>NC_142096.1:34209768-34514351 GCF_054644295.1 Miniopterus natalensis | reverse complement strand
AATTAAATATATTCCAAGCCGAGCTCTCAATCTTCCTTCTATAGCCTGCTCCTCCAGCAGGCTTCCTCATCTCAGTTAAGAATAGAAACATCACTCTTCTAGTGTCAGGTGTGCTGAACTATCTCCTTCTCAACCCATCAGGTAACACTTCTTGGCTCTACCTCTGCAGATGCCAACAACTTCTCACCTCCCGCCCCTCTGCAACCGGATCTGAGCCATCGGCGTCGCTCACCTGGACTGTTACAACAGCGCCTGGACTGACTCCCCACACAGCGGCCAGGCAGAGCCTTGGGGAATGTAAGTCAGAGCCTGTCACTTCTCTCGCAGAACCCTGCGGCGGCCTCCATTTCACTCAGGTAAAACCCGAAGTCCTTATGAGGAAATATCCAACTGGACTTCCCATGTTTCTCTCTGACTTTACCTCCTACCAGTTTCCCTCTTGCTCGCTCCGAGTTACAGTGCCCTCCTTGCAATGTGTTTCAGCCATTCATTGCTCCTTAACAATCTACCCAAAATTAAGTGGCTTAAAACAACAATTTGTTGTCCGCTGTGACTCTGCAGTTGACTGACATCAGCTGGACATTAAGTTTCTTGTATGGCTGGAATCCAGTGTCAGCTGGGTCTGAAGGTACCTGAAGTTCAAGACAGCTCACTCCCGTGACTGAAAGCGGATGGTGGCCTTTTCTAGGTCTGTGGACCTTGTGGCCCCTCCATGTGCCTTGGGCTTCTCACAAGGCAGCTAGGGGAGACAGTGTCCTGACAGTCAACAGCACAAGAGCAGTGTTGCAGGCGGCAGGAAGTAGAAGTTTCTGGGCCAAGTAAGAGCCACACCTAGAACCGGCACATTGACACTCGAGTCATATTGTTTTGGTTTATGCAGTCCCAGAGCCTGGCAGAATTTAAGGACATGGAGAGATAAACCTACCTGTTCACAAGAGTGTGGCAAGGCTGCACTGCAAAGGAGCATGTGGGATGATGGGAGGCATTCTTGGGCGAACCTTTGAAAAATAGAATCTGTCATGCTACTTTTCAAACGTGACAGCTAATGCCTTGCGCTAACCTTTTCCTCTGCCAGGGATGGTTTTCTCCCAGTATCAGCAATTTTTGCTCCCTCGTCGTTCGCAAGTCTTTGCTTTCTAACTTACTTCAAGTCTGCTAATATGCCACCTTCTCAATGAGCCCATCTTTGACCACCCCGTTTAACATTATACATAAGCACTCCCCTTATGACCAAGTGCTCACAATTGCCCATGACATAGCCATTGAATTTTGCCTTGACCAACTTTAGTCAGACTCCCCTCCTCCCAGAAGCCCTAAAATTTAGCTTGTTCTCAAGTTTCAGCAAGCACTAACTCACTAAGTTGCAAAACGTCCCCTCCTTAACACCTAATCCTGAGAATTGAATTTGCTAACCACAAAGATGCCACCTGGCCGCCCCACCCTATTGCCCCACTCCCCACAAACTTCCTGCTATAGAAGAAAGCTATGCTCTTCTGCACAGTGCTGCTCTCTTCTGAGATCAGAGCATTCTCCCGATTGCAATAGTCTTTTTAAATAAAGTCTTTCTTATTGTAAGTGCTCAAAAAGCATTTGCTCATTTAATGGATAAACTATCACTTGTGGTGTGATGAAAGCAGGTCCATCTAACACATAAAGATATAAAATCAAGAAATATTTGCTACTGATCTTACAGGGTCTTACTCTCCACCCCAGATAATAGAGTCTCTGACATGTTCCTTGAGCCAGCTTTTCGTTTCAATCATGTGGTTCCTCTAAAACTCAGGAGTGCTCTGCGGTGTTTTTCCTAGTCTTTCCTAACTCCTTTCCCTCTCTGCTCTTGGACTTGCTGAGAAGCTGGAGCCCGGATTTGGGGACAGTTTTCTGTCATGCTGCTCGCTTCCTGGGTTTTCAGTGGTTCTCTCTTGGCACACCCGTGTTAACTTGTGTTGAGTTCATACCCTGTGTAATCTGAGCTACTAGTGTAGACCTTCCCTATAGTCTGCTACATGCTCCCAGACATAATACAGTCATCTCCCTGGCCTGGATGGCTTTCCTCCTCTCCAGCTGACCTGTCACCCCAAGCTGGCCCTGACTCACGGGCAAGGTGCCACTGCTGTTTCTGACACCACCTAGCCCTCCACATCCTATTTTAGTAAATTAGGTTCCTTCTAAACACATCCTGAGGCAGAAGAAAAGAGACTTTTTTTTTTTTTTTTTTTTATGATCATGCAGAAAGATCTGAGAGCACAGTGATTTTTATGTTCCAAGTTATTCCTACATGCCTAACTCTAGGCAGAGAGAGGAAAGGAGGGGGAAAGTCAAAAGTCTTATGGTCATAATGAGTGTCGGTTCATGGCTACATAACTCACCTGTTAGCACAGGCTGCTGGTCCTTTAAATGAAGTTTCAGGGCTCTGGTAGGATGAACGAGGTGCCAGTGCCTCAGGGTTTCACCCACGCATCGCTAGTAAAGGGGCAATCTTCAAACTGATTCCACCTGTACCAATCCCTTGAGTTGCAAGACTGAGCTGGAAATTAGTTGAAGGAAATATATAGGATTTCTGGGCTGATGGAAGTTAGGACACTAAACCATGGGGAAATCTTCCCTCTAGTAAATGCTGAAAGCTTTGCTGTCGACGCTGTTTTTAAATGTAGGAAATGCCTCTCGCTGTCTCGTGTATCTTCCTTGTAGTGTTTTCCGATTTTAGACCTTCAAATGAGGCAGAGGATGGAAGAAAAGGCCCCTGAACCCCAAGTAATCAGCCTGGGTTCTATCTTCTTCCACCCAACTTCTGAGTCTCATCTATGACATGGAAATAATAATTTATATACTTATCCCATCAGTAATAATAGGAATTAAACAAGAGGACAAATTGAAAATATTTTTAATAATAAACTTATAACCAATTATGGGACTACATGGTACTTTAGGGTGTGTAAAAAAAAAAAAACAACAAAAAAAAACTGGTATAAGTGGAAAACACCTGTATTGGATAACTAATATTTTAAATGCTATTTCCACTGAATTAACATATAAATTAAATATACTTTAAATATACTGGAAAATGAATCTAGAATTCAAGTAGAATTGTAAATGTATAAGGATAACAGATATACTTGAGAGGCAAAAGAAGGAAAAATAACAGTTTGTTCTGTCTACGATCGAAAATGTGATATAAACTGGGTTAAAATAGTACTTCTCAACTGAGGGCAACTCTGTCCCCTAGAGGATATTTGACATTTCTGCTTGTTACAGCTGAGCTGTGATGAGGGTGGGGTGTGTGCTCTGAATTCTAGTGGGTGGAGGCCAAAGGTGCTGCTAAACATCCTGCAACGCCTAAGACTTCTCTCTACAGCAAAGAATTACCCAGCCCAAGATGCCAGTAGAGCTGAGGTTAAAAACTTCTGTCAACTTGCTAGCCAAGCGGTCCATTGAGAGATGAGAAAGGGGAAAGTAATGGGCATGAAAACTAACATTGAGACTTACAGGTCCACTTAGCAAAGTGGAGCTGAGCTGGGCTTACTCACACTGGCAAAGGCCTCCTTTCTCAAGCTTTCTGCCTCCCCAGCACCATTCCCTGGAGCTGACTGAATATGTTAAACCAGATTTTCTTGGGGCAGAACTCAAGTATAATTGAAACTGTAGAACTACTTCCCACCAGTGGAGAAATTTCAATGGAAATCAGAATGAAATTGAAATTTGAATTTTGAAATTGAAATAAAAATCAAAAGGAAATTTTCTTTTCAGTTGAAATCATAGGGAAAGAAAAACAATGTTGTTATAATCCAAGTAGGCTCAGGAAATGATCAGATTTTAGCAACTCTGGTCAAAAGGAGGCTGAAGAAGCTAGAACAATTAGAGGAATAGTAGGAGATTTCGAAAGGAAGTGATTATAGGGGCTGGCACCTGAAAAGGCATAACATGATCTGCCTCCTAAAGATATAAAATAATAGTAAGTACTTATGTGTCAGGATCGGTTCTGAACACTTTATAAAATAAGTATTAAATTATTTATCCTTACAACAACTCTGCAACATAAGTACTGATATTACCCCCATATTACAGATGACAAAACTAAGTCAAAGACAGGTTAAGTAGTGCACTTAAATTCACAGAGCTAACAAGTGAAGAGTCAGACTTTAGATCCAGCCATCTAAGGTCCATGCCTGCCACTCCATATTGTGCCTGAGCTTGTGAAGCTTATAATCAAAAAGGAAAAGCAAATGTTAACGAATTGATCCATTAGAGAATGCATAGCTGAAGAGTAAAGTGCTATGAAAGAAAGGCAGACAGGCCTCTATTTACATTTCTCAGGAAGCTGAGCTGGCCCTGAGCATGAGGATAGCATGCCTTGAGAAAGAGAGGTGTCAGCTGATGGTCCGTGGATGGTTGTTGGCACCAATTCAGAGTCAACAAGAAGCATGATTCATGCAAAACAGCTCAACTGTGATACAGCATGGCTGTAAAACAGCCGAGCGTGGCTGTGTGGCAGCCCTGGGGCCTTATGACCCTGGGGCCAGGCCCCTCTCCATCTAGATAGCTCAGCTCTGCTCCTGACCGTCTGCTGTGCTCGGCTACCTGCCAGTCTGCTCCACTCTGTGCCAGTCTGTTCTGGCCTGCACTGGTCTGCCCTGCTGAGACATCTTTGGTGTTTTGGCTCAGCTGGGGAAATGCAGTCTTTTATCTTTGGTGGAAAGGGCTCCAGCTTCTGAGCAAGTCCAAGAGCAGAGAGCAAAAGGAGTTAGGAAGGACTAGGAAAAACACTGCAGAGCACTCCTAAGAGTTCAAGTCTTTGCCCCATCGCTGCAGTGGGTGCTATAGTGCTGCACTCAGATTCCTTCCCAGGACTAAGAAACTCATTCCTGTAGCTGCTGGGTGTGTGGGGTGCTGACAGCTCATAGCTGAGTCCCTCCCCGGGAACTGCCCTCCATTGGCCTTGCTCAAAGTTACACCCCTCTCCGGGGGACAATCTGCAAGGATTCAAAGGTTTGGCCCTCCTTCTTAATTCAGGACAGCTCTGAAGGGCCCTCCCAGCCCCAGAAATACCTAGGGGATCAGCTTCCACTTTGCTGCAGCACCTTCTCCCAGTCCTGCTTCTCTCAGTCCCTGGCAGATGGTTGTACACAGAACACTGCCCAAGATTTCCTGGTTTCTACAAGAAAATCTCCATTTGAGTCCATTTTCCTGGACTTTCCCATTTTCCTGTGAAATTTACTTTTTATAGTAGAGAGTTCTTCAAGGTCAAAGTGTTACATAGATAATTATATGTGGTGGAACTGGGATTCTGAATTGAATCTTGTGATTTCAAGTCTACGCCTCCTCTTGGCTCTTTCTGTCCTTACCCTTGAAATAGGATGCAAAAAGTCACAACACAACAGACCCACATATTTTAGCTCATCAAGCATCACCATTTTCTGATCTTAATGGAAATTTTTGTCAAGATGTTGGCTACCCTTTCATAATCAGTGTGATCTACCCAGTTTTCCCACCACAGAGAGACAGACCACCTGGGCTCCAGTCAGTTAGTTACACTAGGCTTTCTCAAAACTTGAGATTCATCTTTATTTTAATTTTATTTTTTAAGAATTTGGGGAGTAGTCCTAGTTGGTTTTGCTCAGTGGTTAGAGCGTCAGCCAGAGGACTAGAGGGTCTGAGGTTCGATTCTGGCCAAGGGCATGTACCTCGGTTGCAGTCTTAATCCCCAGCCCTGATCGGGAGGCAACCAATTGATGTGTCTCTTTCACATCGATGTTTCTCTCTCTCTCTCTCCCTTCCACTCTCTCTGAAAAAAGCAATGGAAAAATATCCCCGGGTGAGGATTACAAATGAAAGACAAAAAACAAAAAGAATTTGGGGAGTAAATTCGTACTAGGAATGGACAGCACTGCGACTGTAGTTGCCAGAGCTGTGTGATAAATAGGAAAGTTAAGAGAGGAAAGCTTAAGAGTTTCTCATCACAAGGAGATCTTTTTTCCCTTTTCTTTTTCTTCTTTCTTTTCTTTTCCTTGTGTCTGTGTGAGATGGTGGATGTTAGCTGAACTTATTGTTGTAATCATTTGTAATATGTGTGAACCAAACCATCATGCCATTTGCTGTAAAGTTCTACAGTGATATATATCAATTAATTCTCAATAAAACTGGAAAAAAAGACTGTGGGGAGGTAATGATACAAATGAGCAAAAGTCTCTGGCATTCACTCATTATTCATACTTTTTTTAATGCACCTATCTATCCACCCACTATGTGTGATATGTTTTCTATGTGCTGTGAAATGTTCTAAGCACTTTCCATAATGTTCCCCTTTCATCTTTACATCAACAATATGAAGCTTAAGAGGTGCTGAAACTTGTCCAAGATGACCCAGATAGGAAGAGACAGAGTGAGAAATAATCCAGGTGTCTCCAAGGACCATTGTATGGTACTGTCCTCCCCACTGATCCACAGTTAAAATAACAGTCAGACTATGACAGTGATAGAAAGTTGGGCTTGAGCCCTGTCTTTACTCCTAGCTGGTGACCCTGGCCACCTTACTTAACTTTTCTGAGACTTTGTTTTATCATCATGAAAGACCTCACTGACTTGCTGTAAAGCTTAAAGCAAGTATAAAACACATCTATTCCAATACCTGATAGCACTGTTGACATTTAACATATGATGCTTGATTTGAGCCAACTGAAATCTCCAGGTTGTAGTAAGAAAATGGAGAAAAGTTTATTAATCAACTCTCCAGTTTGTGCCTAAGAGAAGACTAAGTTGAAGGAGGACTCAGCTCTCATCCTCATAGCTCATGTTACACTACCGATCATGAAACCATACACTTGCACACATGTGAGCACATATGCATGCACACACCTACACATGCACAAACACTCAAGCAGGAGCCACAGACCCACAGGGAAAACATGCTTATAGTGTTTAGGCTCCATAGTAAACTTTCGCATGAGGTACAGTGCTGTAGTGTTTGTTCTTAATTAAAACCTCTAAAGAACTCTCATTGACAATATCACCACCCGAAGCTGCATTTACACTGTTAATTATACAAGTTACAGTGACTAAGAAACAATGCCCAGGCTTCCCATAAAACTTCCAAAAATTAAACCAGGGAAATGGGCAATAAATGCCATTTGAAATGGTACTGATGCTAGTTAATTGCAGGACAACTGTAAAATAATGGGGCTTGAGGTGCTTCAACAATGCCTAATTAGTAACCCTGTGGATATTTTCTTGGGGGGAGAAATGGCAATTACATGGTGCAAACACTAAGCAGTCCTCATCAGAGGCCCTTTACCAGTATTAGCTAATTGATCTTTCCCACAATGCCCTGGGCGGAGGCAGCACAAGTCCTCAACAAGAGGTTGAGAAACAGGCCAGGAGATAAAACAGCAGGTTCTCTTCCTGCTGCACCTCTAAAGTACAAGCACCCAGGGAGACCCCAGACAGGGGGAGAAGGGTTTTTCTTAGTGAGGGACTTCCCGTGGTGTTGTGCAAGGTTGGTGCGGTGAATTCTTGGCTTCCTCCTGAGCTCCGGCCATTCCTCACATACTGGCTACACATATCCACTCTCTCTCTCTTCTTCTCATGGAAAAACTCCTTCTTTCAAGCATATTAAGCCCGAGAAGGGGAGGGAGCCATGCCTCTTCCTATAAAGCCACGCTTATTACATTAGGGCTGCTCCACCACTCTGGGCCTCAACCCAACGAGAAGGTCTAGAACTGTTCCTGGGGTAGGAGTGATTTGGGTTAGGTGTGAATATTAAAAGGGAGTGAGTTGTATCTTATATGCACTGATTTAATCCACATTATAAATTTCATAACGAGAAGAGGGAGAAGAAAGGGGAGCATGAAGGGAACAGAAGAGAATGAAGAGAAGGGAGAGGAGTGAGATGAGAGGAGGGCGAGGAGGGAGATGAGGAGGGGGAGCAAGAGCAGCAAGTGTCAGGACGGAATTCAGTGCTTTATCCACAGCAGCCTTTGACCTCAGAGCAACACTACAAAGTAGGTGTAATTACCATCCCCATTTTACAGATGATGCAGCTAAGGTGTGGAGAGGTTAACTGGCCTCCCAGGTCCCACAGGTAGTAGAATGGTGAACCAGGCCCTGAACCCACCTCTGTTTGATCTTAAATTCTGAGATTTTTCCACGACACTGCCTTTATGATGAGCTCTTTGCCACCTTTTAGCTTGCTCCCAGCCAGGTCCCCAGTTTACTTCTACAGCAAGGAGCTCTTATGCAAAGACCAATATCAAGCACTATGCCATGGTATTGGGGGTTTTAAAAATTTTAAATGACAGCAATTCCCCTAGTGGTGGCTGCAGCCTTGTATAAAACAAGTTCATGAATGGTTCTAATGCAATATAGAAAGTGTCATGAGTGGAGTATGACCCAGATTGGGACTGGCAGCCAGGTTTCATCTACATAGTCAACTCTGGTTCATTAGTAGGGGCTGCCTCTAATGACTTGAAAAGAATCCTAAAGTGAATCCAGGCTCAGCCAAGAAAGTGTGCCATCATTGATTAGCAATGTGCGCCAGGACGGTAAGGGACAGGACTATGATGTAGGTGGTATATGGGAGCAGAGGATTGTCAATGAACACAGCCCTGGGAGTCAGGGATGACCTCCTATGAAAGATGATGTCTGAGATGAGCCTGAAGGAGGAGCAGAAAACAGACAGGTGAGGCAGGTAGAGGTGCCAGAGGGAGTAGTTCTCTGACATAGGAACAGCCTAAGCAAAGGATCTGATAAAGAAGAGTGTGTTCTGAAATCTCCCAGCAGTTGAATATGACTCAAGTGTAAGGTAGACTGGAATCAGGTTGTGTGGGACCCTTAGTCCCCTCTGGTACACAGCTGATTTGACATGAGAAAAATAAAGTTAAAGTTATACATAGGCTCATTTACCAGGGACTAGTTGAATGTCCTATATACCTAGAAGTGTGAGTAATGGATTACCTGTCCACTTCACATTCGTGGCTAATTTTTAACATCAATCAAATATTTTCCCCACCTGAGAGAGTGAAGTTCAATAACATGGACAATATGATAAGCATAATTAGAGACGTGAAGATTAACCCATCTTTAGGTGGATATCCAGAACTGATGGATAGTCCTAGGAAAGTTCATTAAAACCAACTTCTTACCCAACTGAGGAATCCCTAGTTCCATATTTTTAACATAGTACTCTTGAACATCTCTGAAAAAAGGGGTGTTTGTGAAGCAACTGCTTCTACTACTTAATAATTCTAACATTCTTCCATATCAGGGTAAGTTAACATTTGCCCCCTTGTCACTTCCAACCCTGGTTATTGTTCCTTCTCTCTGGTGCTAGATAGGATGAACTTCTTCAGATAGATGTCTTCATATTTGAAAGTAACTCATCTCTGCTTCTCCAGCCCATAACTTGACAGGCCCCCAACTGTTCCTCTTCAAAATGATCTTCATATGAATGTCTTCTCCTGGCTCTACTCCAATTTTTTGGTGTTTCTCTTAGGCTATGTGCACCTAAATCTGGACAATCCTCTAACAGCTTTTAGGGAAAGGACAGGTAATTCCATAGCCCCACAGAGGGATTTTCTGCAGTAAAGTCTTCTGTGCAGTAGAAAGGCCATTGGTTCTCTAGGACTCAATCACTTAGTGGATATTCTGCTATTATAAGAAAATAAAATAGTGGCCCAGGAACATCTACCAATGTTTATTGACCCTAAAGGATTTTAATATCATTTTGAGTCTTCACATGAGGAGGATATGTACCCATACCTCACTCCCTTAAGAGTCAATTCTCCAAATCAGCCAAAAGGTTAATTCCTAAAACATGTTCATCATCAACTATCTTATGTGCCACTCCCAGTCCAGATGGCATTGGGCTGAACACTTTATTGGCTGACAGAATAGAGATCTCTGAAAATGAGACTTGTCTGTCTTCTTCTTTATATATGTTTAGACTAATTTCCAACCCCCTAATTAAATATTTTTGTGATTGACAAAATCTTATAACAAGCAGAGCTGCTGATGGAACTCAATATTTTCAGTTTCCCCTTCATGACAGTAGACATTCAGAACAATTTTAGAGATCAGAAATGTGGTGAATGTCAGAGGATGTCATATAAAAAAGGTTACAAGCAACATGGATGGCCCTTGAGGGCATTATGCTAAATGAAAGAGTCAGCAAAAGACAAATAATGTATGATCTCACTTCGTGGAATCTGAAAAAGCCAAACTCATAGAAATAGATCAGATTTGTGGTTGCCACAGGCAGGAATGGGGGAAACTGGGCGAAGATGTTGAAAAGGTACAAAAGTTCAGTTATGAGATGAACAAGTTCTGGGCATCTAATGTTTGATATAATGACTACAGCAAATAATATGGTTTTGTGTATTTCAAAGTTGCCTAAAGAGTAGACCTGAAAAGGTGTCACAAGGAAAAAATGGTAACTGTGTGAGGTAATGGATGTTAACTAACTAAACTTAATGTGGTAACCCTTTCACAATATATACATGTATTGAATTGTTATTTGAACACCTTGAACTTACACAATGTTATAGTCAATAATGTCTCAATAAACCAAAAAACTGAAATAAATAAAATTTTTAAAAGTAAAAAGGATACAAGCATGGAGGCAGCATCAGAAGAGACCTCTTACTGGATGGAGGAAGGATGATGCCAGGAAATGTGGACAGAAGTGGTCCTCTATTCACTGTCCAGGAACTAAAATTCCCAAGGAAAATGCACAAATACACCCTTGGACAAATACCTTTACTTCTGCGGTGAAAATCAGCCACTCTTTCCTGATCCCACAACACAGCATGGATGGAAGCAGTGAGCACTGGCCACAGAGTCCATGGACTTGGGTGTAAGGACTTAATTCTGCTTGTTATAGGCAAAGCATGTCAGTTTCCTCTCTGAACTTCAAATAATCTCTTGGGTGAGCTTCAAGTTATATAGGTTGGTGAAAATGCCCTGTGCTACTGTGAAGTGTTATAGAAAGACAAGACATGAACGATACCCAGTTCTGCCTCATATAATGAATGATTCGTGCTAGACAGCAGGAATTGCTGTCACCTCAGCCCCATCCGTATCTAGCATAGTACCTGTCATGTAGTAGGAGCCTGATAAAGGATTGCTGAATTGACTTCCATTGAATTGAATTACTAACTCATGCAGTCTTTGGGGCAATTGTAGAATCTCATTTTACATCATCACCATCACCTTGGTCGAAGATGACATGAGGAAGCATGAGGTCAATGGTGAGCGAATGAATGAATGAATGAATGAATGAATGAATGAATGAATGGAGAGGACCTGAAGAGATGGTTCTCTTCTCTGAATGCACTTTAGAAACAGCTGGGGTGCTTTTAAAAATCAATCTTTGGGACCCTACCCCAGAGATTGGTTTGAAAGTTCCCAGTGTATTCTAATGTACAATCAAGGCTGAGAAACAATGACTTTAAACAGTGGGAAAATAACTACTGTATGTTTTAGATTCTTGAGTGGGATAAAGTGTTCTGAAAGCTATGGCACTCTAAAGTAAAAGTGATGCTGTTACTGCTTTTTAGAAAACATGGTTAACAAGTGATCTCCTAGATGGCTGGCTGATGGACCTCTTGACAGCTATCACCTTGGCAAACACTGGTGATACGTCTGAGCCATGAAGACAGATCAACCGCCAAGGCAGTGGCCCCAAGACTTCTGCTTAGGCCTGATGTTCTAAGAGACTGCCACCTTGTGGTCACTCTGCAGCTGCCGTCACAGCCACTTCCTTAAAACAGGCTTATCCCAGACCTCCGTAGGTTGTATTCTTTCACGAATTATATGTGAAGCGTAGTGTTATATTCTGATACTTCTGGGAAATGAAATAAGAAGTAAAAGGCCCTGGGTTCTCCATGGTGGAAAGAATTCTTCAAATAGTAACACCAGGCATGATGCAGAGGTTATATGGGCAGGAGGTTTACTTATCGCCATTGAATAGCAAGTGGCAGAGGTCCAGAAAGGCAGTATTCTCCATCACAAACCAGATTTTACTTCCAAGGTCTAGGTATTGGTTAGGTCAACCCATTTATAAGTCATACTTCCGTGAGAAAAAAGTAGACAAACGTTAGTAATATGGCCATTATTCCCATCTCACAGGCTGAGAGACAGAGGCCCCAGGAGTAAATGATCTCTGTCAAAGTTACACGGCAAACTGTTAGATGAATGCAAACCGAGAACTGATTATTTAAACCAAAGTCTTCAGAAAATGAGATTCCTATCCTGGCCAGTGTGGCTCAGTTGGTTGGGCATCGCCCTGAGCACTGAAGGGTTGCAGTTCGATTCCCGGTTGGGGCACAGGCCTGGGTTTGATCCCAAGTACGGGGTGTGCAGGAGACAGCAGATCAGATGGACTTTTCATTCACATTGATGTTTCTCTTTTTCTCTCTCCCTCCCCTTTCTCTCTCTAAAAATCAATTTTAAAAAATCTTTAAAATAAAATGAGATTCCTTTTTATCCTAAGAAGTAAAATACAGGAACAAAAGTAAAGTTTCAAAACTGGACTTATGTGTGTGCATGTGGGGGGGAAATACACACATACATATATACACATGCCCACATATTTTTTAAACTCTATAAGGACTAATTTTTAAACTTTATGAGGATTAATGGATGATAGAAACTTTTACTTCATGAAACATTATGCTTTGCAATACCATTAAAGAAATCCATTTTCTTCAAAGACACAAACTAACTCAAACAAATATCTATATTTTCAAGTCTTGTCCAACCTGCTCTAATGAGTAGATAAGACTCTCTGGCAAAGGGATCTGGAATCTAAATATGAAGTATAAATTGAATACTTCACACCAACTTAACTTGATTTCTAAAGAGGATTAAACGTATGAGAAGTGGAAAGAGCCATCCTGGGGGCCATACAGACCTGGATTTGTCAACTCCACCATTCTGAGCTCCGAGATCTTGCAGGATTTTCTTGAATGTCCTAAGCTGCAGTTTCCTCAACTGCATTAAGAATGGTATTGACAACTTGCTAATAATTCTTATTGCTGTTAAATGAAACAAAAAAACAAACAAACAAAAAGCAGTACCCAGACAAAGTCATTTGACAGGAAGCACCAAAATATTAAACGAATGAATATCATCGTTTTCTTTACCTACACTGTGATTTTCTTTCAATGTTTGGGCTAATTGATCAAAGTGTTCATCAGCAGGTACAGGATTTTATAAGGGTGCAAGAAGCAAACCATTTACATCATCAGGAAACAATATGAAAAAGCTATTTCGGACAGCCAGGAGGAGCTGGGAAGTGCTGAATAGATGACCATAGTCATCAGAGTGGGTTAAAGTGCACATTTGGGTGCAGTTTGGGGAAGTTATTTATTGAGCAACAGCTTTAGAAAGCAACCCTGTACTCAGCTACCAAGGAGCCTCTGCCTCTTGACTCCTACCTGGCTGGGTCATGAGCCAGCTGGTGTCTAGAAAGTCAAATCTTGAAGGAGCAGGGCTGGGCTTTGAGAACCATGGGCCATGCACTCAGAACTCACAGCTGAGGAATGCAACTTTAGAAGCTGAGAGACAAAGGCTTCCCAAAACAAAATCTCTAGGCCAGACACTAGACGCTAGACACGGGAAATTTCTGTTGAAATTAGGAAACCTTCCTAAGGGCTACTATAAAAGACTTGGTCTTTTACAAATGCACCAGCAGAAGGAAGGGAGCACGGTGTTTGTGCAGTGAGTGAACACACAATGATGGCATGGTTAGTATCTATACTCGCACAGTATATGGGGATGGGAGACTAGAGGTAGGTGACCAGAGCTGTTGAAAATGAAATCATTACCCATTTTAAGAACAGAATCTAGATGTGAGGATTTAAAGCACTTAATGACTTAAAGCACTTTAAAAGCTATTGGCGTTAAAATCTGTATCAGGTTATTAAAGAGAATAAGATATTTAATCCCTGGTCAGGGCGCATACAAGAATCAATCAATGAATGCATAAATAAGTGGAACGACAAACTGATGTTTCTCTCTCCTTCTCTCCTCTCTCTCTCTAAAAATCTATCAGTAAATAAAAACTAAGTAATTGAATTTGAACCCAAGCCTATATGACTCAGAAGTCCAAACTTCTAAATCATACTGTGCTATCTCTATGATCAGAAAAAGATATCAGGAAAGGGCTAATTCAGCCACAAATAAGTGCAGGGAAAGCTGCTATGGCAGGACCCTGTACATGGCTTTGGCAATGCTGGGAACTCATGGCTTGATCATGGCTCAGGACACCTATAGTTTCTCTGCATCTCAGGATCCCCTCCTGGAAGTAAAGAGGTTGGACCAAATGATCTTAGGCCCCTTTCAATTCTACATAATTGTTTTATAGCCTAGATTTCTATGAAGTATTCAATGTGAAGCCTAAGTGAGAATTACTTCGTTATTGAGTAAAAATAGTTTTATCAGCATGTACTATTTTAATGCCAAGAAAGGACACCAGTACACATGAGCTAGCCACAAAAATGATATATACTTACTTAAATATACTCACTAGCCAATTTCTCCCATGCATATGAACCCTAAAAGGATTTTTATATTAAAAATAATTTTTAAATAGGACTATCATCAGTGTTTCTCAGATTCATCACCTGAATAATTTTTGCATGTACATGTTATAAGCATATGCATGTTAGTCTCTGCCCCTCCCACTCCCCCAAGCTAAACATGTTTATGCTTGACACTGTTTCATGAATCCCAAGGAAGCATTTGAAGAAAATTAAAAATCTCTGCCAAAAACTATAACCATCACCAAGCTTGGTCATAAACTTTCATTGGGAAGCTGAAATTATGTATCTTTATTACATTTTGAAAGCATGAATAATATATGTAATCGTCCAAGGGCTGAGCTGTGAATGTTGCTCTATTATGCAGACATAAACGAAACTGTTCTATATTATCAATTAGCACCCAGCTTCATTGGAAGAGCAAGGATAAAATCTGTTAGACCTCAACTGGTGATTTACATTCTCAAACATTGTTATCCCCAAGCCTAAAAAGAGGCTGGTAACAGTCGCCAAGGCAGTTGCCAAGACAACTTTAATCTGGATTTAGTATTAATGCACCAGGAAGGACACCTGAGAAGTATTTAATTAACAAACGCCCCTTCTTCTTTGGCCCCAAAAGGATGGACTTTCCTTTAACTCAAAGTCCCTACAGAATGAAATTCAGTGTAATCGGGGTAGACACAGACACACAAGACAGGCACACACACTCACAGACACTGGGTAATTATGCACGAATGGAGCCAGTTTGGGGGTTCATAGATGTTTGTTGAATGAATGTGAGTAAATATGTAGCTAGTGTGTTCTAGACATAAATAGCAAGTATATACATATAGGAAAACAAATTATATAGTTATATTTATTTGCTTCTTTCTTTTTCCCTCTTCCCAAAAAGAAATAGGTAGTTTATAGGAAAGTTAATTGAAACAGTAAACTAGCATTAAAGGAAAGAGGAATCAGATATGAAATCGAAGGCATTTTAGAATTGTTAGGACTGTGCTCTGAGCTTCCAGGTAACCATGGCGATAATGGAAATGGAGCAAAGTACATAACTTACAATAATTCCTCTCCAAAGGGAATGCTTTTACTCTTCTAACTTCTAAAAACAAAAACAAAAACCCAAAAAACCAAAATAACATTATTGGGGGGGAGGTTGAAACCAAGTATATTTCTAACATTACAAAAGTCCTAATGTAAGTGCCACGCTCTTCAGATGCTCTTTTCTCATTTAGTTCTTACTCTCATATCCTGCAACTCATCTAGTGGCTCTGGTAGTTCTTTTTGTAAAGTCCATCAGATTTCCCACACAGATAATAAGGCCAGGTTTACTTCTTCCTTTCCAATCTGGACACAATTACTTTTATCTTTCTTGCCTAACTGCACTAGCTAGAGCCACAGCTCTGTGTTGGATGGAAATGATGGGAGCAGGTATCCTTGTCTTGGTTCTGGTCTTAAGAGGAAGTCATTCTGGCTTTCACCTTTCAGTATAATGTGTTTTTTTCTCTTTTCGTAAATGCTCTTTATGAGGTTGAGTAAGCTCTTTTCCTCCTAGTTTGCGGAGAGTGTTTATCGGGAGTCAGTCTGTGTTTTTCCTGCCCTTGTACAGGTTCCTCACATACATGCACTCCTCGTGCTCAGCTGAAGACTAGAGAGGGAACCCCCCGCAGTGGTCGGGGCTCGCTCTGTACGCTGCTCTCTCTTTCTCCAGTACTTTGCTCTGCAAACTCTCACCACTTTGTCCTTCTGCGACCCTCACGGCTATTTCCCCAACACAGGGAGACAGCAGCAACACAACCTGGAAGCTGTCTCCAGACAGTAATCAGCATAGTGGTAGGGCTCTCCTGTTTGTTTCCTACTCCTCAGGGATCATTGTTCTTTGTTGTCTAATGTTTAATGTCTTAAAAAACCATTGTTTCACATGTTTTGTCCAGTTTTTAAGTTGCTTCTGCAGGAGAGTTAACATAGTCCCTGTTATTCCATCTTGATTGGGAGCAGCAATCTCTCCTGGGCAGATTTTACACATGCACATTCTTAGGTCTTACTCTCTACAGAAATCATAGGCTAGCTCTTCAGAACCTGTACATTTTCCAAAGTTTCCACTAAATGTATGGACTCCTGGCTTGCGAGGTACAGATTGACCCCTTATTTCATATCTAAGGAAACCCCAGCTCTGTGGGGTAAGTTTCAGAGCATGACTAGGACCCTGGACCCACGTTCTCTGCCCCTTAGTCCTGACTTCCACCATAGGCTTCCCCATGTGTACAATGTCTGTATTGGCGACATCAGCCCTAATGCTGGGAATGCTAATTTTATGCATTTTAGTTATGCTTCACATCTAAGTGTGCAGAAAACTAACCGTAATAGACATTAGGTTGCTCAGTAGAAATTGGATTTTCTTGCCCTGTTGTAACTATGACATGCTTTTAACAGACAAGGAAAGGACAATGATAATTCTGTTATATATATAATCATTTTCTTAAAGGGAAAATCACCAGTTCTAATGCAGTGCATATTCAGCAGGACTACAGCCCTCTTTTTGTCTTTTATGTGTTGCTGGATACCTATCCAAGATAGCACCACCTCAGTAATTGTATTTCCCAAAGATGCCAGTTATTCTTAGACACGCTTTCAGACACAGCTGGGTAGTCACCTGCTCCATGATGTCTTCTTACTAAATTCTAGGTGGATTTAAGTGCTCCCACTCCCGAAAGTTTATTGTGCAGGGCACATGACAGTATTTTAGTCTTCTTCATGGTGTACTGAGAATATGTATTTATATTAATCATGCTTATATCAATACATTCTCTTGTGAATTTCCCCAGGTATCCAATTTCATGAAGATTATTGATTTGGGATATCCATTCCTCCTATTCAGTTATTCTAGAAATATTCAGAAATCTAGAATATATGGTAATATATTATATAATATGAATATACAATTATGAATACATTTCTAATTATGTAATTTAAGTATGCATATAATATGAATATAGATTTATTTCTTCTCTGGTATTCTGTCTGGAAATATATGAAGAACAGATAACTGAGTTATATTAAGTTTAATTAATATTAAATAGCATTAAGTTGGCAAGTCCCCTGCCTCCTGTGCTGCCAAATTTCTGATCTCAAACTGGCTTGCAAGACTGTAAATGTGGGGAGTCATTTCTACTTGGGATTCTTCGGAAATGAACACATCCTGATACCCCCGCTCCAGTGTCTTAGGGTTGTCCACATACCCTCCGACACACCACTGATTTTTAGGGAGTCAAAAAAAATACCTTCAGCAGGGCCTAATTCCTCCACCAAAATGTTAATCCACTGAAATTGCATTCCTTTGTTCTTCAGATCATCTTCTAAATTATTCATAGCCTGTCAAACCTAATATATAAGCAAAAGAATAGAATTTTGTTCTAGTTCAGTAGTTTGGTTTTAAGTGAAGTTTGACTGATCTGAGGATTTAACAAGGGTAGGTGGGCTATGTGTATACACACGGCTGAAATCAAGACTATCCTGCCTGCCAGCCAATCTCAGTAGGGAACTTGACCATGTGCAAACCCAATTGATAATGAACTCATTCCTCTGTAACTGAGGTTCAAAACATAAAAAATAAAAGGAATGTCTTCATCTATAATCTAGGTCAATCCACTGATCGGAAAAATTGCTCCGTAGAAAAGAGTAGTCATGGATGTCTTTCATCTGAAGAGGCATTCGAAACCATCTAATAATGTATTTCTCAACTTGGTGGGAGAAGGGGGTGGTCATCAGAATTACGTGGAGTGGTGAGAAAGAATGGAGGAGTCTGAACACACATAGTTTGAAAAACCTCTGAGGATACCCTTTTTAACCTTTCATAATTTATGAAGGACTGATCTAAACAATGCCTTATAGCCCTGGCTATAATTCAAACCAACCAGGGAGCTTTCAAGAAATCCTACTACCCAGATCACATTCTTTCCATGACCACTCCAAGAACTCCAGCATCGTTCTTTGTTTGCTTTGGGTGTTGATCCAAAGAATTATAACAATGCTGGGGAAAGAAAATGTAAAAGCCGCCTAGTGTGCCAGGACATCCTTTCCTCCTTCGCTCTTGTCACTGTCACTGGTCTGCAGCATCCCACAGAGCTCAAGAGTCCCTGTCTGCAGTAGTGACCAAGACACGCCTACCATTATTGGTTCAAGAAAAAGGTACCCTGCCCCAGGGAGTGAGCCATTTTCCCTTGATGCTGTAGCCTGAGGTGAGTGACCAAGAGTCCAATGCCATAGCTCAAGTTCTAATGACCTACATCCGCACATACTCATGGATATTTTTGTGAGGCTCACCCACAGGGCAAGTTGGAACAATTAGAAAAGATTTTACCATCAGTCACTCATTGTACCAGAACTAGATCCCTAAGGTAGGGAGGTGGGTGTAGCACTACTTCATTCCACTCCCAAAGGGCAGTCCTGTTTCTTCTTACCATTTCCTGGCAAGGTGAGAATAAATAAAGATTTGCCCATAGTAATCTGGGGCTCCGGCTCACTGGGGCTGCTGCTGTTACAGGGTCTGCCACTGTACGCAGCTGGAAGAGGTTGTGTTCATCATCTTTGCCTGTCTCCACAAGGTCAAAGGCAATTCTTATGCCTCCGTCAGACCTCAGCCACCTCCAGAACAGATTTCTACTTTCCCCTACTTCCCTCTTTGATCCTGTCAATAATTACTCTTCCTCTCCCCTTTGTAAATTCACCATTTATTCAGCATTCATTCAACAGATTTTTATTGAGCACCTTGTGTTAGCCAGGCACTATTCTAGACACTGGGCATTCAAGGATGACCAGAATATAAGCCCTGCCTTCATAGAGCCTAAATCCTAGTCCCATGATCTACCTTATTTCCTGCCCCATTTATTGACAGTCTAAAAGATACTCTATTTTCCCCAAGGCCCTGAAGGTAACCTCCTAAATAAAACAGCAAGATGTGGTATATTTTCAGGGTCTAACCCCCTTAGTGCTATTTATAGTCACCATATAAAGTTTCAAGAGGAAGGAAAAAGCAGGTTTGACAGAAACAAAATTCCACATAAAAATAAATTATGGAATTTATTGCTTCACTTTCTTTTCCTCCATGACATGATAATTCCAAGAACCTCGGCTTAGCTTTCTTAGATACCAAAACAAATGGGGTCTTGGATGAATAGATTTAGCCAGAAATTCATTAACTGATGATGAAAAGGAGGCAGAACACTGGAAGCAGGAACCATGAGGCCCTCACATACTGAAGCTCTAGCAGTTGTTATGTTCAAAGGCCCAGAGGTTGCTGAATTCAAGAGCTTAGAAGAACAGAAGTGCCTGTGATAGAAATAATGACCCAAGGGGAGCAATGAGTGGGAATTCAGGGCAGGTTCCATGAAGACCTTGTGACTCAAGACCTAGATTGGCATGAATTCATGTGAGAACCCCCTCCTCCCACCTCCCCCCACCCCAGCACCAGAAGAGGGCCAGAGAGAAGAGACTAGGAAGAGTGGCCTGGGCCCTGCAATTATGCAGGTCGTGGCTGAGACCTAAGTTGTAATTTTGAATTGACAGTGTGATTTCACCATCCTAAGGGTCTTAGGGTGACAATTAGTTATGAAGCCATGATTATCCTATGATGTATCCTGCATGCTCCCCTGCCATTCTGAGAATTATAGACACCGATGGGATCATTCGCAGTTGCCCCAGTCTCCCAGGTGTCTTTGTCACCTTCTTCCCCAAATCACTCCGCACCTTGTTCTACCCGGTGACTGGTGGGTGGGCTGAAACTGAGAGAAAGATCTAAATTACCATCTTGTCAAACACAGGTTTAAACTAGGTCTGCATGACTTTACCAGTTTGGGGCAAGGGTTAAGAAATATCTAATTGTACCAGGTGGAAATTTGCAGAGGTGATGAGAGGGACAGAGTTTTAATTATTCAATACTGGATCTTGCTGAGACAACTGAAGTACCTCAAGGTTTTAATACCTTTAAAAAAAAAACCACTTCTCTTCAAGCTTGTGTACTTCTTGGTCTTATTTATGGTCAGACAGACCCAAGCTAGCATCTCACCTTTGCCACCAGCTGTGTGACCTTGGTCTAATTCCTCATTTTTTTGGATCTCAAATTCCTCAGTGAAGATAATAATAACTACCTTTCAGGGATTATGTAAAAATTAAATGAAATAATACAAATTAGGCTTTAGTTGAACCTATACTCCATTGTAGTATTTCAGTTATATTTGCTTAACAGTAAGTGATTGTGTGAATGGGAAATCGATAGATGTGACAGTGTTTCTTTTCTTATTCATCCTCACTCCAGAGTCATCTAAGACATAAACATGAAAAATAAACACTGTTTTTTCTTACATAAGGATTTATCATATATAGAATAAGACATTGTCTCATTTAATCTTCATAAAAGCCCTTGAAAGACAGTTTGTAAAATTTGTAAAATTTTCATTTTATGAAATGAGAAAGTAAGGCTCAGGGCAGTAATTTTAATTATCCAAAAATACATATAGTTGGAAGGAAGGAAGGAAGGAAGGAAGGAAGGAAGGAAGGAAGGAAGGAAGGAAGGAAGGAAGGGAGGGAGGGAGGGAGGGAGGAAGAAAGGAAGACTCAAGCCCAGGTCTTCTAACTTGAACTCCAAATTCTTTGCATTTTAGAAAACCACCAGCCCACATACCCTTGAGCACTGAACCACCCATCTGTAATCACTGAACCAGTTGTTGACACAATCAAAATAGATATTTTCTTCATGATAAACTTGATTAATGGTTTAATCTATCATTTCTGGAAAACACAAAAGAGGCTTTTTCCTATGAAGTTGTCAGAAAAAGTTCAAACTCAGAAAAAGCCATCTTTTAATCACTTTCAGTTGTACTCTCTCCATAATGGCTTCTAGTGAAACAAAGATTAGGACATAGTCATTTCAACATGTCATTCTCAGTGTTCTTACCTGTCAGTCAGCATCTGGAACAATTTCACATGAAGCTGAGGTCTGGTTGATGAAGGAGAATATTTAGATTAGACACCAAAGAAATGGACTCACTCAGAAATTCGAAGAACACCTGGCTACCTAATCAAATGATATCCTGAAATCAAGTAGAAAAATTCAAGGAGGAATAGATGTAGTGATATTTACTGAATATCTATTACATGCTAAGCACTGACATGAAAACCCTAAATATAGCATCCCACTCAATCTCCCCATATACATGAAGGGTAGATATTTTTATCTCCATTGTACAAATAAGATTCTGTAGCTCATAGAATTTAGGTAACTTGTCCAGAATTAGTGGCTGAGTTTCAATTAAAACCTTGACTTGTCTGAACCCAGAGTCCATGTTTTATCACCTGATCAGGAATTCTCAACTAGCAGTCCACTGACCAGAGCAGGGCTGACAGGAAAGGAAAAATACAGATACCCACATCTCATTCTAGCACCGATATTCTGATTCAGTTCATCTGGGATGGAGCTCAAAATTATATAGCTTTAACAAGTTTCTGGGTTATTGTAAGGGACATTTAGGTATGAAAAGTGAGTCCATGTTGCCTACTCAGGGGACAAAAACAAATTTCTTAACAGCAGGAAGAACTTGGCATATTTAGCACTTAACTGGTGTCCTGAGTGTGGATTGCTCCTTGACAACAAGGTGCAAGAAAGATCCTATTTCTCTGTATTTGCAAATCAAATTATGTCCTTTCAAACTCTCCCTTATCTATGCTAATCAGCCATTTGTACAACCTTGGGACATGCTAGAAGCTCTCAGTTTACTCAAAAATTAGGAAGGGGCCTTTACTTCAGGCTACTCACAGTCATCACCATTTATCAACCTGTCACTTAGCATTGGTTCTTCCCATTTGCACAAGCCAGGGAGTCACCAGCGCTTCACATAGACACTGTGGCTCTCAGGCTGCGGTCCTAAACTCCTATCCTTTCAAGACCCTGACACTTCCTCTCTTCTCCTGGGAGTAGTTTCAACTAACTCAAGGAACCCAGAAGTCCAATCACTCTTCCTAATCTCAGAGGAGCTCTCGTAATCTCCTCCTAACCCACCAAGTAAAGCAGCCCTTACATTCAACTCTTGGACCACTGTCCACTTGTTTTTCTCTACATCTTCTCTTTAACAAGGAAATTTAACGGTTAACTAGGATGCATAAAATATCTTAGGGCCAAGAATGATCAAAAAGCATGTTTGTCTCTTATGGAAATAAAATCAGTCTAAAAATGCATGAGTTAGTCTTCTATCCCCAAGGATGAACAACTGCTTCCTAAGAGCAGCAAAAACAAAACACAACTTTGAGCCTCTCTATTCTGCTGCATCAAGCTCTCATGAACTCACCCATAGGCTCCAGTGCAAACTGAGACGCTGTTCAAATCAGCGTGCAAATGCTTGGCCGTAACAGGTGCCTAATAGCAAATTAGCAGGATGCGGCAGAACAAAGCAATTACAAAGCATGGCCCCTTCCTCACAAAGCCTTTCTGGCCCTGTTGTGAAAGGCCATCTACGCGGAGTGACCCTGAACTTTCATACGTTGAGATTCCTTTCTCTTTTCTGTTATTTACTACCTTGAGCACACTTTGAATCTAGGTTTCCTACCCTGTGGGGGGAAAATAAAGCATAGACATTATGGTACAATTATTCTCTTTAAACAACAAAACAAGGCATGCTAAGGTACTTTGAAAACTGTAAAATTTTATACCAATGTACCAGAAGTTCTAAAAAATAAGAAGTGGAGAATTTTATCACTGCCTTTTGCAGTAACCTCACGTCTGGCTTCATCTTATCTTATCGACCCTGATCTCTTCTTTACTGCACTCTCCTCATCCACTTAAGCTTATCTTTAATTGTGTTTTATCTCATTAAGTTCAATGTATTCAAGGAAAATGCTTCGAATCCTGTCTGTAATAAAACAAGATATTAAGCCAGCAAACAGAGAGGATTTATTTATAGGAAATCTATAAAATGATGCCAATTCAGGTGCTGCATAGGGATACAAACCTTTAAAGGAGCCCAAAGATGGAAAGATTGAGGAGGAGATTAGGGAAAGCTGGGTGAAAGAGACAGGGAAAATTAAAGAAAATCTAGAGAAAGGAGTAGGATTCGAACAGAACGTCATATATACCAGGCAGTGGGGCTGCCTGACCAGATCAGAGTTCGTATTGGTGAGCAGTGAAAGGCAAAACTCTGCCTTCAAGGAGGTGAAGCATAGCCCTTCACTCTTCAGGTGTGGGCTGCACATAGCCGCTTCCTTCCAAAGGTACATCTTGGAAAGCAGACGAAAAGGGTAACTTTACAGTGGAGAAACTGGGCAAGCAATACCTAAGCCCAATAAATGAGGTTAGCATCAATAGTGGTGTCATGTTTATAGGAAACACTATATGATGTGACAAAAATGGCACTTTGCCGCCTCTGTGGTCTTCCTCCCAGACACCCATCACCCCAATCTAATCAAGAAAAAGCATCAGACAAATCCCAATTGAGGAACATTCTACAAAACACCCACCCCTAGTCCTGAAAACTGTCAGGATCATCAAAATCAAGGGAAGTCTGAAAAACTGTCACAGCCCAGAGGAGCCTAAGAAGACTTAATGACTGAGGATAACAGGGTATCCTCGATGGGATCCTGCCTGGAGCAGGAAAAAAGACACTAAATAAAAACTAAGGAAATCTGAATCGAGTAGGAACTTTAGTTAATGATGATGTATCTATATCCATTCATTCATTGTTACAAATATGCTGTAATAATAGAAGACCTTAATGATTGGGGAAACTGGGTGAAGGGCATGTGGGTATGCTTTGCACTATCTTCATAATTTTTCTGTAAATCTAAAACTGTTGTGAGACTAAAAATTAATAAATAAATAAGAGGGTTGTTTTTAAATAATAACTCAAGGAAATAGAAGCTACTGAATGTCAAAGAAAATCGCAAGTGCTTAGCCCAAGGTCATTCAACTAATTATGTATGAATTAGAATCAGAGTTGAGACCTTCTGAGTGACTCCAGGTCCTAGCAGGGTAAAGCAAAGAATCAAAACAGAAGGAGATAATGAAATACTATGTTTAGAATATCTTCTTTCAAATAAAAACAGAGACTTCAACCTACCTACCCTTACGATTTTTAGAGAAGGCAAATGATGCTCAGACAATGACAGTGAGCTAACTGATGATGCTGTCAACAGGAGGAAAAGCAGAATGTGTTTTGTTTTCAAGTTATATGGGTTTTCTTGAGTTGGCTTAAGCTACATTAAACATTCCACCCTCGAGCTCTAGAGGAAACAGTTATATTATAGATATGAAATCTCTGTTTTTGCGATCATGTAAACATTTCAAAATTTATAAAAGGCATTGAGTTTGTCAGGAGAGCAAGGTCACTGCCTCTGACATTGGGTCTGATGCTGACTCACATGCAGGGGCTCCTATCGTGGGCCATACACTTTGCCAGGGCTTTTTCCTTCAACCCTCAGAATAACACTGTGAAGTCAAAAACATCACACCTGTTTCTAAGAGCAAACTGCACTCCAAGAGGTTAGGTGATTTGTCCAAAGTCATACAAGTGAATTGGAACCCAGGTATACATATCCAAAAACCACAGTGCCTTCCTAACTCTGTGACCTTAGATGAGTCATTACATTTATTTTTCAAATGCTCTATGATACTTAGCATGTGCTGGTTTGAAATATTTTACAAATATTAATTTTTTAAATACTCACACCACTTACTAGGTAGGTGTTATTAATGTCCCCATTTTAGAAACAAAGGAACTGACTTAACCTTTGTGAGTCTCTACCTCTTTTTCCATAAGTGATATCAAAGAGTCCCCTATAGCTGTTGCAGTCACCAATTCAATAACAGGCAAGCTCCCAGCCCTGTGCCTGAGACAAAGACCCCTTTGAGGACTGGGCAGAATCTTTCGCTGTGGCACTTTAATCCTCAGGCCAAAACCCTGGAACAAAAGCTCATCAAGATTAATCTTCCTTGGAAAAGTTATAGCAAAGAGATGACATCAGCTGACATTTGTGCAAGTTGCTATTTTAATACATATTCATTTGAAAGGGTGCCTTAAAATATAATAAAGAAGTGAAGGGATCCAAAAAGCTTCTGTCCAAGTACTAAGTCTTTCATCTTTTCATTTAACAAAAAAGGGAGAAAGAAAAATGAGGGAGGAAGGAAGGGGAGGAAAGGAGGGAGAGAGAGAGGCAGAAGGAAGGAAAGAAAGGAGTGTAATCATATGTGACCTAGTAAAACCCTTCCAGAAGTTAATGATAGACTAGATTAAATAAGCAAAATATCAACAAGTATCATATAATATACTTGGTGTCAGCTAAGTCCCTTTTCCATCCCTTAAGACTGTTGACAAGCTCCTTAACCTCTTTAAGTATCAGTTTCTTTACCTGAAAAGCCAGAACATCTACTTTATAAGACTTTTGTATGATTAAATGAAATAATGTATATAAAAAGTCTAGCATGTGCCTATCACATAGCAGGTACTCAACAAAGGTTCATCCTTTGCCAACACTCCCTACATGTCCCAAATAACACTAGGTAAGCCCAGAGAGGGAAAGCCTGGAAACATAATGAAAATGAAAATGGAAAACCTTACGTTGAACCATCACAACAAAAAGTGGTATTTGAAAGGCCATTCTCAGAACATGGTGGAATCAGATGGCCTCTGGAATCATAGAGAAATGCTCATTACTGCACTGAAGGAAATGTTGGTAATCCCAGCTACCCATTCTATTTCAGATTCCTTAAAACAATGAGCAGAGTAAAAGGAGGCTAAGACTGATACTTCCTAAATATTCTAATCATTGTCAGCCCACAAAAATAATGTCTTAAGAGTTTATTCAGTGACATTGTTCAGTCATGTAAAATATCAACACTAGAGTCTAAAAATTGCCCTCTTCTTTCCGTTGATAAGACATGGACTGTCTCCTAGTGCAGATGCCTGAGTCTTCTACTAGGTCAGCTTGCAGTGATTAACCTATGTATTCAAGAGAATTTTTCTGTCTCTTTTTTTTTTCTTGTCTTTTTGTTGTTGTTGTTCAAAATATTACAGATGTCCCTTTATCTCCCCACTGACCCATTCCACCGCACCCCACTCCCCTGCCCAGTCCCTCTCCACACCATTGTCCGTGTCCTTGGGTTGTGCATATATGCATATAAGCTCTTTGATTAATCTCTACTCCTCCATCCCTCTAACATTCGTCAGTCTGATCCATGCTTCCATGTCATTGAATCATTTCTGTCCATCAGCTTAAGTTCTTTAGATTCCACCATAAGCAAGATCATGTGATGTTTGTCTTTCTCTTCCTGGCTTATTTTGCTGAGCATCATATTCTCCAGGTCCATCCATACTGTCCCAAATGGTACAAGACCCTTCCTTTTTACAGCTGCATAGTATTCCATGGTGTGAATGTACCACAGTTTTTTTTTATCCACTCATCCACTGATGGGCACTGGGGCTGTTTCCAGATCTTAGCTATTGTAAACTGCCCTGCTATGAACATAGGGGTGCATATATTCTTTCTGATTAGTGTTTCAGGCTTCTTAGGATACATTCCTAGGAGTGGAATCACTGGGTCAAATGGCAGCTCCATTTCTAATTTTTTGAGGAAGCTCCATACTGTTTTCCATAGTGGTTGCACCAGTCTGCACTCCTGCCAGCAGTGTAGTAGGGTTCCCCTTTCTCCACACCCTCTCCAGATTTGTCATTTGTTGATTTGTTGATGGTAACCATTCTAGCACATTTAAAATGATACCTCATTGTGGTTTTAATTTGCATCTGTCTGATAGTGACGATGAGCATTTTCTCATGTGTCTCTTGGCCATCTGTGTGTCCTCTTTGGAGAAGTGTCTGTTCAGGTCCTTTGCCCATTTCTTAATTGGGTTGTTTGTCTTCCTCTTGCTGAGTAATATGCGTTCTTTGTACACTTTGGAAATTAGTCCCTTATCAGATACATCCTTGGGAAATATGTTCTCCCAAACCGTGGGGTTCCTTTGTATTTTGAGGCTGTTTTCTTTTGCTGTGCAGAAGCTTTTTAGTTTGGTGTAGTCCTATATGTTTATTTTTTCTTTTGCTTCTCTTTCCCTAGGAGATGTATCAGTGAAAATTCCACTACATGATATTCTTCTTTCTTTACATCATTCAGCCAACATTTCCTTCATGCTCACAACATCAAGCAGAGTTTGCTACTAAAGATATGGGTTTAAATACCTGATTTTTTTGTTATTATACAAGCACTCTGGGCCTCAGTTTTCTCATTTAAAATGTGGAGTTAAGATTATTGTCTTCATAGGGAACCGAATGAGCTAATAGAGTCTAAATGCCCTTTCGGTGTCTCTACACACATTTATTTCTCTATATGTGGCAGGTAACGACTTATTTATTCATATTATTGTTTCTTGTCATCTCTAAGTTTCATTTCTTATGAATGCTCTCAAATAACTCCAGTCTAAACTCACAGTGCCCCCATGCCTCAGACACCATATCTAAAATCCTGTCCTTCTGATGCAGTTTGTGTCCTAATCCAATGATTCTGATCAAGTCCTTCACCAAGAGCTTCTCAGGAGACTCAGTCCTTGGGAATCTGTGCAAAAGAAAAAGTCCTGCGCTGACTTTAAGGCTTACAAGCTGGAAATAAATATCTTCTCACCGACAGTGCAAAGGGAGATGTAGCTGTTTGACACAGTGGTTAATAACCAGGAAGAAGACGCCGGTAGCCAAGAGGACGGAATAGCAGATTACCAACTTATTCAGGTTAATCGGAAGAAGGACGGCCACAAGGGGAACTAAGAAAATCAGGACATTAAACAGCAGTGAGGGAATGAGCACAGGGATCTCTCACATTGCCAAGAATAACGTAAACAACATGAGCATTCTGGGTTTTGAAGAGCTTATGACTGTTCGTGCATTCAAATGGCATCCCTGAGATAATTAAAAACATCTCAAAAACTAGTGAATGAGCTGTCAAAGCAGATAACTCAATAGAGATGTCAGCTTTCTGTGTAACAGCCGTCAAAACAGTGATGAAGATTTAAGACTAGAATGATTTTCACTTTCCTTGGCCAACTGGTGGAATGATAGTGAGTTTCCTAGGGTTTGCTCAATAAAGTGTAGGCTTTGGAAAAGAAGGAGGGGAAAGAAGCTGAGCTTCTTGAGGGGTTACATCCCAGAAAATTCTACTGTGAACTGTCTCAAAGACCTAGTTTTACCTCTTCTTCCTAAGCCAGAAATAACTTTCAAAAATGCAAAGGTAATTCATGTTCTTCTCTGATTAAAACCTTCACAAAGGTCACATTTCATGGAATGCATGGCCTTTTGTGACCTATCTTTTAATCATCACATGTACAGTTTTTCATGAGGCTTGCAGACAATTAATTGGCACCTCTTTTCCTCCCCCTATCCCTGCCCTTTATCCATACCTGTCCTGTGTGTTTCTCTGGGGTAGTTTTGTAAGTTTATGTCCTGGTTCAAGGTCCCCAGTAGGCTCCCCTTTTGTGGCACAGAACTCCAGGTGGGATTTCCTAAGAGTGGAGAACCACTAAGGTGTATTTGTTATATTAATGAGCTGACCTTAGAAAAGCACCTAAGGACAGAGATCAGCAGAGGTCGGTTGTCAGTGGAGCCAACCATATGATTAGAGGGTTGGAACTTTCAGTCCCACCCCTGACCTCCCAGGAGTGGAGAAGAGATGGATGTTGAATCAATAGCCAATGGTCAGTGATTTAATCAAACATGCCTATGTGATGAAACCTCCATAAAAATCCAAAATGATGGTCTTCTGAGAGTTCCCTGGTTGGTTAACACATGGAAATCCTAGGAGAGTGACACCTAGAGAAAACATGGAAGCTCCTCACCCTCTCCCATATACCTGCCCTGTGCATCTCTTCCATCTGACCATTCTTGAGTTACATCTTTTCATAATAAACAGGTGACCTAGTAAGTAAAATGTTTCTCTGAGTTCTATAAGCCACTCTAACAAATTAATTGAACCCAAGGAGGCGGTCTTAGGAACCCCCAGTTTGTCGTTCAGAAGCACAGGTAACAATTTGGGCTTGTGAATGGTGTCTAAAGTGGGGGAGGGGGAGGCAGTCTTGTCGGATTGAACCCTTACCCTATGGAATCTGATGCTATCTCCAAGTAGATAGTGTCACATTGAATTAAATTGTGAAACACCCAGCTGGTGTTGGAGAATTACTTGGTGGTTGGAAACATTGCAAGACAATCTTCTCACAAGGCTGATGGCCATAAGTGTGGGGTGTACAGGGGTTGGGGAGAAGAGAAGGTGAAAGACAGAATTTCTCACTCAGCTTCTCTGCAAACATTTTGCACTTCTGTGCCTTTCTGTGTCTGGGTGGATTCATTTCTGCATTTTCTGGAGTGACTGTGCCAAGTGTCAAGGGCCAAGGGACCCTTGTCTTATGACACTGAATATGCCAGTTGATATATCAATATTTGTTCTGATTTTATCTGACTTATTTATTCCTCATTCTGAGATGTTGTGCTGACTCAAGAACCAATCATGGAATGTGAAAGAATGTGGTGGGTTTGCCAGGACCATTCTTCATCTTATCTCACAAGTTACTGACAGCCCTGGGGAGCAAATGGAGCTACTTAGGGGTGGGTGACAGTGGAGTCCATTTGATTAATAGTAACAAACATCAGGAATAGAAGACATATAGGTAAGAACAAAGAGGCTCCATAGCTGGGGACTGCTGGAAAGAGTAGGAGGAAGAGAATATCCAAGACTTGGTACATAGTTAAGGATTCACTTCATTGAATTTTGGGCAATGTTTTGCTGGGGCAGTTAACATCTCTCAAAACTGCCATTGCTTATGTGCACAAGTGAGACCAAATAATGTCAGGGATCCAGCAGCTGTTACCCTACCCATTAAGGGAGTCATGTTAGTATGAGCCATATGGCCCTCTCAAAGTCATGTTATTTTGTTTTCTGGAGCCTTCAGCATGCTCACAAGCCATCTCTCTACTAGGAAGAGGTGCCCCCTAAAACCCAAGGGTTTGACGCTCTCCAAAACCCTTGTTGGATAATCAGCTCTGCATGGGTCTTCCTTGGTATAAGGGTGAGGTAGCTTTACCAAGTGCATTTGAGAAATCAAAAGTAACCTACTGGTGACGTACCCAGCTCAACCTGAAGCCACTACCTGTCTTACATCAGCAGTGCTTTTGTTGGCAAATGACACATGACTTCCCTCTTCCACCTGTCCCTACTTGATGACTGTCACCAATTATGATGAATGGCTTCTCAACTGTTTGCCAAAGCATAAGGAACAGTTCAAGTTCATGTTTACAAGTGAACGCACTTTAAAGATAAAGGGGGGAGGACAGGGGAGAAAATGTTTGTATGAGTTCCCTTCACCAGTGATCCTAGCGTCTCCTTTCTTCCCTAGGTGGCACCATCTGCCTTCCTCTCTCTGAACATCCCAGTTCTACCCGTTAGTTGAGAATTAACTTGTAGCCTACATCATCCAAAACCTGCTCTGATCATTCCACCACCATTCACTCCATCTGTCCATGGAAAACCTTGAGTGGACAAGGCACAGCTCATCGCCTAACTAGAATACGGTGCTGCCTCTTTTCTGCACCATTTAGTCTTTTTCTGTCGATGTTGAATAACCTTGAATCACAGACTATGGGATGTGAAAAGGGAGTATGAACAAATGGAAATAATGTGGGATTTGGAATCAAGGAGACATAGATTTGAATCCCAGCTCCACCACTTAGTAGCAGTATTAGTTAGGAATTGATTAAACAAACTAACCTGTACAAACACTGGCTTGTACAAATAGGGGTTTATTTTCCTCACATAACTAAGAGTCCAGAAAAGGCAACCGGGGCTGGTGCAGCTGATCACAGATGCCATCAGGACCCGAGACTCCTACTGTCTGAGTGCTTCTCCCCTCTAAGTGTACTTGGCTTTCATCCTCGTGGTTGCACGATGCCCGCTGACTTCTAGGCGATAGTGCTTCTTTGTTTCATTTTTCTATTATAAGATGGAGAAACCAGCATAGATGGAGAGGTGGACGATATAGGAGAGAAAGATATAATTTGCAGAATAAAGCAGACATGTATCTTTCCCCCATATCCATGCAGAACTTCTCACACCTCATGTATGGCATTTAGTACATTATAATATACTTACTTTCACCCACTGTACTGGGATCCACACAAAATCAGGGACCCAAACAATTTTCAAATTTTACCGTTCAGAGCCCATAGTTAGCATGTAACTATTGAGTCATTGAATCGAACATTTAGAAAATTTAAAAAGCCTAAACCCTTTGAATATTATTTTTTAATTAACTTAAATAGGAAGTGTCTAAATGTTATACATTTTTTAAAGTAACAATAATATCTCCTACCTGCTGTGTAAGTGCATCTTTCTTTTGGTGTGGGTCAGAGGGAAAGCACAGATGTTTCTTGCCATAATTATGTTAGATAATTAACAGACCTAGATTCTGGTGGCCCCTAGGACCTATCAGCTTGTCGACTCATTATATAAATAAGAAAATCCAAATTAATTCATACACACCCAGGAGTTTATATGCACAAAATGAGATTTTTGAGACATATCAAATTGTCTTCAAAACTATCTTCTTTATAATGTCTCTTCTCCTTTGAAGTATTTGCTGTGAAAAATGATTAAAATGCAGCTTATTGGAGTAGAAACCAAATAAATCAATGTTGTTTTCTTTAAAGCTAGATTGCTTACAAGGAACAGCCTTTACAATATTTATTTATTGTTAATTGTCTCCAGTGGATGGATCTTGACAACTGACCTGCCAAGGGGCATGAAAACTGGGAAGCACTCTTCTCACTGTTCACCTTTGTGGGGCCTTCATTGCTTGTTGCTGTTCGTGTTGTTGGTTTCCTCTGGTGGAAATGACAAGCAGCATTACAAGAAAGATTTGTCTGTGGCTTTCATTCCAGGAGCACTGGGGAAATGTAAAAGAAGGCGTTATCAATGGAAGAGCATCGTTACAGATTCCCGGAATTCTCCATAGATGCTTCGAATCCAGGCTGGCATGAGATTTTTTAAAAAATACTGATTAGTGAAGTACTCACTTTTTTGGGAATTTATGATTATGTAAATCTCTGATTCTATATGGAGGGGCTTCCATATGTGCTGAACAATAGTACAATACCAAATAGACTCTTTCATTCCAAGTATTAGATCCTCAACACTTCTATTTCAAGAAGGAAAAATTACTATAAATAACTACAGTGTATTTGGGGAAATTTTGACCTCCAGTCCTGAATACAATTTAGGGTCTCTCGATTAAAATGGAGGGGACTGTTGAAACTTCTCCAAGATTTCTGCAAGATAGAAATAGAGTCAGAAAATCAAGCCATTTTTTTAATCAATGTATTATAACTTATCCAAGTTCTTGGTCAACTTAAAGTGGTACCTTTGGGAAACTGCAAAGTTATTCCCACAAAGTTGCCATAATGAGGACATTTTGGGTATCCCTCTTCTGGAATTCTCTTTAGTGCATGAAATACATCCTCTTAAGTAGCTTCTGTGGCAGTAATTATATCTTTATGCTCATAAGGGGGATTTATCTTTGATGTTTATTATACATTAGAAAATATCTAAAACCATTCAGAACTGAGCTTGAACAAAAAGCTGGGTGACTTAAGAGGGTCATTGTTCTAGTCTGACTTTGACTTTGTGGGCTGAAATGCTGAGCAATGCTATTAGAACCCGGTCAAAAAGGTGACTGCCCAACGAGAGGTCATAGAAATAACCTGGTTGAGAGAAAGCCAATAGGAACAATTGCATGGCCTCCTCAAGAGATGTACTTTGGGCAAGAAAAAAATGCAATCATAAGTATGACTCCAAGCATGCTTGTTGAAAAGACATCCTGTTCATTCATTCATTCACTAATTTAGCAGCATATTCAGCAACTGTTGACCACCTACCAAACTCTGACCACAGTGGACATTCCAACAAGTAGGACCTGGTCTCTTCCCTGGAGTGCTCACAGTCTGTTTGGTGAGATAGAACTTTTAATGGAGTATTACAGAAAGCTCTTTGATAGAGACATGCATAAGCATCATAACATGAGACTATGAGAGTCAGGATAGCATAACCTATTTTATCCTAAGAGAGTCAGGATAGCACAACCTATTTTGGGTCATGGACACTTTTGGTGATCTGGTGAAACTTACAGACCCCTTATCTAAATAATATTTTTAAATGCATAATATAAAATACATAGAATTACAGGGAAAATAATTATGCTGAAATATAATTATCAAAATATTTTTTAAATGTGGCCTTATACTCTGCATGCCCCTTGATTAATTTATTAAAATAAGATCAAGTAGTGGACCTAATAATCACTGCAGTTACCAAGTAATGAAGAGCATAGTCAATCTTCTGAGGTACTTGCAACAACTATAATTTGGTATGAAACTACCTGTGCTTTCTTTTGTAACTAATTGCAAATACTGATATTACTAGTATGATTTATTAACTACATTCATTATTAAAAGAAATGATCAACTTCAGTTAGAGGTTAATGAAAATAAAGATTATCTCCCTATCTTCAGACTCCCTGAATTCTATCCGTGCCTATGTTGGGGATGGCAAACCCTGGTAAGACCCCCTGTCTAATGGACAATGCCCAAGCTAAGTTAATGGCTAAGCAGGAGAATCTGGGTAGAGCCATGGGGATTCCCCAGGCACCAGGGACTCTGTGAGCCAAAGCACACAGGTAAGAAAAATCATGGCATCTTTGTGGATATTTGAGCCATTTTCATTACAACTAACTGGTATTTCTAGTGCTGATGACTTATAATTTTATTTCTTTATATTTATTGCATATCTGTGGATGAGCCGATGGAGATTATCCATAGACAGTCCCTGTTCTCTGAGAGGTACTGGCTTTGGGGCAACTGTCATCCTTTCTGGTCTGGTTTTTATAACATTGCTCAGAGGAAGTGTACAGAGGAAACCTGGATTCTAGTTCTGGCTTCTAGCATTATTTATCTCTTGTTGCAAGGCAAAATATTCATTCATTTATACATTTATTCTACTAATACTTCTTGAACACATACTATGTGCCAGGCACTGTGTTAGGCACTAAGAGTGACCAGATGAATAAATCACAGATTCTTCCTCCAAGCAGTTCCCCAGCTAGTGGAGGGTACATGACTTGAATGTTAATACAAGCACAGCTAGCAACGAGATAATGCATGAAAACCACTTAGTCCAGTTCTTAGTGCTTAGAAAGTGTTCAGTAAATGATAGTTGTGCTTAAGTTCTGTTGGGCTTTTAGGAGGAAGGCAGCACATCTTTCTGGAGAGCTTCAGGGAAGGCTTCCCATTAAAGATGACTTTCTCTTTCTGAGCCTCACTTTCCACAACTATGAAACAACAGGATTGACACTAAACTCTAGGTGATCTCAGATGCCCTCTCCTGCCATTCTATCACTCAATAGATTCATGGTATGGTTTAGGGTGGAAGGAGTGGTGGTGTTCTGGAAAGGGTTAAGTCATCAGGCCTGGGGTTGCCCAAACTCTGCACATTCCAAAGGTCTTCAAGATTGACCTTCAGGCAACTCCTGGAAGATAACCTCTGAGCCCCTGGAATACCTGTCTTTGAATACCTGAGGCCTTGGGCCACAGCAGACAGTTTATGCTAATAAAGTGTCTTCTGTGTAATACCTATTTTGTATGCCTGGGACTTTAGGTTATCGTGTATCAATTTGACTTTTAGGGGGGTTGTAGTCTGAGCAGCCGAGGTCATTTGCACAGTTGCTCCATGCCTATGTGGCTGACCCTCCAGTAAAAACCCTGGATACCACATCTGGGGCGAGCTTCCCTGAGTGACAGTATTCCATACATGTCACCCATCATTGCTAGGAGACTTAAGTGGTTCCTATATGACTCCATTGAGAGAAGACAACTAGAATCTTGCATCTGATCTCTCCTGGGCTCCATGCTACGTGCCCCTTTCCTTTGCTCATTTTAACCTGTAACCTTCCCCTGTAGCTATACTTCATGAATATAACAGGTTTTTTTTGTTTTTGATTTTTTAGTTCTGTGAGTCCTTCTAGGGAATCACCAAACCCAAGTGTGGTCTTGGAGAGCCCCAGTACAAGGGAGTAGTTTTTTCTCGCAAAGCCTCCCTTCCTCCCTTAGCCCAAGTTGTTCTCTGCTTCCAAGCTGCCCTAGACTTTACAGCATGGTCTGTGACACACATATGAATTCATATGATTGTTCAGCTTTCTAACTGCTTCATGACTGGGTACTTTATCAATCAGACTCTTAATGCTGCTGGGCCTTGCTTATATCTCATACTTCCTGTAGGTCCCACACAGCCAGGACTGAGACACTCTCAATGCACACTTGCTGCAATACAGTGACTTGTCTGGCTGTATATGAGAAAGTCAGCAGGGGTGGGGGTGGAATTCTTGCAGCTAATCAACTGAACCTGTTAAGGAGGAATAAACCAGAACCTTTGCTTTGGTATAGAAGGCAAACAAGTTGGAAAGTAAGAGGACTGAGGGAGATTAGGCAGGTATGAGAAGGAATCTGCCTAGAACAGAAACAGGGAGAACAAATAGGAAATCTATAGCAAAGAGATGACACAGAGATTATAGTGGAAATTGCAGGGTGAAAGGGGAGGTGGGAGGAATGAAGTAACATAACAATAAGCCAGGTCTTGCAGAGACAGTTGTGCCCTGAGTGGGGGGCAGGGATGGTCTTTGTTTCGAAGGGTCATCAGGGAGGAGGCAGACAGTGTGGAGAAGCATGATACACATGAGCTGTCCTGGGCCTATGGCTGGCTTTGGAGTTCTTGGGCACTGTAATGCCATGAATGAGATAAGACTTGATTAACCAGAGGTGGAAGGAGGAAGGGGGTTTCTAGTAGCTACACAATCTAATGAGGTCAAGTCTGGACTAGGGGGAAGGACATCACAAGCCAGAGAGCATTTCAGAGGCTTCCACAGTCAGCTAAGGAGCAGGCTGAAAGAGGGTCTTCCTGTGCCCGCAAGCATCGTGTTATCCTTACGAAACTCCTGTGTGTATGTCTGACCCTGCCAGCCTACCAACAGCTCTGGAAGTTAAGGGACAGAGGGACCAGCATTTTTCTTCTTTTCTTGCGGGCCTCACCCTACCCCAGCATTGATGTTCTGTTTCTATTCAGTTCAACAGGAACCTACTGGAAGTCAGGTGCCATAAAGCAGATTGTCAATGCCCTGGACAACCCCAAGCTCCAGAAGGTGACCACAGACAGGTCCCCTATACCAAAATACTGGGTCTTCTCTGGTGGGGGCATGTGTGGCCAGCTCAAGGCACAGGCTACTACAGGAGAGTTAACCCCCAGGAGCCATGCTTAACAAGATAAGGGTTAACAGTGATGGACAAATACTCCATCTTCCTTAACCCTCAGTGGGACAGGTCTGAGGTAGGGTTCTACAGAATTTATCACAACCTGCACATTCGAATACCCTTTATTACTTACCAGTGCTTTCTGGGATTAATACCCAAATGAACTAGTTTCACTCTAATCCTTGACTTGGGGGCTATTTTTAGGAGAAACATTGCTAATACATCATGTTTGGCATGAATAATAATAGAAAGAACACAATATTTTTTGAGCACTTACTGTAGCTAAAGACTTCATAGGTATGACCCCTATTTAATCCTCACAACAACCTGTCAAGGTCGGCATTATTATTACCCGTATTTTATAAGCGAGGAAACTAAGGTTGAGAGAGATGAAACAGCTTGGCCCAGAGCCCTAGCTAGGAGCTGGCAGATCTAGGGGTCTAATGCAAGCCCACCAAGTTCCCCATCACACCCTTTTCTACATTTCTGATCAGTGGGGCCACTGTGAGACTGATGGTTACTCAGGATGGAGTAGAGGGGAGAACACTGCAAGCTAGTGTCCTTCTTCGTTGGAGAAAACCAATGTCATGTCACTGAAATGTACAATAAAGAATGTTAAAAGGACCTGGTGTGGGATTTAAGTGGACAGGAAACAGTGCTTTCTGAATGTGTGCTTAACTTCAAAGAAAAAATTGTCAATCAGAGTTTAATTCCAGAAACATATGAAAGAAAACCAAAATACCATCTCAACAAATCTGCAGAAACTGGCCTGTCCTTCTGAGAACAATCATCACAGCACAAATACCAGAGGATAGAAATGTAAGTTTGAATGTCAGAAGGATATTCAGATTTTGAAAAAGTCACCTCTAAAAAACTGTCTCCCAAATGACAGAGTGATACTTGGAAAAGTGAAAGTCAAACTTCATCTCGCCATCTTGTGTATTTTCAAGACCCTGAAGATTAAAAGTAGAGGCAGGCCACAAGAGCTTCACGAAGGGGACCAGAGTTCTTTCCTGATCTACTTGTCCTTAAAACTACAAAGCTCAGAGCCCAGCTGGGCATGGCTCAGCGGTTGAGCATTGACCTGGGATCCAGGCAATCGGGGTTCGATTCCCAGTCAGGGCACATGCCCAGGTTGCGGGCTCAATCAATGACTCTCTCATCATTGATGTTTCTCTCTCTCTCCCTCTCCTTTCCTCTCTCTGAAATCAATAAAGATATATATTTAAAAAAAAAACACACACAATAAAAACTACAAAGCTCAGAGACCTCAAAGTCAAAGGAAGATTCTCAGCAATTTGCCTAAAGGGAAGCCTGAACCAATAAAAATGTCTTCCTGGACCACTATTTGGAGACCACTGATATACAAAAATAAGGACAAGACTAGAGGATATGTGATGTAGGTTCTGACCATGGTGTCTACACTTCCATCTCCATGTGACATTTAGCAAATTAGTCACCGTCTCTATATTTGGGTTCCCTACCCTTGAAATGGTCTGGTTGTGAAGGCTGCCAGACTCACAAAATCTCCATGAGGACCAATGAAATAAAAGATGTAAAGGTAGGCTGTAAAATAATATGGTTCATATGTAAAATGGTGTTAGTATCTCCCATTTACCTTAAAATTCAACTTTTTTCCAAGTTTTCAATTTTTTAAACTCATTTTAGTTAAATTCTAGATCGCCATCAAAAGAAGTACATATGCATATAGTTGCTCAAGGATAAAAGCAGACTTTTCTAGGGAGGAGCCTGGTAGTGAGGAGAGGATAGGCTGGGGACCACTGCATTTTATTATTGCTCTTCAGTACCTTTGATTCCTTTTATAATGCACATTTAATCCCAAGTAAACCATCTACAGACGGTTAAGTATCAATTCATACCATCCCAATTTCCCTTTCCTCCAATACACTTATATTACCATTTTTTCTTTAACTCGAGACTAACTTTTGCATTTAAACACTATATTTGACCCTTTATTTTTTATTCATCAAATATTGACAATAGCTCTTAAACAATTTTTAAGATAAATACATTAGCAACCTTGTTCCTTCATTTACTTCCCCCCAAATTTCACTCATAAATTCTGTAGTTTGGATTTACATTGTCAAGGTACATAGCATTTGCATTTTATATCAACAGTGTTCTAAGCACCAACTACCATGGAAATAACATCCCTAAGACTCAACTCTTTTAGTATGTTGGGGATTCCTAGGTATCTGTTAACCTCAGCAAGCATGCAATCAAAGGGCAAAACAAAAGGGGGTTGGGATTTATGCTTGCCCTCCATGGAGTATAAAATTCCTTGGCCAACAAGCCTGCATTACAGATACGAGATCAAGGGGAAAATTAAATGCCAAAAACATTATTTTCCCCCAGAAGTTTAGGACAGAGGTGTATGGAGTACTGTCCAGGAACAGTAAAACTCTACAATTTTTCCTAGTCCAGGTTTCCTGCCATGAACTCCAGCCATGGGCGCAAAGTGTGGATTGAATCAGTCAGAAGGTATCTACACTTCCCTGTTTGCACAGTAATGTCAGGTAAGTTACGTATATCGGTTAAACTTCTTGAAAGTTGGCTCTTCCCGGTCACTATCTGCTCAATCTTTCCTGTAGAACTGACACATCTAAAAACAGTCACCCTATCACTCAGTAATTTATATGGTGTCTAATCACTGGGGCGCACACCTGAAACTAATATAATATTGTATGTCAACTGTAATTAAAAAATTAAAAATGATTTTAAAAATAAAATAAAAATAAGAACAGTCACCCTGGACTCAGTGACAAAATCCGCTCGGGTTCTCTTGTCAGCCACAGCTAAGGTTTTTCTAGAAATAGCACCAGTATAGAGCTGTTTCATTGGCATTTGCACATTTGTTAAAGATTAAGGTTTTCATCAGATGTAATCTTAGCAAATTTATACATGTAATTCTCAGCTGCTTCGTGATCAATAGAAGCTTTTGCACCACAGACTATCAAATATTTTTACACCATGACATTTGCTAAATTTCTGCATCTGACTTTCTGAATATTCATACTCGCCTTCAATGTTTACTTCGTCATGGAGTAGCTTCGCTGGTTTTAGGATTAGCAAGCACGTCAGTGGCAAACATCCACTTTATTGTTTTCCAACCTAAGGAAAAGAAATAACATTTCTTAATGGACTGCTTTTGTGTGCATATTATTTCAAAATATTTTTAATTTTATATATATACATACCCACCTTGTATATATGTGTGTATCCATATATACACACACATCTATACAAGATATACATATATATGTATATATCTTGCCCCACCATGTATGCATATATGTACATAGAAGATATATATACAGGGTAGGGCAAAAGTAGGTTTAAAGTTGTTTGCATGGAAATTAATGCAATAATTAATAAATAATAATATAAAAATAGACTTTGTGTTTCATGTACTCACAACTGAGTGGGTAGCCCTGCTTTGCTTTTTTTTTATTTAATATATTTTTATTGATTTCAGAGAGAGAGGAAGAGAGAGAGAAACATCAATGATGAGAGAGAATCATTGATCACCTGCCTCCTGCACGCCCCCTACTGGAGATCAAGCAGGCAACCAAGGCATGTGCCCTGACCAGGAATCAAACTGCAATCTCCTGGATCATAGGTCAATGCTCAACCGCTGAGCCATGCTGGCCAGGCCCTGCTTTGCCTTTTGTTGTTGTTAAGATATCTGTAATGACTCCTATTTCTAGCGATATCTTTCTGCAGACCTCTGGTATGTCTCTTTTGAAAATCTCTAAACATATACATTTATCTCTGCCCCCTCTAAGAATCCTATTTAAAACAGTAATGGGTGGGTGGGAATCATGGACACACAAGAAAAAGAGAACATAGGACAATAGCATCAACATTTGGAAGCTATGTTGATGCTCATGGAGGATGAGTGATAACATTCATAGCAGACCAGAAAAAGCTGAATCCTTGGCCATTAGTAGGTAAAACCAAGAAGCAACCCTCTTTATTTCTTAGAACCGTTAGAGGGTTTATGAAATGGTTGCAGCAAGTACCTTTGACAGTGAGTTCCAGAAAGGAAGATTAGTTGAAAGTCTATTTATAAAGTAGCTAAATAATCAGACCTCCACCTTCACTCCATACAGTTGGGTAAATGCTCCATTTGCACTCAACAGTACACAGAAGTCCTGTTCTTTAGAAAGAATATACCAGACGCAGGTATCTCTATCTACCAGGCCAAGAAATGATGCAGGGATTTTTACTAATAGTAGGGGTAACCTTCTCTGCTAGGGAAAGGCATCTATAATGGGGAGATACAGAATAGATGGGAATAATTTTACAGAGAACACCAGAACATAAACAGCACACAAATACTTTGCCTATGATGTACTCACCTTGTGAAGCTATATACTTCTTCTAACAAGTTTTATACATTTTGGAAAATTTGGGGAAATTAACTATAAGCCATGTGGTGGTTTTTGTTTTGTTTTGTTTTTCATCTTTATCTACCTCAATAGTAGACTCTATTATAAGAAACAACAATGGTTCTTTGGCAAATAAGGTAATTAATTGCATTGGATAGTGACATTTTGGTTTATAAATGTGCAGCTATCGTGTAAAATAGTGAATTTTCTTGTGTGGTTTATAAATAACTCAAAAAGCAATTCCGAATGAAATGCCCTAAAATGTTCTGAGTTATTGGGTGAATATATTGGTGAGAAGCAGACTTCAGATGGTGGACTGCACCCACTGATTTGAGAGTTCTCAATTAAGTGGCAGTAAAGGGATAGGGCAAGGTAATCAATACCAGCCAAGGTCATAGGAATGGACTTCTCTCAGGACAAGGAAATGGGAACAGGTCCCTCAAACAGTAAGGAGTTTCAAAAAAACTCTCGAAGATGGAAAGGAGATGGCATAATGGTAGATGAACGGGGACCGAGGGGGCTGCGACCTGAAATGTGTTTGGAGAGGGCTGCCCTGAAGTCAGAGAGCAATACCCTGATGGCACACTGCAGAAGCTCTCGACTTGGCAACCAAAGGTACAGTCAAAGGTAGTCTTGTGAGCTAGGGCTGAGAAGAGATGGACTACATGAATACCCATTTGTGGGACAATCAACCACACCCCTGATGCTCTGAACCTGAAGGAACAAGAAGCCACCCTTTCTACTCAGGGAAACAATAAGATGGGATGGAGGGACACTCAAGACTGGGAATAACATGGGCTTCTGGGAGTTCTACAGATGGAACCACCTCTGTAGGCTGATGGCCACAAGGTCATCAAGCTAGAGAAGCAAGGTCATGGGTACTGGGATCCCCAGCCTCAGAAAAGTGCCTGGTGTCCACAAAAGAAGTAGAGCTGTGAACTTCAAGGAACAGTGTGGCCCTCAAAAATGCTCATCAGTATGGTCCAAAGACTTGGGAGGTCTCCTCAAAGGTTTTCTCTGTTCTTCAGGCCCCGGAGGCCTCTGTACAACCCTGGGATTAAGGAAAGAAGGCCCCAATAATGATTGTGATTGAATTTCCTGCCAACCAACCCAGACAGAGGCTTGAATTTAGATTTACCATGATTTTAAGAAAATAAGTATTGACTATGTATTTTTATCCATTTGAGCAACTTTTATTTCCTGAGAGTCAGTGATTTCATCATAAGGATAGCATACATTTCCATCAATGTGCCACTGTATCTTCTTATGAGTTTTTTAATGTCTTCATGTTGAATAATAATTTTATTTCTTATTTCTTTTTTGTGTGTGCTTATTTTTATTTTTCAATTACAGTTTACTTTCAATATTATTTTGTATTGGTTTCAGGTATACAGCATAGTGGTTATACAATCATATACTTTACAAAGTGTTCCCCTCGATATTTCTAGTACCCACATGGCACCATACATAGTTACTACAATATTATTGACTATATTCCCTGCGCTGTACTTTACATCCTACTGACTATTTTATAACTACCAATTTGTACTTCATAATCCCTTCACCTCTTTCACTCAGCTCCCCAACCCCCCTCTCCTCTGGCAACTACCAGCTACATATTTTAAGGCTAAAAAACAAAAAAGAACTGTACAGAAATATTGTAGGTTTTTAAATAAGAATATGAGTTGACATAAATATGATTTTAAAAAAATAAGTATTGACTATGTATTCTAAGACTAAATACAAAAGGAACTATACACAAATATTGTACTCTAGTTAGTAGGTTCATTTTTCACAGGGATATGTTTGACAATTTGAAACTACTTATGTGTATTCTGGAATTGAGCAAATAAGTTAATATATCATAGTTGAGGAGAGCCAGGTTGGTTACTGCTGGAGAAAGGAGTTATAAATAAGAAAAGAGGGAAAACTCTCATGAATCCCATGGAGTTCCAATGGAATTGCATCTATCAGGATAAACTCATGGTTTTTAAATACATATATGCAAGTAGATATAGAAGTAGATATAACTCTATCCACTGAGATTACAAGCAATGGCACCCTCATAGCCAATGGGAGGGCTCTTGATTTCCAAATGTCATTCTCCAAGGCTTGAAGAAATGGTTGATTCAAAGGGCTGGAGCAGGGAAGTACAAGATGAATGGCATTGGTCACTGGGATGGGGCTAAAGGACTTGCCAGGTTTTGTTCACCATTACATGCCCAGTCATTAGCACAGTGCCTGCCTGTAGTAAAGACTCCATAAATGTTTGTGGCTGAAATCAATGAATTTTAAGCCACACTCGACACGAGATTTGATGAATGCTCTGTGACTGTTGATGTGATTAAACTTCCCTTCTTCTTCAGGACCATGAGCTTATAAAAGGATGAATTCGGCCGCTTCATGGGACCCATGGCCCTAGCTTACAAATGTACCTTTGTCACCTTCCTTCTGTTCTCCTGTAGAAAACAAGAGCCCTGACACTGAGGAGCACTGCACCATGAATCAGCAAGTTGATGGTCATTAATATTGAACTTAGGCATTTTCCCATTTGATTATGTGTTAGACAATGTGTGTTGTTTACGAGGCTGCCAATGCGTTTCTGGAGTGATTTTTGCCAATCTATTTCCATCAGCTTCATGGGGTTCTGCACCTATTAACACATCCCTTTGAGATTCCATTTCATTCTAAACTCCATCATTCAAAACCATGTGAAACAAATTCAACACTAAGACATTTGATCAAAACATTTTCAATTAATTTCATTTCAGTTGGACGATTTCAAACACTGAATTTGTCATTACAAGAGCATACATGAGCTGACTTGCACCCATCAGATCCTTTGCTTTTTACTCCTCTTGGAAAGTCTCTCAACATGTTCACCTCTGTAACTTGTACAAAATCTTCTCAATTCCTAATAATTTGAGAGGGTCAATGTGGTTCTATGAGCATCTTAATCACCTCCCCCTTCATAGCCACAGTTCCTCGGCTATCAAATATTAAAAGAGAGAAGCCAGAGTGGTCTCGGGAACTTTATGGACCACATGAGAGCAGATGAGGGTGGACATTGTGGCTCCCATAGGCCGACTCAATGCAGCTTAGCTGACCTTTTCCCACTTCAACATCTTCTGTTTCCTCCACTTTAACCAAACCTTCTGCCATTATAAGAATCCACACTCCATGATGAAAAGCTGGACCTAATAATGGATAGTTCTCAGGCTCTTTGGCTCGGCGTGTGAAGGGCTTCTCACCTTTTGAATTCCTCTATGTCAAAGAAGAGGTCATACACTTACATTTCCTGCCTCCCCGACAGCAAAACTCAAGCTGGCCTGGGCTCCACCAGACACAAGCGTCTGGATGACAACATGGTTTGAAGGAGAGCGAGGGAAGAAAGCGTCACACTGAATCCATTGCGAGTGACATGCAGCGTGCTGAGGAGGCGGTGGAGGACACGCTGGAGGCTCTGCCCCGGGTCCAGCATCATCCCTGAAAGCTGTGCTGTCCGCATCCACAGGTGGGAACAGTAGGGACTCAATGGGAACAGCCAGGGAGGGCTATTGGGATATTTTCTGCCCATATGGTCTCCAAGCACTGTTTTCTGACCTTCCCAGAGATTATTCTGCAGTGTCCTGACAGATGTAAAAAAAAGGGTTTTAGGAAATGCAAGAGTGAAAGCGATGAGGCACCAGCTAGGAAGCCACTGGCATAATCCAGGCACGAGACTAACCTGGGATCCAGTGGGAGCAGTAAAACTGATCGATGGGCCTCTGCTTGGACCCTCCTAGTAATGGTGACTACAGAGAACATGGAAACAAAGGGTCCATTCCATTCTTGGGAAGTCTAAATAGTTAAAATTCTTCTTTAGGCAATTTGACGAGGCATATCAAGATTGTTGAAAATATCCACGTTCCCTGGTTAAGAAATCTTACTCTAAATAATTCATCTTAAAGAAATATTTTAACAAAAAATATTTAATGTGTGGAGCTAGTCATTGTGGCATTAATTTTGAGGGGGGAGGGGAATACCTTAAATCTGGTAATAGAAAGATGATTTTTAAAAATATGGTGCTGTAACTCAGTGGATTTTTATGCAGCCACTAAAAATTCAAGTATGAACAAGCAATTCATCATAGAAAATGTTTGTGTAGAAAATAAAACAAATAAAGATGACTGTAAAAGGTAGGTCAGCATGCGACTGCTTTCTTAAAATAAGTCAGAATGTGAGCAAGGCCTGGGAAGGAACATGGGGAAATAATTAATGTGTTAAAGGGGCTTAGGGTGGTGTTGTATTTTTTTTTTAATTCCATGAATTTTACAGGCCACTGGTTTTGATTTTGGCTTCTGAAAGATTTCTTGTTCCCTTGAGAGTGGTGCCAGACCAAGGAAATCAAATTGCTCTCTGGTAAGTAAAACATAAACTTCCCCAATAAATTTAACCACAACCCTAAATGAATCAGAGAAAATTGCTCTTCTTTGGCATCATAAGTCTTTCTGTAGAGCCCTAGGCCAAGGATGAGAAGGTACAAGTATAAATCTGGAGACAAATCTTGAGGCCCATATGTCATTTTAATGTCTTGGAGCAAAGAATACACTCTTCTAACACTTCCTTCTCTTCCCTTCTGTAATTCCTGCTTCCTGATGGAGCGGAAAGAGTCAGCTCGCTAGATAACCCCTCTCATTATTCATTGGTGCATGCATAGCTCTAACATGTCATAACTAGAATCTCAGAAGTCAATGAGGTCTTTTGAATGACTTACCCCATAAAAACCTATGTGTATGACCTCCTGGGAACAACCAACTCCCCTCCTATAAAATGATAGAAAACAGAGAGAATCCTACAGCCCTGAAGGCTGTTTTCAAACAGAATTGGGATGCTCTTAAAATAAAATCAAGAAAGGACATGGTAAGATTTAGTCTTATCACAATCGTTTTCCCAAATCCAAAAGGCTTATCAATTACATGCCCTTCCTTGGTTTAACCTTGTGACGCAAGCAAAGCAAGTATTTATTAAGCATATGGTGCTCTTGGAAATATAGAAGTAGAATGTATGTTCTTTGAAATCAATGTATTTCTTGTGGGCATGAGAGATTCACACCGAGACATATGTATAAAGTACTAAACGTCATGGTGAAGTTACGTGGTGTAGGAGACAGAACTTCCTTCAGAGTCCCAGACTTGGCTTTAAATTCCAATTCTGCCAAGTAAGTGACTTTGGATGAGTCATTTTCATTTCTTTGAGCTCCTCTTTATTTTTCCATAAAATAATAAAAATGACAAAAATAATCAGGCCTCATATATGTGAGAGAGTTGCCTATTGCAGTAAAGTTCAGGTCTCAGGAAAATGTCTGGAAAGAGTGCCTTTGGCTTTGAATTTCAGGCAAAGACAGTTGAACACAATTACAAAAGTAATTGCTACATCCTGAGGTCAAAATAACAGCCCTTTTTATAACAGTGGGAATAGGGGTAAAGGAACTGCCAAAGGGAGCATCCCTGAATTCTTTATCACCACAAAGAGCAGGTGATAGGAAGCAGTTTGGGGGAGGCTCTTGAGTTGTGAGCCACTCTAGGAGGTTTTCTGTTTGCCTGGGATCAGTATCAGCTAAAAGCACTCACTGCATGCACAACCTAGTGTCATAGAACCAGGGCAATCCTGCTCTCCTGGACAAATGCATGGCCCCTCCCCACATACAGAGGGGCTAGTCTATAAAAGGTTAAAAAAAAAAAAAATAACACAATTGTCTGACAAGTGATGTGTGGTGGGAGTGTAAGTTTATATGTGCTTTGTGAAGAGCCACTTGGAAATATCTGTTAAATATAAAAATGTACAACCAGCAGTTCCACTCTTTGAAATGTATCCTACAGGTCTTCTTGCACTTGAAAAAAGATTATATGTATACTGCAGAATTATCTGTAGTAGCAAAAGTTAAGGAGCAACCTAAATTTCCATCAGTGGAGAATTTGTTAAATAAATTACTGTGCAGCTAATAGCAATGAAATAATACACAGCCAACAAACGAATGAGAAATTACTTTATGTACAAATATGGAATAAATCTTCAAGATATATTGTTAAGTAATGAAAGCAATGTATAATGTATATACGGTAATGCAGTAGGAATCCATCTATATGTGTGTGTGAATATGCATTTGAAAACCCAAATACTCTCCCAGGAGACATACACAAGAAACTAGCAATAGTATTTATCTCTGGAGAGGGGAAATGGGTGTCTGGGGGACAGAAATAGGAAAAAGAGCTATTTTCTGTCCCACTCCCCTTGATTCTGCTAAATTTTGCATTATCTGATCAAAAAAATTTGATTTCTTAAACTATTGCCTCAGGAAATTGGGACTAGACCAGGGACAGGGGAATGGGAGGTTTCATTTTTTTTATTGTAAGCTTGCTTCTGTATTATTTGACTTAACATATATTATTTTTATCTTGGTTAAAAAATAAGCATAAAAATAATTTTAAATACTCCATTCTATTTAAAACACTCTATCCCGCTATTCGGTTGTTTGTGCCAATTTTAAGAGTAACGAATATATCACTGTAGCTATAATAGTGACAAAATGTTCAGCATATTATGGGAGCACAAAAGACAGATCAATTAATTCTGCAGTTGAATGGATGGTTCCCAGGAAACTCAGGGATGGAAGGTTCAGGTTAGATGGGCCCATAAAGGATGTTAAATTCACCAAACAGATGCCTGCGCAAAAGCCTTGTGGGCTCAGGGTACAACACTGACAAAAGCATGGAGTTGTGCAAAACATGTCATTTGAGGGGAGCCACAAGTGATCTGACAGGGTGTGAGGGTAGGAATGGCACTAGAGGGATGTTTAGACTTCGGCTAGAAAGGGGAAAGGTGAGTTGGAGCGAGTATCAACCAAGGGCCTTGGATGCCATACTAAGGAATATTGACCTTGTTTCACACACCAGTGGATCCTTAGCATTACCTGGGAGGCCTTTGTAAAAATACAAATCCGAGGCCCTTCCCGCATACCAAATATATCTGACTTTTTGATGGATAGAGCTGGGAGTCTGTAATTTAGAACGAACATCCTTCTGCCTCAGCCATAGACAAAGGGGAATCATCAGCATTCCACTTGCAGTGCGGAAGAGCACCACTCTGTGTGCAAGGAGAGAGAGACAGAACCACATGTCCCATTAGGAGGTGATTAAGAATTAATCATGCGTCCAGTCTCACTCTTTGTACCTGTCAGGCTGGAAATGAAGATCTCTGTCCAGGTGCTTAAAATTGTAAACTCATTCGTGCCTAGGCTGTGCTGAAGATGGGACAGGAATGGAATTGGGAAGGAAGTAAGAGAAGAGGAAGAGCTGCTGTTTAATCTCCCACTTTTTTTTCTGCCCCTTCCTCCAAACATTCTCATTATGTTCGTGCTGTGACTACCTGGTCAGGAAGAACATGAAAAATACCAGGGCAACTGAGCACCTTTATTAAGGTTTTTCTTAGAACTGAGGACTCTCTTCCTGTCTTTTCTTAAAACAGCAATGACCACAACCCATAACCAGTCCATGTCCTGGGCAAATTTTGTGTGACCTTTTGGACAATCAATTCAGTTGCTGTCATCAGGTCCGAGGCTGATGTTAATTTCACAAATGATGCTTGCCAGAAACCGGTGCTCATGAAGTCCTCCAGAATCCTCCTTCCACTAGAAGTTTTGCTTCATTGATTTAACACACATCTGCTGAGCACAGAGATATGAAAATGCATTAGACACGGGTCCTGCCCTCAAGGATGTCACCCTTCCCTAGTGATCAGTAGATCTGCTGTGATGTCTTCATCCTGCCCAGTACCATGTGAGATCCTAGCAATGAGGAGCCACCACAAAGTGGGAATAACACAAAGGATGGGTCTTCAGTAGAATAATCCTGGCTAATTTCAGTCTTGAGTTAAACACAGAATATTAAATTTTAAAAGAACTTTCAATATCATTTTGTCCAACCACCTCAACCTATAGATGGCAAAACAAATATGCAGAACAATGAATACGCTGATTTGTTCAAAGTTACACAGGAGCAGAGGGGAAAGCTGAAGCTGAATTCAGATGTCCTGACTCCATCTGAATCTTGTAGGCTGGGTAGTTGCAATTCCTAGTCCCAGTGCCTTAACTAACCTGCCTGAGTAGAATGTGAGTGGAGGTAGGCATTAGATTCACTTTAGCTCTTGAGGGAGGTGAGACAATTCGAGAACTTTAAAGTTACTGGAGCAGGATATATTGACACACAGGAGGGAGATTATGACTTGAGTTTATTCACATGCCTAATTTCAGCAACAGTTATTGTGTGTCAATGATGAATGATAAATAATACAGATAAAGTCCTAGATTTTTTACCTGAATATTGCCAAATACCTCACCCAAGACACATGATCGTGAGTTTGGTTAACGGTGCTTCATCTGTGCTGCTCCAAACCTGTAGTCTACCCATGTTTCTTTGTTCCCTTCTCCCTCCTCTATATTGTACAGAGACCTTAGAATCACTCCCCCACACAACTCTAGATAATGACTGTCAATCTATCTAAGATGACATGAGTACATGGATTTTGTTCATTTGCCTTCCTACATCAAAACCTAAAATAGAATCGCTTGAAGAATAGAGTAGAAGAGGAAAAGCAAGAGGAATGTTCTGTTGGGTAACACAAAAATAACTGGCTATAAGGCTGCCCAGAATCAATTCAAAATGACTCACTCAGTGTTTACTGGGTGAGAGTACCACCCTGGGTAAGGGGTGTATTGACATGATTAGGCATAGTCTCCATCTTCAAAGGTTTCCACACCAGAGTGGGAAAGATTTCTATAAACGGATAATTTTTAAACAATATAATAGTGATTATAACTGAATAAGTTCCATGTCTTCAGATAGGGATCATGACTATATTTTCTGCTGTTGTATCCACTATATCTGGCATAGATTAGGAACTCAGTAATATTTGCCTAATGGTTGAGCCAGAGATCAGAGTACTTAATTTTTCCGGAATAAATGGGCAAAAGCCTTAAGAAAAAGTCAAACTTTTCCTGTATCTTGAGAAATCACTGAGAATCTTCCAGATGAAGAGGCATTCATAAAGAGAAGTCCTATTTATAACTCCACTCCAATATTATGATGAAAAACGAAGTAAGCCATTTGTCCTTCATTTGTTGATAATTAAGATAACAATCACCCACGTCCCAAGTGATTAAAGAGTGCTTAAGGAATATATAATAAAGTGAAAGGTATAACTACATTTTCATGAAAGCTGTTGTAATCCATCTTTATTTGCAATAGATACCCTAGAAACCCCCAACTCAACAGAGCTCCAAGGTTTCACCTGGGTGCACGCTCTCAGGGTGATCTTTTATCTGGCTTCTTTTGTGGAGCACTAATTAAAATCAGTTAGGGTGACATGTCATTTACCGGCTTGGTTTTCCCGGTGCATAGCAAAGAGGCAGAAGAAAAGACTTGAAGGGTAATAATGTGCTGCTTGTTTTTACTCCTGAAATTGCTGATGTCTGTTTCTAATAAATGAACAACTGAAATTTCAAAGCACTTACTTCAAGCATAACTAAACGCCTTCCATCAAGCTGCGATGTTAGGGATTTGATTAACATGATCTCTTCTATGGTTGCGCTTGAGAGAATTCATTCCTGGTGTTTTTCATAGAAAATATCTTCACCCTTCCTTATCTTTGAACTCCGATAAGCCTTTGATAGCCCAGGCCCCCCTCTTTTGTACTCACTGGCACACTCTTTCGCGTGGCGTGTCGCTTGTTTACGCACGCTGGATCGTGTGTCTCAGTGAGATTGTAGGTCCAGGGCGAGATCAGGCCTCGGGTTCCCTTTATGTCACACATAAAAGGAAGGAGAGAGAACAAAGAACAAAAGAGGGCACAAGGGAAGGACGGAAAACAAGGGGAAAGAGGGAAAAAGAGAGAGTCGTGCACATGTTGGGCGTCCTTTGTCTTCCCAGCCCTGGACTGTGTGCCTACAGAACAGTCCACTCAGTCCTTCTAAGAGTGCTGTGACCGCAGCCCCTCTTTTCTCTTTGGCAATAAGGACACTGAAACACAAATTGGCCACCAGCTGAACGGCAGAGGCAGAACAAAAACCCAGGCCTGCCCTTCGTGGGGACCTCTTCTGAAGGAAGGTGCCTGCGACAGCCCCTTCTCAGGGACAGCGATGGGCAGCCACGTTTCACACCATCAGACCCTGACTTCCCCCCATCCCTTGGGCACGAGTGGCTGAGTGGGATTTCAGCGTCTGAGGCATGGCCATGTCCTGCATGGAAAGATGAAGCCATTCAAATTATTTTTATTATTTGCCCTAGAAAGTAAGTAAGAGAGTTGGTTAAGTGTGAAACATAAAATAAAATTTTTTTAAAATGAAGAAATTTCCTGCCAAGCCACAGAGGGGAATATATTTATAATGCATGTAACCCACAAAGGACTTTATACACACACACACACACACACACACACACGGTGGGAAAAGGAGGTTTACAGTTGTTCATATGGGAAAATAATATAATTAATAAATAATCAGACAAGAATAAACTCTGTTTCATGTATTCACAACTTGAAACCTACTTTTGCCCCACCCTGTATCTGAGAAGAAAATCAGACAATATCATAGGTAGTCATAAGATTTGAAGAGGTACTTCACTAAAGAATATATACTACATAGAGTGGCCACAGAATGTATCACCCGAACTGCGGCCACTTTTGAGAATGAAAGGGGGCCCTACTCAGAATTATCCCAGAACAAGAGTAGGCCAGGGCTGTCCTGCATTCGTACGGTAATGGCTTTTTTCATAAAAGCAAAAATCTTCTTCAGATTTCTTTTGGTTAGCAAAAGCCAGTACGAATGAAGGCCTTTTGTAAAAGCAAAGTGGTGTAGCTTTCAGAAAGTGGGGACACCTGCAGTGACCTTCTGGTGATGCGTCAGGAGGAGGGTGAAAACTGGCATGAATTTTTTTTCCCTTCTTTGCAATTTCATGTATAGAAAAATGTGTTCTTGCTGTGGATCTTAGCCGCCTCAGCATACATCTTTTTTCTTTCCTTGTAAGTCCAGATCTTTCATCTTTTCACTTAATGGAAGCACTTTGTGGCTTCTCCTGGGCATATCTGAATTGCCAGCATCACTAGCCTTGAACTCTGGGTCCATTATTAAGTAAACTGAGGGCTACTTGAACACTAGCACTGTGATACTATGACAGTTGTGTCGATCACAGACAGCTACTAAGTGACTAACAGGCAGGGGGTGTACAGTGTGGATATGCTGGACAAAGGGATGATTCTGGTTCCGGGCAGGACGGAGTGGGACTCACAAGGTTTCATCATGTTCCTCAGAGCAGTGTTCAATTTAAAACTTATAAATTGTTTATTTCTGGAATTTTCATTTAATATTTTTGGACGGTGGTTGATGACAGTAACTAAACCGCAGAAAGCAAAACCTCAGAGAAGGGGGAGTATTATAGTTAGTTATTTCTCCAATAGGGGTGATAAAAAGCTACATATAAAGAACTATCAGATTGAGCCCTGAAGATTGCTCTCCAGTTTATTGAGAGCCAATGGAAGACATTCCCGGTGAAGAGAATACAGTGGGAAAACTGGGGGCATGTGCGTGTTTGCATAATTGACTCTTCTCTTTCACACTCTGACTAATAAAAAGTGGAAGAGTGTGGGTGACCCACGGACCACAAAGTAAGTACCTTACTGGTCTCCTGAATCAGGTGATCAATTCCGTCTACACAAAATGAAAAGGAATGAAGAATTATCCAGATGATACGTACAACTAGAAGATAAATAAAAGTAGTTGAGGCTTAAGTACTTCAGCTTACTGATCTTCAGAGATGGTCTTCAAATTGAGTGTCATAGAGCCCTAGGGTGTGTCTAAGAGGAGCCACCACATAAACCACCCAGAGCGAGAGAAGGAAGAAAAACAGACCATGGCGCAGGGCCTCCAACCCTAATTTAACCAGAATGGCTCCTCTTTTATCTGTTTAAGATTTTACTGAGAGTCATTTTCCATATAACTGGGCAGTTATTCTACTTTTTTAAAAATAAAGTTTTTGGTGGAAGGGGTCAATGGGGAGAAAAGGGGACATCTGTAATATTTTGAACAATAAAAAAATAAAAAGAAATTTAAAATTTTTGAAAAATTAAAAATAAAATAAAATAAGTTAAAAAATAATAATGTTTTTAAATGACTCATTTATAACGTGCAAATTCACAGAATAACCATACAGCCATTTACTGCACCTTGTGTAGACACAATTTAATCGCTGTTAAGTAAAAAGAAAACTCTATTGATTTTTATTCCTTTGAAATTATAATCTACGTGACATTCCTAGTCTATAGCCAAGTAATACCTACTTGTGATTTTTAAAGAGAAGAAAGATGCCTATCACTACGGTGTCACAGATGAAGGAGCTTGTCAAAGTGCTAATTGTGGTTACCTCTGCTCACTCTCATCTCCTGTACTGGGGGGTTTTTTGGGGTGTACTTTGTTCTGGGAACCATGAGCACCTTCAAACGTGTCTGTAAATTGTCATGCTGTTTTGGTGGCTGGGTGTGAGAAATAAAACATGATCTCATGCTCTGTTCTCAGATTTCCCCATTTAGTCTCAGTTCGTGACTTTATTTGCATGTATTTACATTCTTCATTTCATTTATAAAATAAGTCAGGGGATTTTATAGGTCCACTTAATGTGCTGGCATACTGGATGCCAGTGTCCTTTCCAGACAGTTTATACATTCAAATGACTCATTCCCTTTGTTCGTTCCTGCAGCTCTCCTAGTGTCACTATTCCCCTTTTAGCAAATGGAATTTCATAATTTTTAGCAAAGCAATTTTACAAGTTTCTGAAGCAATAGATGTATGTGTGTATATGTCATTAAAATTGACCACATACATATGTATGTGTGTATGCATATATATGATTATTATATATGTGTATAATTTGACTATATCACCTGTAAATGAAAGACAGCAATAGTCAGGGTCCCCTCCCTTCCTCACTAACTGTAAGACCTTGGCTTCCTCAACTGTGAAATAGGAGTAGCTGTTATCTACATCAGACTGACAGAGCTTGATAAATATGCAGCGTATTTACATGACGGGATAGCATGCTATAATTGATACTCATTTCCTGCCAGTGTTCTTCCATGGCTTTGGCCATGAACTGAGAAAATTAATTTTAATTAACTGTCATTAGAGCTGTTCTAGACAGGTGAGTACTGTTTTCCCATGTGACTGTCCTAGGAACCTGAAATTTATTTCAACACTCTTTGTTCAACAAAAATTTATTGGCTACCACTACCTAGTATAAAATGAGTGACAAATAAGATATGGTGTATTCCTAAAGTAAGTATCCAGAGAGGAATATAGTATAGGCCGAGGTCCTCCAGCCATACTTGCCAGAGTCGGGTTCCTGGTTTGGCCGTTTGCTAGCTGTGTGACCTTGGGCAAGTTATTTCACCTCTCTGAACAACATTTCTTTGTTGTAAAATGAGGGTAATAATAGAAGCTATCTCACAGAGTTATTGTGAGAGTTGATGAGTTTAAACCAGGTAAGACAGTGCTTGGCACATAATAAACATTACAGAAATAGTAGGTATTATCTCCTTGAGGCAAGTGCTAACCACCTGGGAGAGACTTCAAAATAGTAAAAGAATGAATGAGTAAATGAGTGGCCTATGTTCCACTCCACACACTATTCTATCCTTACATTCAGTTGTTACCAGTGGTCAAGCTAATTGTTTTTCTCTCAATATTCATTTCAGCTCACCCAAGGCAGTAGCCATGAACATGACTCCACAAAAAAGCAGTCAACGTAAAGGTATTTTAAAATGATAATACCCGTAATTAATTTAAGTGTATGAAAACAGTCACTTTTCAAACATTGCTGATAGGCGTATAAACTGATGGAGAAAGTGCTCTTCTCTGAAATTCTCCATCAAATAGTCATAAGTATATACCAGGAGTTATATAAAGGACATTCACCTTCTCTAAGCGTCATAGGAGATGGGTCCTGCTGGAGCCTGAAGGCCACCATTTATTGAACCAGCACGTGTTTCCAGGAACGTCCATGGTCTCTTTGCTATGTGTCATAAATGACCATGCCACGTAATATAATGCAATAGCTCATTGTGAACAGTGGAACCATTGATTTTGCCTGAATATTTTCACTCAGAATCCAGCTAATTAGGTATGATAATTACCAATGTACCTCACTGTTGCTCACTTGGGAACAGCTGCTCCTACCCAATGCCACACACATGTGGGTCCAGCATGCAGATCTGCCAGCTGTTCTAAAGCCATATAGTTTGAAGCCCCATTTCGGTTTCATAGAAACCTCTTACGAGTCCCAAGAGTCCCAAAAAAGGGACCTGCTCTTGAAGAGACCCCAGGAGAACAGAATTTCAATCTATTTTGTAAACCATGCTCTCTTTGTATAAACAGAAACCTCTCTTTTCCTTCCTAATCCAACATTTTGAATTAAATTATGAAGTGGATAAAGCCAATGCTAATAAGTTCCATGGTTATTGTTTGTTCATAAAATCAAATCAAAGAAATGATATGCTTTTCCAAACTTGGTGATCCCTATCTCCCCAGGGCTACGGTACATCTCCCCAGGGTAACTTCATCGGCCCACACTTTCATGGTTGAGAATCCCTGATCTGCAAGGAAAGGACTGTATCAGATCTTTCAGCATAAAAGAGAAGTGTTTCCCCCACCCACCCGCCAGGCTTTCTCACACAGAGGAACCACCAGGCAGTGGAGACAACTCAGGCGTAGGTGGTGGGCACACCTGGGTCCAAGTTCCAGCGGCTCTGTTCTCGTTTCCAAACTGAAGAAATAGCAAACACCCACCTGATGGACTTGTTGTGAGGAGTAAATGAGACGAGTGACCTGATACATGAGGTCAATAATACACAGAGGTTTTTTACCTTCAGGGGGCTGTGCAGAGTACTTCACAAGCTCATCTACTGCTCGCAGTGGCCCTATAAGGTAGACACGCTATCCCATTTTACATCAAGGAAAACTGAGACTCAAGAAATTAAGTCTCTTGCCCAAAGTTCTCAAGTTATTAAATGACCAAGAAGGGAATTAGACCCAGATCCGTCAAACCCATAAACAGTGTTTTGGACCATTGTGTTAGATGCCTCCCGACTCGCACGTTAGCCCCCTTCCCTCTGTCTGCAAAACTGCTTATGCTGAAGTCCACCGCGATGCCATTCTTTCTCTAAGAGCTGTTACGTTAGCGTGCTCTGGCTGCCATAACAAAATGCCATAGACTGGGTGACTTCAACAACGGAAGTTGATTTTCTCAAGTTCTGGAGCCTAGAACTCTACTGAAGGTTCTAGCCAGTTTGTTTTCTGGTGAGAGCTGTCTTCCTGACTTACAGACACTTTTTTGCTATCTCTTCATGAGACTCATGAGAGAGATCAATGTTGTCTTTTCTTATATAAAGACACTAATCCTATCAGATAATTTAACCTTAATAACTGTCTTCAAGGCCCCATCTCCAAACACAGCCACACTGGATGTTAGGGCTTAAACATATGAATTTGCAGGAGGGACACAAACATTCAGTCCACAATAGCAAGAATATTGGATTAGTTCACAGCTCTATCCCCTGTGCTTAGTGCTGTCTGACACAGAGTTGACTGACACTCAGAAAATATTGGCAGAATAAGTGAATGAGTTAATAAATGAATGAACACAAAATAAACTTGAATGAATATAGGACACTGATTCTAAACCTTTTCACCAGCAGGAATTCATTTTATTAATGTCTTCCCATGGGCCTCCCTCTTTGATAAATTTTGGCTTCCAAGCTGAGACTAGTAACAAATTGGTTTTTCCCATGTTTAATTAATCAAAGACAGATAAATTGCTAACCAGTACCTCTAATCAGCATGAAATATGTAAGCACTGTAACCAGCCTGAGGTGTTTAATTCCAGGCTAACACAGATATAATAACCTGTTGGCTTAGGTGCCCTTACTGCAAGCAAATGAACAGTTAATTACTCCTAAGACTTCAAATTCAAAACTAACTTACAAACCTGTTGGCACCTGGGGAGCCCAGTTTGGGAAATACTCCCCTAGTGTGAGCCATATCATACAACAAAGTGGCATCTTATCGAAGATTAGGGTTCCAATGTGAGCAATTAAGAAAACATATGCATTCGGGTCAAAGTTGTATTTGAAAATGCATTAAATCACCCAGATTCAAGGTTTGATATATGCAGTCTTCTGCAGGAATGAGTGTCTATAAATTTGTGGTGTGTGCATTAATACACAGCATATAATCAAGTCTATCTGTGCAACCACAACTGAGTATTGTGCTATATAATTATGTAACTGAGTATTGTGCTATATAATTATGTATAATAGAATATTCAGGGTGCAGGTATGATGGAATTGAAAGTTAGAAGTACATGGGATGTGACCCCATCATAATATTTTTCATATATACATAATAATACACATAAACATTTAGATTATAAAGAATAATTAAATAAACACCAGTGTACTTCCAACCAGGCTGAAGAAATAGAACACTGCCAAGAATTTTTATTCCTGTGTTGCCCTCCCTACTAGCATTCCTCCATCTACCCTGCCCTAGCTTAATACTATCACGCATTTTGCTTTGTTTTCCAACTTCACCACATGCTTGCGTTACTAAACAATACATGGCTTAGTTTGGCTTGTGTTTGAGCTTTATGTAAATGACATCATATGGTATGTGTTCATGTAATTTACATTATGTAAATATGTTTTCGCCCAACATTATGTTTCTGTGTGTGTGCATGTGGCTCTAGTTCATTCATTTTTACTGTTCCATAGGAAGTAATTTTTCAGTTTATGGTGTTCCTTTTCCTGAGTTTAGTCATTTTTATCTAATATAGCCATCTAATGCAAATGCATCAACATAAAAAACAACAAACACTAATTGCTGCAACCAACAACCCCCTATCTGAGTGTCATTAACAAAATAAAAGTTTTATTTTCATCTCACAACAAAGTCCAAAGCAAGTGGGTAACCCTGCTGGGCTGCTCTCCTCTAAGATGTAACTCAGAGGTCCAGGCTCCTTCCATCTGTGACACCAGGATCTTTACCATTGGACTTCTGGTAGCCATGGAAAAAAATATAGAACAAGGGAGGTCCCTCAGGGTGCAGGGAGACTGAGAAATGTCTCCTGTGTGCCCAGAAAAGGAAATGGAGTTGCTGCACAGCACCATGCTCTTTGTCAAATTTTAAATGCTATAAAAGAGCTCACTGGGTTTAGGATTGGAGGATTGGCTTGAGCAGACTTTAAAAGTTATCTAATCTAACTTTTCTTATTTTATCCTTGAGTTAGTATTTTTTAACACCCACTGTATGCCAGGCAATGGTCGAGTGACCTCTATAGCATGGTTGATGAGGAAGTGCCCATCCTCTGCTTGAATACTTCCCAAGTCAGGGAGCTCCCTGGCCCCCAGGAAGCAACTCTCGTATTTGCACAGCTTAGACTGGTTATTATTCACCATGCACATATCAAGCAGTTCCAAGTAATGACAGTGGGGTGCGTCTGTGCTTGTGCACAACTACAGAGGACTCAGGATGACCCACAGGCCAGATTTCTTGAAGGGGTCACTAATGCTGAAGTCATCTATAATGGTGACAGTAATTCTGTATTTTGAACATGACATCCCACTGTGACTTTTCCTTTTTGTTCATGTTCTAACAAATTATCATATAGTGTTTTCCAAAGTTTGGATCCATTAGATGTCTCTGAATCCCAAAATAGTTGAGCCAGCTGGGTTTTGCCTTAACCCAACTGTTCCCCAGCTTTTCTGTACTCTGCCACACAGACACACACGTACATGTACACATGCATTCTGAGACCAATATATTATTCAACTCTTTACTTTTAACGATTTCATAGTACTTCCAGTACCTAGCAACCTAGCACAAACACACCATATCTCGAATGCAGATATTTCCAAGAAGTGTACTTCATAATGTCAACAAACTAGAGGATGGGGATTTGTATAGGAGCACAGGCATGCACACTGAGGCAGGGCCCAGGCTTTCAAAAGAAGCACCAGCACAAATAAATCTTATTCCCCAAAAGTAATGCTGAAAGTTTTCTCCACTCAAACACACCTTGAATGCAGTGAATGTTTACTCCTGTGACTTCTCTCTTCTGTTGCCCTTGAGTTTGGAGTTTGACTATGAAATCAAATAACCATTTTGCTTCTCTACGTATATGTATGCATCTCATGGAAATATTTTAGAGTAAGCAGCTTAAATTCAGATGTACTAGTTATGTTTAGGTTAGAGGTTGACAGCCTTTTTTAGATAGTAAATATTTTAGGTTTTGTGGGCCATTATGTTCTCTGTTGCAAGCCCTCAACTCTGCTGTTATAGCATGAAAGCAGCCAGAAATGAATGGATATGATGGTGTTATGAGGAAGCTTTATTCATAAAAGCAAGCAGTGAGCCAGATTTGGTCCAAGGACCATAGTTTCTGACCCCTACCTTAGGCCATAAGGGTGCAGCCCTTGATAAAGGAGCAGAATCCCTCCAGAATTGGGTCAGCTGTAGGTAGAGATTCCCAGGTCAGTGATCTGAGTAAAAGAAAGTGAAACGAGGAATATAGACATGAAACCAGGCAGGAAAGGGCTCTTCTGACTTTCTTTGAGCTTCACTTGCTTGAGTTCCAACTTGGAAGATTGTACACTTGCTGGTGGGTAAGAGGAAAATGGTGTCCTCTGCCACAGGCCTGTGGAGGCACGTGCAGACTTTGGCAAAGAGGAAACCTTGAACTTCCTTCCAAACTCAAAGGAGAGTGCACTGTATCTGATGAGCCACTTTACCTAGCACCCCACCATTCAGCTCTGCTCCCTCGCAGCTGCCCCGCCCCCCTTTCCCCTACGCTGCCATCACAGCCTCAGTGGGTCAAAGATCAATCCCCGATTCACCGTCCCACACCTGCTGCTCCTCTGGACACCTCCGTCTCAGCAATTGCCAACTCCTGCTCTCCCACTCCTCCAGTCAGAAAACCTGTCATCCCCCACGCCTTCCTCCCACCCCATTAGCTCTGGTTGCAATTCTACCTCTTCTCACCCCCTCCGCCTCCAGCACCCTCTCCAGGCCAGGTCACCTCTCCTGTATCTCGTCGCTCAGAATTTTATCAAGTCTCCTGACTTTAAACACCCTCTGTCTATACATGACAACTTCCCAATGGACACCACCAACCCAGACCCTCCCCTGAGGTCCATATGCACCTGTTCAAGGTCTCTATGTGAGCGCCAACAGGCACCTACAGCTTAACAGGCACAAATCTGAACTCCTCGCCGTCTTCTTCAACTCAGCTTTCAGCAGTTTTCCCCACTCAGTAAGTAGGACCTTGGTCCTCCCAATGGCTCAGACCAAAATCAATCTGTGTGTGTGTCTGTCTGTCAGCCTCTTGCTCTTTCTTTCTCTCTCCCACTTCCTCCCTCCTTCTTTCCCTCTCTTCCTCCCCCCAACCCCCATCCAATCCACCAACAAATCTAGCTGGCTCTACCTTTAAAGTGAATCCAAATTCCAATAGCTCTCACCCCCTCTACTCTGCCACATTAGTCCATTGGTTTCTTAGGCAGTTATAATAACCCTCTGCTCCTTGTTTCCAGCTTTGTCTCCCTACAGCCTGTTCTCATCCCAAAAAGCAGGGTGTTATTTTAAAACTCAAGTCAGATGATGTCACTCCTCTACTATAACCCTCCTCCCTCCAGATTATTTGTCTGATGAGCTTTGCCTGCACAACTAACTACAGAGTGAGAGAGGAAAAGAAATGGTGGGCCCTGGTGTTCATGGCCATTAGGAACTCCCAGGATGTTCATTCTGGTCTGGGGCTTAACTAAGTCAAAAACTTATTTATTCTTGCTCACAAAGTGTTCACTTGCTCTGATGACAGTCACGTGCTCTATTCTTTTTCCTGTCTTTAGCTAATTGTCTTGGACCTATTACATGATTAGTTGGTCATTATGATGATTCAAACTGATTTTATAAGAAGTAGCTCTTTACTTTCTAAACACTTAAGGACTACACACTTGCATTAAATGTTAGTAACTATACCAAGTTTTCTAATTCAAAAATGCTTTGATTTATTTAAACTCATTTTTGGCATTACAATATTGATTTTAAAAAATAGCTAGAATTTTTTAATGTTTACTATGGTCTTTGCTTGCAGTAGAATCTAAATTGATTATCAAAAGAAACTTGTGAGTTAACTACCATTATCCACATATTTTAGACAAGCAAGTTGAGGCCCAGAGAGGTAATGTAACTTTTCTAAAGACACACAGGACTGAAACTAGAATTCAAACTCAGATCTATCTGACTGTAAATCCTTACTCTGTTTGACCTCATTATATATGGTGTTGCTGTAAGGGGAGAATTGTAGCATAATGAGGCCAAAAGAATGAACTCTAGAACTGACAGCCACAACTGAATTCTAACTATAGTACGGTGTGATTTTATATGGGATATGTTGCCTCTCCAAGCTTCAGTTTCCTCGTCTGAAAAATGCGGCACTTAATACCTACCTTAGGCAATTGTGAGGGCAGAGTGAAACAAAGCAGGTAAAATGTCAACACATTTATTATTATTTCTGATCTGATAAGTGAGGGAAAAAGGAACAATGAAATGAAGTGACTTAAAGCTAAGTTGCTTTTAGTGGGAGACTCGAGAAGAGCTTACATGTGTGAAATGTCTGACATTCCACGTCATTTACTGAAATGGCCATTTCACGTGGTTCAGCCTAATAGGTCTCCTGTCCCAAGTCCTGTGCTCTGTTTACTGGACTATAGACTGGACCGTAGATGAACATCTGAAAGCTGTAGTGTTGGCAGCTTTTAATAATTTTGGCATAGCCCGGCCGGGCGTGGCTCAGCGGTTGAGCATCGACCTAGGATCCAGGAGATCGGGGTTCGATTCCAGGTCAGGGCACATGCCCAGGTTATGGGCTAGGCAGCGGATCAATGACTCTCTCATCATTGATGTTTCTATCTCTCTCCCCCCCTTCCTTCCCTCTCTTTGAAATCAATAAAGATATGTTTAAAAAATAATAATAATAATAATAATTTTGGCATAAAGATCTGTCTTTTAGGATTCTCTAATATCAGTTTCAGTAGGAAGAGAGGATGGAAACACTTCTAAATTTCAATATCAGCACAAATTTACCAGCTTAAAACAACACTCATTTGTTATTTCACAATTTTTGCAGGCCAGGAGTCCAAGCACAGCTCTGCTGGGGGATCTACTTGGGTGCTCTCAAGGATGCAACTAAGGTTTCAGGTTCAAATAAGGTGGATCTATTTCCAAACTTATGTAGGCTGTTGGTCCATTTTAGTTCCTTGTAGTTGTAGGACTGAGAACTTCAGTTACTTGCTGATTGTTGTCTGGGGACTACCCTCAGCTCCTAGTGGCTGCTCATAGCTTCTCTCCACCTGGGGTTTCCCAACATGGCACTTGCCTCTTCCATGCCAGCTAGGGAGACACAGGCTCCAGCGAGAAACACCCTATAATCTTATGTAATTAATCACATAATCACATCCACGTGGTCATGGATTCCCATCATCTCAGCCACGTGTGGTTGGTTAGAAGCACATCACAGGTTCTACCCGCACTCAAGGGGAGATTACACCAAGGTAACCCCAGGAGATAAAGATCCTGAAGACACCCGAAGAGTCTGTCCAGCACAGGGGGTGATGGCAGATCACCACGGGAAAAAAGTAATGATGATATGTGGTTGCAGCAAATAGTAGGAGATTTTTAAAATGTCAGCCTGCAGCTTGCCATAGGCTCTCTACTTCTGTCATTGACTCGACAAACTGGTGAGTGAAGTGACAGATTCAAGCCAGGGGGTTGGAAGTCTTAGTTCTACACTCAAGATCTGTGTACTTTAGGTATATTATAATGCAATAAAATAGTTCTGGGGTGTTCACTATTTCTTACTATTTCCCTTTAAGTAAGCACAGTTTCTTTTTTCCCATGGGTAGAATGCTGGCTGTGTAACCAATTTTTAACACTATTAGAGGCCTGATTATTTTCTTTGTTGTTTTAAATAACAAAAGAAATTCTAATTTAGTTCTTAGTCAACCAAACAAAACAAAAATCCCAATTTTAACATATTGTTGCGCCCTGAAGAGACTGAAAAAGTCAAGCAGAGTTGTTTCATTTTAATGCTCAATCTCCTCAATAAGCTGACAAACAATGGCATATTTTGATTGAATTGATCAAATGTTGTTATTTCTTGCCACCAGCTATGTGAGGGTAATTATGGCGCTCTAACTCAGTCAACGTGTTCTGATGTAAACAACTATGAAAATCGCATTTTTGAATGTTCCAACTGTGCCCACAACATAATCAGAGGCAGTAATTTATTATTCAGACTAATAATTAGATGTAATTAACTACTAGAAGCAATTAGAAATAGTAATTTCTTTCTTAACATATTGTAATGAGCTGCTTTTTGAATGAACATTTGAATATTTAGCAACCAGTAATTAGTTTTAGAGGAAAGAGAGAAATGTGGCTGTTCAGTTAATCATCCTGGATGCCTGGCACATGCTTCAGTCTGGCCATTGAGGTGGGGGTGTGACAAGTCCCTGGGCAGAGTTCTCCTGGACAGGAGAGTTCTGTGACATGCTTGGAATGACACTGTCTTGGGATTTCATGTTTATTCAATCATTGAGTGCATATATTTTGGAAATCTGCTAGGTATTATATCATCTGTGCTAGACACTGCTAACATAAAAGCGAATGCTATATGCACAGTTTCTCCCCAAAGACAATCACATTTTAGTTATCTATTTTTTTATTTTTTATTGAATTTATGGGGTGACACTGGTTAGTAAAAGTATATAGGTTTCAGGTGTACAGTTCTATAATACATCACCTGTATATTGTATTGTGTTCACCACCCTCGAGAAATATTTAGATAAATGTGATTCATAGCGTGATAGGAAAGTAGAGGGTGTCAAGGGAAAATCACATAGAGAAAGAATTGTGTTTTGTTTTTAATATCTCACCAGAATTCTCTGATTGGCACATAAAGGTGTTAACTAGATGAAGAGAAGAGAGGAAAGCCTCTGGCACCAACACAAACAAAGATGAAAAGCCCTGAGGTGGGAATGAGCTGGCACCTCCAGGGAGTTAAAGGAAGACCATGGGCTGGAGCAGACTAGGAGGCCGCGTGGTCCCTTCAAGCCCGGCTGCACCAGCCACGTTAAGGAGCTTAGTCTTCACATTAAGAAAAATACAGAAGCATCGAAGGGCTCTATGTTAAGCAATGACACATTAGATTTCCCATTTTAAGAGCCTTCTGGCACCTATTCAAGATCGGGTGACAGAAGGCAAGAGAGGACAGGACGTGGGGAAGCCGGATGGCAGGTGGAAAGCTGTGGGAGCTGTCACCACAGCAGTGGCTGTGGGATGGAGAGGTGTAGACTGAGCCGAGAGTGTTTAGAGGAAAATTGCAGCGCTTGATGACGGAGTGAGCGAACGTGGTGAGAGAAGGGAGCGGCCTGGTGCAGCTGGATGGTCGTGGGGCCACAAGCTGACCTAAGGAATTGCAAGAGTCAGTCGGGTGGCAGAGTTGACTGACGGTGCCTTTAGGGACATGCTGAGCTCGAGGTGTCCAAGCGCATGAAGGGAAGCTGTTGAGCAGGCAGAGTATGTATCCGTTTGGAGCTTGGATGACAGGCCTCTGGCAGAGGCCTATGTTTTGGAGTCTCATCAGCACATAGATCTACTTGAAAGAATTTAGAGTCAGGAGAAAATGGAATGCAGAACTGAGCCTGGAGCAATGCCATCTACGCAACTCCAGCAGCTAAGCACCCTGCATCTCTCCCCCGGTCTCCCCAGTTATTTCTCGGGATCCCGAGGAGTGACTCCTACGTGCTGACACCCTTTCCCTTCGGCCCCTTCAGTGATATTCCGCCGCCCTTTTGACGCAGGCAGCTCTGCTGCTACTGCTGCTGGTCTAGCTTATGAGGATTAAATGCCGCTTTTCCTCCTAGGGTGGCTCTTTCCCAGGACTGCAGAGCACGAAGTAGGCAAGGATGCTGCGCTCGCCACCACCTTCCCTGTGCATGCATCCACCCGACATCAAGGCGCGGATGGGAATGTCCCCTTAGGGCCCGGGCCGCGCATTCCCTCCCTCGGGACCTCACCACCTGCCCCCTGCTCAAGGGTCAGGCAGACAGCGCAGCGGCTTAGGGGGACGGATGTCTCGCTGGTGTCCAGTATCTCTTCCCTCACCTCTCCCAAAGTCATCCGCTTACGGGGCTTGTGCACATGGAAACTTGACGTGGGGCTGAGGGCAAAACCCAGTCTCTGCGACCTAATTTTGGTTCAGCCACACTAACCTGAAAGAAGTCAATGGTCATGGTCTGGAGCCAATACCAATGAAACCAACAGGCATTTCTATAATGTTGGCAATTTATGAAATCAACATACTTTATCTTATTTAATTTTCATAACAACTCTATGAGGTAGGTGTCATTATCCCCATGACACAAATGACTTGGAAACCGAGAGTTGGAGATTAGGGTTACTAGAATTACTGGAACCACACTAAGGTGGGTGGAAGAGTAATTAAAGACCATATTTTATTATCCTAAAACATTGGACACTGAACATACCAGGTTTGAAACTGCTCAAGCTAGGAGAATTGTAACTAGTGAAGATTTTCAGTCAATGTCACGACATGTGAAATCAGGACCATACATGAGAGGATTATGCAGGGCAAATGACCCTAAGAAAACTTTGATCAGGTCTCCTTATCAAAAGTCTGAAAATTCAGTGGCAGTAATAATCCCAGGAAGAATCTTTTGTGAACACTGAGAAATGATAAAGCATTATGGATTCAGAGACAAAAGCAAATGAAAAGCAAGTGATCTAGGTCTCCATTTGTAATTGTAGTATTAAGTAGAAAAACCATTGGAGCCACTTTCACAGGGTGGTCCTCCACTGGAAAGAGTCACCTCAGGTGCTGAGTGAAATGCAGATGCTCTTAAAAGTTTTCCTTCTCTTCCCCAGCCCCTGGTAATCACTATTCTGCTCTCTGTTTCTATGAGTTTGGCTTTTCTTTTTAAGATTCCACATACAAGTGATATCATATAATACTTGCCTTTCTCTGTCTTACCTATCTCACTTAGCATAATGTCCTCAGGGCCCATCCATGTGGTCACACATGACAGGATTTCATTCCTTCTCATGGCTGAATATTATTCCATTGTGTAGCTCCTTTGTCCATTCATCCACTGATGGCATCTGGGTTGTTTCCATGTCTTAGCTATTGGGAATATGCTACAATGAACATGGAAGTGCAGAAATCTCTTTGAGATCCTGTTTTTATTTTCTTTGGTTAGAAACCCAGGAGTGGGATTCCTGGGTCATATGGAGAGATGTTATTTAAGGGCACAAACTGGCAAGTAGTAGATGCACAAATCCTGGAGACCTAATGCAGTATAGTGATTATAGACAATATTGTATTATAAACATCAAACTGGCTAAGAGACTAAGCATTCATTACTCTCACCACAAAAGGAAATGGTAATTACGCGATGGTAGAGGTGCTAGCTAATGAGACACCGGCAATCATGTTGCACTATATGAATATACCACAAAAACATGTTGTACACTTTAAACTTATGTATTCAGGGTATTTCAAAGCTTTAAAATGCAGATTCCCTGGCCCTTCCCAGACCTATTGTCTCAAAATGTCTGGAGGTTAGACCCAGTGATTTACATTTTAAAAAGATAATTCAGTGATCCTTTTGTCTATAAAGTTAGAAAACTACTGAATTAGAACACTTCAAACTGTTTACTCACCGGGTAACAGAAAATGAGGATAGCAGCCCGGTGCAGGACAAACTAAGTTTTCTTAATATAATGATGTTCACAGTGAGTTCACTTAGAGCCCTTGGAGAAGTTCTAATCAATAACGGCAGGTGCTGGGGGAAAGAAAACTGAATTTGACTGTGGAAATTTTAAGTTCCTACTTTGCCTGATCACTTGGGAAAATGACTGAAATTCTGAGCCTCAGTTTCTTCCTCTAAAAATGATGAAACTAATTCCTCCCTTGCAAGGTTGTCTTAAGCATTAAATAGGATTCAGAGGGTGGAACTTTGAAGAGGGTAAAGCTCTATGCATAGAAAAACTATGTGCCTTTGGTGTGATGTATGTTTTTGTGAGTTCTCTTACATGCATCACCACTAGGACCCCAGCTGTTTGTAAACATCAAAATCAAGTCCATGATCATGATTGAGTTCTCAATGCCCTGAGAGGCTGGTTTTCTATTTAATTTTGTTGGGGGAAAAAATGATATCAAGCTATCAAGATATGATAGCAAGATATCAAGCTAATTGCTGCCAGGGAGGGAAAACAAGTTAGAGCCATGCAGACATTCTCTCTTTATTCCTCAGTATCCCAGTTTCCTCCCACTGGCTCCAAAGCTAGGCACTTCTCTATCCCTTCCCCCCCCCCCCAAAAAAACCCAGATTACTCTATGAAAGGTGAAAATTATCTTTATGTACTTTTTGAATGATATGCTAACACATGGTTCTCATGAATTGGTTTTTAATTATCTTGCCCTAGAACATATTATTGAAATATTTACTGGGTTTCTAAACATACAGCCTGAGGCTGACTTGACTGTAAGAACACCCCTTATTAACTGAGTAATACCATTACTTCATCCTAGCTCCGAATGGCTTCTACCTTCGTTTCGTTTGGCCAGCATTCCATCTCGTCTTGAAAATATCTGCATGTACTTTGCATTTTTGTGGTCAGCAAGCATGTACCCATAATGAATCCAGCTTCTGAGAGCAGTTTGGGGTGAATTATTTCACCCCAAAACTCTCTTTAGTCTCTTCCACTGTCCTTTCTTAGCACTAGGAATGAATTTGACTAGTTTCCTAGGGAAGCAGGTTAAAGCACCCACATGTGGTTATATGGATCTTACGAAGCTAAGAGTCTTGGAAAACCAAAGATGAAAGAGCAGGGGGAGCAGAAGGAAAAGAACTTGCCTACCAAGCACCTTCAACATGAAAAGTATCAGGCTAAGAATGTTAGACTTATTTCTTTATTAATTTAAACCCTGCTTCAGACCCCAAGCCCCTGCAGGTTTTAATCTTAATCTCTCTTAGCAGGTCCCCACCTTTGTCTGCACTTACAGTGGAAATTTCATTTTGCTAGAAAATCTATCCAAGGAATGACAGAGTAAAGATTTTTTTTAAGAACACAAACCGAACTCTCCTTCTCTCAACCCATGACAAAAACTTAGGCACTATCATGTACTGGCCCGCTTGAGCAGATGCCATGTGAATATATGCCCGAAGATCGGTTGCATAACATCTTTTTGAATAGTTAAACTGCTGACTTTGCTATGATGACTCTGACTCCACTCATAGCCACCCATAGAGCTGGAAGGGCCCTTACAGTTCATCTGATCTATTATCCATTCCCTCACTTTAGACATGAGAAAATTGAGGGCAACCTGGCAGATAGGCAACCCCATAACCTTTCTACTTTCCTGTGCACCTGCAGGTACTTAAGGTGCAGAGAAATTTCCATAATCCATCATCTTATATTTTTAGGTCTTCTATTTAACCTTCTATTAAAACCTATTTTAATTGTTTATATTGACTTACCCACATGTTTTCACTGATCCTGGGGACCACTCCATACCTTGTTCTGAGCAGAACTGAGATGCATCCGAAGCACAGCAGCATTCCAACAGCCAGAGAGCAAAATTGCCATGTCCTGTCCATGGCATGTCCTTAGCTGAAACCAGTCATTTGCGTTCAGCCTCAAGGCTTGGCCCTTCACAACACTGTTTCCATTCTTCAGGGACATGGTCGAATACCATGATGCAGAGCTCAGAAGTAAAAAGGAAGCAAAGATCGTGGGGTTATCTGTGCTTTACAGTAGAGGAGTGGAGGCCCGATGACACCTACAGCCAATGACAGTGCAGAACCACCATCATAATGCTTGGGCTAGAGAGCCAGTTTCCTCATTGAAGGAGAGGAGTCACTGCCTGTTCAAGCCAAGGGCCATTATGTGTTAGAGAAAGGAAATACACTGGAGCTATTTCAAAAGCACCTGGGGTTTCCTTGGGAAGCTCTCACATGGAAACTCAGAGAAAGCCTAACACTTAAGCACAGATCGCTCTCACAGGGCTGGCTCTGGGAAGCTGAAAATTCCAGCTACTCTTTCTGTCTCTCAGGCCACAGGTGGTCGAACTCTGCTTCTCTCTGGCACCAGCTATCTTCTCCTATCAGGACCCAGCCCCATGCCCAAGGCTCAAGCATTTAATATACTGACACCGCTGTCTCTTCATTTACTGGTACAATGAGTTACCTTGGGTTATGTGTCTTTCTCTGGTCCAGTCAGCATGGCTGGAGGTGGGTTATGAGGCACATATGACAAACAAGTCCAGGGGCTGAGTATGAACAGATTGAACTAGAAGGGGAGTTGGAATGGCAAACTGATTGCTACACTTGATGCAACAGTGTAAGTGGATTTTCTGAGACCCGTCATTCATGGTTTCCTCCTCCCCTCTTGCCTCAACTTCCCCTTTTCCTAAAATACCAGAGGATGAAAGAATCAGGGATAGGCCCAAAACAAGATTTGGAACTTCCCTAAATAAACAATAAGTTTATCACTCAGGGACAAAGAAATCTGCTTCCCCCTAACACAGGAATGTTTTGCCCATGTGTAATTAACACCTGTGTAAAGATTAGTCAAGGAATTAGGTGAGGGAAATAACTCCATAAACAACTTGTCATCCCTTCCATTAGTGTAAGTGGAAAAGCAACATACAATAAAGAGCGTGGACTCTAGAGACAGGCTTCCTGGGTTGGATTAGTGTGGCCTTGGACAATTTACTCAGCTTCTCTATTCCTCTGGTTCTTCATCTAGAGAATGGAGATAAAAATAATAGTATTAAACTTAGAGGATTTGTGTGAGGATTAAAAGAGTTAACATATGAAAATTTCTTAGAAGACTTTCTGGCATAGGAAGTGCTATACAAGAATTAGTTATTATAATTAGGCTAGATTAGCGGGTTGTTTCCATAAACTCAATGTAATTCAATGAATATTTATTGATATATGCACATCACAGATATGTATACACACATATCCCAGCCTATGTGTATATATATATATGTGTGTGTGTATATATATATACACACACACACATATATATGCAGGTGTGTCTCTACCTACTTACCTATCTAGTGTGACCTTATGGGATATGTAAGGATTAGTCAAGGAATTAGGTGAGGGAGATAACTCCATAAACAACTAGCCCAAAAGGTTTGAATTTAAAAGAAAATAAGCTACATAAAAGTACCCATACGGTAACGAGAAATAAAGATAAGAGATTAATTCTGCCTGGGGATGTACTCACATGCCTCAGAAATGTCAAGTGTTAGGAAAGTTTGACAGTTTGTACAAGAACTGAGGTCCAACCTGCATTGATATGAGCTCACTCACATGAAGCAGGTGAGAGGCCAAATGGAAAAGGCAAAGGCAGTTTGTGAATCCTGACCTGGGAATCAGAGGGCTTGTCCATGAGGTCCAGGTTGAATTTTATCCAAAGAAAGGAGTGCATTCCTCTCCAATTAGCATCCTGGGTAGAGCTACTTTTGGCAGAGACAAGCCCCAAAGGAGGCTAGGTATTAAAATGAATGAATAGCACTTCCTGGCCACGGACAATAAGCCTGCACTGCCCTTTCCCACAGCTCCATCTCACAGCCTCCCACAGCCTTTCCTCACCCCATTTGCTCAGCAAGTTCCAATCCCAGCCATTAGCTGTCAAGAGATGTATTGATCCGAGAGGTGATACCTGTGGAGGACCCTTTCTCCTCTCCTCTAGACACATACAAGGTCGTTGTCTCAGGTGTCCTCAAATGTAGCCAAGTTCTTTACTTTCTGCGTGGGGTCATGGACTTCAGAAGAAATTATCTTCCTTAGACTAAGCTCCCTCTGCAGGGCTTCTCCTTGGGGTTCCAGAGTAAGTTTGTGTAAATAAAAACTGACTTTCCTATTGATTCTCAAGGTCATTTCGGGATTTCTTCATTCTCATTCAACATTGATCTGCCATGAGCATTTGCTCTGAGTGTCTCTGTCTCAATCTTCAAAGCTCTGCCAGGGTCTGAAAGAAGAAATCACAGTCTAAGAACCATATTTTAAAGTGTCCCCATCCCATTTAATAGAAGCAGAACAGAAGATGAGTTAGTTTGAGAAAAAGTTGTGAACCTCATTACATCAAATATCATACAATGAGAACAGCGTGACTTCTAGAAGCCAACACACCCAGCTCTGTCAATTACCTGGATGCACGGCTTAGCAAATACCTGCCTCCAAAGGCTAAGATGAAAATCAATCGGACAGTGTTTGTAATGCACCTCGCTCAGCAGGTGCTCCAAAGTTTGCGTCTTTCTCCTTGCCTCTCTCTTCACAAATAAAATATTCAGCAGAAACTCAGGACCTAGAGAATGGAGATTTGGCTGTGGTGTGGACCTAGGCAAGTGTGGTCAATTTCCATTCATTACTCATTCAGAAAAACCTTTATTGGGTTCACCTCAATGGTAGGTTTCTGCTCAGTGGTTTTTCAGGCCCAGTATTGGACGTTGTGAGATATACAAAATTTTAAAAACAGACATGGATTCTACCCTCAAGAAGCTTAAGATCTAATACATGCTAAAAGACATATATTTAAAACATCGAGGTATATGTCAGACTGTAATTTGTGATCTAGAAGATGGAGCAATAATTACTTAGGGATTTCAGAAAATAAGAAATGATATGTAGTTGCTACAGATGAAGAAGGAATGGTGGGCTGGAAATAAAGTCACGCAGGTAGTGTGACAGAGCCTGTAAACTGTCCTCAAAGGACTGAGTCAAGGTCACTGATAGGAGATCTCAGCTAGAAGGAGCGCAAAGGACATAGCTAAATGTCCATGTTTGGAAGACCTACGATACAAGTGTTGTACTAAACACTTTTCAAACATTTTCTCATTAATCTTCCCCATAATACTGCAAGGAAGACACTGTATCTCCTGTTCACAGAGCAAGAAGCCAGCTCTGAATGAGTAAAGGACTTGCCCGAGGTCACATGAGAGCTGAAGCTGGAATTCGAGCCCAGTCTGTCTGACTCATAAGTGCCTGCCCTGAACTGCTATGCTGCGCACAGAAGAAAGAAAACGCAGGATGTGGGTGCAAACAGGGAGCAGCCCAACTTGGCTGGAGTTTAGTCTTTCAACATAAACAAGAAGAGACCCTTCAGAAAGAAGGATGGGAAAAAGCTCGAGAAAACCCCCCATGTTAGCTTAAGAGTTTGGGACTTTGTTTTGAATTTCAGAATGAATTCAGGAAATAGGCCCTAGACGGTCCGTATGTGTTCCATGAAGGGAGGCTTGGAGCACAAAGACAGAAACCGAGCAAGGGGTGTGTAGTGGGAGTTTTCCCTTCTATCGGCAAATGGGCCAATCGCTATAGGCTCGACTGGGCTCCAATTACAAATAACCGCAAACTGTTAGTCGTTTAAAACAATATTTGTGCTCATATTGCACGTCTACTGTACTATAAATATTTGCTGAATGACAAGGTATGGCACCAAGTCCCAGGAATATTAATAAAATTAAAAAGCTAAAACATCCTTTTATCATCTCCCAAAGGTTTTTTTCAGATCTTTTAGCACTTTTTCTTTCCTTTGGAAATCTTTAGAGAGTATAATAAGGGTATGAACTAAGCACCCCTCAGCCCCCAGTCCTTACTGAGATGGTAGGTCCTTCACACGCATTTGGTGCCAAAGGCTGTCATTCAAAGAGCATTGGTGGAGCACCTACAGTGTTCCTGGTTCCTCACTAAGGCCTGGGATGCAGAGATGGGTGAGATAGAAGCCCTCGGGGAGAGAACACCTCAAGTCAACAACACTGAGGACCATGACTTCAAGGAGACTATGGCCCAGTAGAAAAGACAAGACACACTCCGGTAAGTGTATTAGTACAAGATGTATACACGTGTCATCGAGGACTACAAATTGAGAGTGCTACAGAGACCCAGAGGAGGGTGAGATCCCAAAGCCAAAGTACTTGAAAAAATCCTGGATGTGATCTGTGCAGATGGAAAAGCCATTCCAACTCTGCCACGCCTGTGTTTTGTGATTCCCATTCTAAGGCTACCGGGAAGTAGGTCAGCAAAAACAATTCTATAATCCACCCTCTGAAAGCCTCAGGCAATTGAAATCTTTCCTCCATGCCTGACACTTGTCCCAGGGAAAGTCTGTTCCGTGTCAGCTCTAATGGAACACAACAGCCCCTGTTTAAACATCCCTTCTCCGCGGGTTCTCTTTCCAGAATGCACCCAACTCAGCCTGGGTGAGGCGAAGGACGCGGCGGGATTTCTGAGTGATGCAATCATTCAGAAGGAATCCGGCCGCCACATGTGAGATATTGCTATATTAATATTTGATTCAAGGGAATGTGGGGCTGCTTATCAATAATTCATTTATCATTTAATATCAGAGACGAGGAAGGTGCCCGATCGTTGTATTCGTTTACACATTAGAGTGACTGAGATGTAGCGTGTTATTGCCCCTGTCACATTTCTTGTGTTTCAGGATGACAGCACGGCTTATGGGGACTGAGATGATGTACCTGCTCTGCCACCCAGATCTATAAAACAATTGGGGAGCAGATAAACCAGCCCAAAGGGGAGGAGTTGTAATGAAGACTAAGAGTCTGTTTTCATTTGGATTCTTCTAGAAGCCGACTCTGAGATGGGGGTTCAAATGCAAGTAGTTTATTTGGAAGGGAAAAAAAAATAGTAGCAGAGGAGCAGATGAGACAAGAAAGAGAAGGCAGCCGATTAAAGGTGTATTATTAGCCACCCACCAGGATAGGTGTCTGGAGTTCGATCCCATGGGCTCACTGGCAGTCAGTGCAAAATACTTACTTCTGAGTTATCACACCCAGGATGAGGGTGTTTATAAACAGCCCCCATTAGTCACTGCTCCCTAAGAATGCAATTCCCCAGCATTTTCAACTCATCAGACCGACAGGAAAAGTATGCCTCAGAGAGAAAGTCTCAAGCACAGGAATGCAGGGGTGGCAGGTAGGAATGGGAAGTGTGGCAAGGCTCGGGTCTTAGTCAGTTTAGGCTGCTTTAACTAAATGCCATAGACTGAGTGGCTTAGACAACAAACATTTATTTCTCACAGTTCTGGGTGCTGGAAGCCCAAGGTCAAGGTGCTGTTGACTCGGTTCCCGGTGAGAGCCCATGTCCTGCTTTGCAGGTGGCCACGCACTCACTGTGTCTTCACATGGTGGAGAGAGGCACTATATGAGGACACTAATTCCATCATGGGGACCCCACCCTCATGACCTCATCTAAACCTCATTACCTCCCTAAGGCCCCATCTCCAAATACCCTTATATTGGGGGTTAGGGCTTCAATATGTGAATTTTGGAGGGACACCAACATTCAGTCCTTAGCAACACTGGTGGTATCTGCATTTAAGCTGTAACAGCTGGTCCCTCATTCTGTCTCTGTGACCCAAGCAGCCAGAAGGGAAGGGAACCAGCACTTACTGAGTACCCACTACATGCCCAACACGTTGCACGTGTCATAACATCTAATCCGTATGATAAAGGCATAGCCCACTTTTTCCAAGTGAGTAAACTAGATCTCAGAGGAATAGTGACTTGCCCAAGCGAGCCCAGCCCCAGTAAATAAGAGGACTGACACTCAGTCCTCTCCAACCTCAGAGCAGGCACCTTTCCAATAAAAGGCAGAGAATTTCCCCATGCAGCCACGTCGGGCAGTGCTGACTAACTTAGACCCAATGTGCAGGCCTAAATTTTGACTGTTGGTATTCAGACAGTCTCAGTTTTTGCCTCATTTCCCCTGCCTAGACTGTCTTTCCCCCTCTCTATCTGCATGTCTAAGTTGGGCTGCCAGGGAGTTTGAAGCCAGGCTTCAAGACGGACTAGGACTCAGACAAGCAGAGCCAGGCATAGAGACATCGCACGTAAGAACAGCATGAAGGTGGTGCTGGTGCTTTCAAGGAGTCTCTTCGGTAATGTTCTCACACACACCAGGGTTGGAGAGCCACATACACAAGCAAAAACCAGGAGGTGAGAATGTGCTCAGGAAAACAGGGAGAACCCTTGGGCTGTAGCTGTGGAGGAAGAGCTCACAGGTGGGCAGCTGCCAGCACAGGATGGTCTTTGAAAGCCAGGCTATCGACTCCGTTCTCCTTCTGGGGACAGTAAGCCACTCTTGTGGGTTTCTGAGCCCGGAAAAGGTCATCCACTAAATGGTATTTCAGGAAGATTAATCTCGCAGCCATGAATGGAACCAGAGCACAGGAACAAAATCTAAGAAGCTTTTTGAAATTTCTCTTGGTTCCCCAGGGTCTAAATTTTTACTGATTCACTTTTTAAATTACTATTTTAAATTAGGGATAAGCCAAGCTAGCTTTATTCAAATCTTGAGTTGGGTTTCAAGTACTTATTTTAGGCAAAACACACTCAGAAAATGACCCCTGGCTTTGCAAAGTAAAAAATCTAGTCAAGGTTCGTCACTCTCGCTCATAAGAGATTTTAAAGAAGTCTTTCCCCTTACTAGCAGAAAGTGGCTTCCCCCCACCATCTTTATAATGGTAAGTTTTTAAATCAGAGCTTAAAAAAAAAAAAAAAAGAGTTCTGGTGCCTAGAGAGCCCCGATGCTAAATGTAGAACCATTATCTCATTTGCCAGGTGAGTCTCCAGAACCTTCTCAGGGAGAGTGGATCACAGAGCCTGCTTCAAGTGCTAACACACACACACACACACACACACACACACACACATGCAAAACACTCAAAGGCCTGCTTTCTGAATCGACCAATGCCGTGAGTGAGTGTCAGGCCTGACCTTTCTCTAAATAAGGGCCACGGTTCTCAGTTCTAAGAGCCATTAGGAAGCCATCTCAGCAACCTGAGAACAGGACCGTGTCTCTCGATGGGCCTTTTCAAACTTTTAATGAGACTCTAATTTGAAATCCCAGACACACCCATTTGGGTGCCAATCAGTGGGGCCACAGTCGGTGGCTAACATCACCCTTTCGTTACTGATGGAAGTCCAGCCAGGGTTTTGCTAGCTAGTGATCAGAAGAGCCATTTGTTGCAAAAGAACATGACTGTCAAATGAAGACTAAGGATCATTTTGAATGGCTATTTTCCAGGTTAGACAAAACTTTAAAAATGACCTAAACTGAGACAGGAGAAGAAGTCGCTGTTATCAGGGAAATTAGATCAATATTATTGGAAATTTTCAGTGAGCACTCAACACCTCCCTTCCTCAACTGGCTCTTAACAAAATGAAAACCAAGATAATAAACAGCAGGGGGAGGGTCCAACTATCGCCTTTCCCGCCCTAACGCCTAAGTCACCTGATTGTCCAGGGACTGAGGGACTGGCTCCCGAGTTCTCCTTCTGGTCCTCACCTAGAAATCAACACCTGTGTAGAAAAACAGAGTGGGGTTGGATAGAACCTCGCTGTCTGCGAAGCTGGGACCCATCTTCACAGGTATATTTGGGACTCCTTCCAAAACAAATGCATTTTTAGTTTAAAAGTAATATAAATGTATTTTATTTGCGTGGTCTGTGATTGAAACCATTCCCGTTGCTCGTAAGTGTGAAAGATACCCGTGTGTGTACACACGGTCTGGAGGGGTGAGAAAGGTCAGGCCAGATTCCTCACTTCCAGGCAGAAGGAAGCGCAGAGGTTCCGGTAAGAGTGGCCCCTCCGGAGGGCACAGGTGGCTGGTGCGGGCCTCTGAAGGCTGCGGGAAGGCTCGAGCTCAGCCGCCAGCAGAGAGTGTAGACACGCTTCGCGCTTGCTCATTCCTGCCATTCCAGTCCTGCGGGCTCGCCGAAATGAGCAACTCCAGAAGATTTAAAAGACAAAAGCATTTCCGTGACCCATTTATTTTAAGGAGAGACCCTCTTCCAGCCCATGGCAGCATCTAACAGATGCACAGCGAAGATGGATTTGTTACTAGACTTTTTACAGCACTGCAGACGTGTGCAGCTAATTATATAACCACCTGCAGTTGTCCAGATGGAAACATCTCAGCTCCAGCTGGAGCCCCCACCAAGGCTGGGAGATGCTTGGCAGAGGCCGCTACTGGCTTTGGCGGCTGAGGGCTGCGATGATTTGGCCTGTTTTCCCTTTTCCATTTCCAAACTACAGCTCAGGTGGTCAGAGGTTGCCTGCGCTTTAAAATATTTCTGCAAGGGGCTAGGCTGGCCGTGATGACTGGCCTTTTTCAGTTCTAGAGCCTTGGTTTACTTCCTTATGATTCAGTATTTGGGGCAGAGGGGGTGTTAACCAAAGGAAATGACTTCATTTGATTTATTTATGATTTATTTTATTCCATTTTATTGAGCTCTGGAAAATAGAAAAAGGTAATTATTTAAAAACAGATGTGTCATGTATTAGCTATGTTAATAACAATGGCTAACAGGCTCGTGCCCTTTGGAGTCGGAGGGAAGGACGCCACAGGTATGCGTGGGCAGGAAGGACCCAGAATCGGGTCCAGGCACTGAGTCCACCTAGGAATCTTCCAGCGTATCCCAGTGGCCTGTGCCCCTGAGAGCTTGCTGTAGACACCTAGGGAATTTCACATTTCACTGAAGTTTGAGAATGTCTCCTAGGTTATGCTACGAAGTTGTAAGTGCTAGGAGCAATAATATGGAGAAAACAAGCTTTATCTGGTGCGAAGCTTCTGAAAATCTGAATGCCACTACAGACTGGCTTTTCCCGTGTCTAGGGAGGGTCTTCACACTGCTTTATGGACGTGTCTACAAAGCAAAAGTGAGTAACCACCTCCCTGGTCTGGCTGTGAAAGACAGTGGAGGTGTTAGTTTTGTGTGAACCTAAGACCTCAGTGCTTCTTTGGACGTAGTGAAAACCAACTTGAGGTTTATTGCTTCTCTTCAAAGTGGCTATTCCAACACATAACACACAGCTTTTTAGAAACCACCAGTCAGTTTTGAAAACGGGATGAGTTCAGGCATCTGCTCCTGCCATTCCAGCGAGGTGACAGTGGAGAGGAGTCTGCACTGAACGCCCTTTCGAAGCCGGTCCCTGGAGAGCTTGATGGGTTATCACCCAGAGTACACCGAAGGCTTGCCAATTATATTAACTTCTGGTTTCCCTTTCCTTCTGTATCACATTCCTCAGGTAAAATGAGATGTCATTCCTGTTAACACTGTCATTCTGCCACACTACCCCATTTCAAAACTTACTATTACGCTACAAAATCAAGACAGCGGGGCAATGACATAAGGATAGACTTAGAGACTAAGAAACAGAGGCCAGAAATTAACCCGTTATTCAAGGTCAAGTAATTTCCAACACCTTTCCCAAGGCAATTCAGTGCTGAAGAACGATCTTTTTAACAAATGGTGCTTGGAATAATTGGATATCCATAAGAGATAACAGAATTTTGAAAACCTAAGACCTTTATCTTATGCATAAGCAGAAATTAACTTTTAAAATGGATAGTAGACCTAAATACTAGAATTATTAAACTGGGGGGGGGGGGGGGGCACGCGGGTCTTCCTGGGAACACTTTGCCAGGAATTCAATGTTTTTTTCACCTAAAGAGGCTTCCCTAAAAGAAACAGACAGTTACAGAAGCAAACTTTTGAGGAGCACAACCAACATTTCAGCAGCCTGAAAGCCACGAGCCCGTGGCAGATTGGGGAAGAGGTCTTAGGAGTGACCTTAGGGTAAAAAGGGAGAAAATAGCAGACCAAAAAAATCCACAGATAAGGTGGTTTTTGGAGGGTCAAACAGCTGCAGAAATTATTCAAAAGAATTCACATTTATTTTCTCTTTCTTACACTTTACATATGATAGCTCACTTACTTTCCCAATAACCCTCTAAGGCAGTTCGCATAATTGCCACTTTGCAGATGAGGTAACCGAGGCCTGTAAGTAATTTGTGTAAGGTCACATAGCTAGTAACTAGAAGCACAATTCAAATCTGAGGATGCCTGATCCACTATTGCTCCCCTTTACAAGTGTGTTCATTATAAATGCTGACACCCACAAAACAGGGAGCAGAGTGCCTGAAACCTCAGAAATACTTTCCATAAGTATTAACTGACACTCCAGTTGCTCAAGACTCCAACATGTGATGTTTCAGGAGGCGAGGCCACCCAGCAGCTATGCCTCGCTACTCACTAGGAGCAAATTCAGGCTGTAAATGTTGCTTCCCAAGGAACACAGGACGAAGAGGCTACCTGGAGAAAAGGAATCACACCTGCTTATGAGGATTTGCCACCAGGACAACACAGCCCTTTCAAGACAACACCTGGACCCCGGGTACCTTGCATAGGGGCCCCATGGTGTCCACACAATGAACATAAACAGGAACAATGTGGAGGGCAGATCGAAACACAAACAACACAAGAAAAGAAATAAATCACTGACCTGGAGAACAGTTAAGAGCCCCTGCTATAATTATGTTGCAATACTGAGCCTAACTACTTTAGCAAGTCCGTATACTCATCCAGTCATTCCTGTTAAAGACCAAAGGACACTAATTTTCATGGCAATAGAAACAACTGTATGACCTGCGGGTAACAAAACAGGGTTGTGGTGCCACGGGAATGAATGGTGTCTCCTGGGCTGAAAGGAGAGATGGAAGAATTAGAAAGCTAGAGGCTGAATTTAAATGATAACTAGTCCTGAGGAGTGTTTGTGTGATACCAACAACTCGCGTTCACTGAGCACTTGATAGGTGCCTTGCCTGGGTTATCTAGTTGTTACTCACTATCTTATGAGACCCACAACTGTCTTACTTAGATGAGGGAACTGAAAGAGTGAGAGGAGGTAGTGAGTTTAAAATTAGAACTAGGTCTAGTCAACCTTAAAAAATGAAGTCATTCACTATAGCTCGAGGTATATATTATCACCCCAAATGTGGTTTAATAGTCTTATATTTTTGCTCTCCTCCCCAAAAAACTGGCAGTAATTGTGGTTTATAAATAATGGAAACATTTTTCTTACTTTTATGGCATTTCCTTAGCAGATCTGCTTTTAGAATATTCTAATTTCACTCTTTCATAGCACATTAATCACTATGGAGACGGTTAATTCATTGATAAGAGTGGAGATCTTTTATTAATAGGGATACAACAGCATATGTGACCCGTCTGCAAAGAGAGACATCGAGACATCACAGACACAATGTAGAGCGTCACAGCTCTGTGGCCTTTGCACAGATGTAAATACAGCACAGGCGCTCCTGGCGAGTCCATCTGGCAAATCCCCTGAGGATTAGCAAGTACTGGTCTCCCCAGACCTCATTTCCCAAGCCTGCCACTAGCACAGCCGCCTGCTGAGCACAAAGTGGTCTTCATTCTCCTCACCCTGGTGTCCCAGAGGGCTTTCAAGTGACTTGTGAGGTAGCCAAAGAGTTACTGGGCCTAATTAGCTCCCCCACCAACAGGAGCACTCCCTCCTCAAACCCTGTGGCCTTCGAACAAAAGCTGCAAATTGCTTCCCGACCTTTGAAGCCGTCCCAGGAAGTCCCAGGCAGCCCAAAGGAAGAGCTTCCCAGCTGGGCCTTCAGTGCCAGGCACCCTCTGATCAAAAGCTTGGGCACAAGGCAAGAGACCAGCCCCCGATGGGCAGTGGCTTTGGAGAAGCGCTGATGCCTGGAGCTAATTGGAGCCAGCTGGCCGAGGGACAAGGGGACAGTGTAGAAGCCCAGTGTCTGGTGTCCACCGGGTGGATCTGGCCATTCAGATGCAAGTCATCGCAGAGGCTCCGGATCATCCCCTCCTCTTGCCCCCTCTTTGTCATCCCCCTTCCCTGGGCAGCTTGGCATCCAGGGCCCCAGGCCCAGAGGGTGGCAAAGTGGGGGACAAAGGCTCTGTCTGTATCTGGAACACTCCACCTCCCACCGGCCACCCTGTTTTCAGGCAGCCTGCTGTCGAATTCCAGCTCCAGCACCTTGCAGCAACATGACTCGGGACTTGGCCCTGACCCTCCAAGCCTCAGTTCCCTAGTCACACTGCCCAGGTTTCACTCCAGCGCCACCACTTAATAGCCCGCCACCCCGGGAAAGTAACTTCCCTCTGCCTCAGGCGCCAAAGGAGACTAGCAGCGGCACCGTCGCGTGGGCAGGAGCCGGAGTCCCGGGGGCCGTCTGGAAGCCTGGAGTCCTGGCAGGGGGCTGGGCAGTAGGAGCTGAGCCCTGAAGGACATGCACACACTGCTGGTGACACCCCTTTGGCCTAAGAGCAGCCAGTAAGCCAAACAGCCTGGGAAGCGCCGTTTGCAGCGGTCCAGCCTCTGCAGAGCAGAGCAGAGCAGGGAAGGTGGCAACGCACCTGAGCGCAGATGCACAGAACCGCCGCTGCCCCAGAGGGTGGGCTGCGGGGCTAAACAAGCCACGCAAGCCCCTCGCTCGGACCGGCACCTTACGGGTGATCCACACATGTCATATGGCAGTTAGGTGGTGTGATGCTTAGTTAGCGTCATGTGTCAGCTTGATGACCACAGCGTGCCCGGTTAGACATTATTTCTGGGCATGTCTGTGTGGGTGTTTCAGGTGAGACGAGCCCTGGAATCTGTGGACACAGTAAAGCAGGTGACCCTCTCCAGTGAGGGTGGGCATCATCAGTCCCCCCGGGTAGGACAAAGTGGAGAGAGAGGAGGCTCCCCGCTTTTTCCTGCCTTTCTGCCTGAGCTGGGATCTCATCTTTTCTTTTCCTGACCTTGGACAGGGATTTATATCATCAGTTCCCCTGGTTCTCAGGCCTTCAGACCTGAACTGAGCTATACCACTGGCTTTCCTGAGTCCCCAGCTTACAGATTGTGGGACTTCTCAGCCCCCATAACTGTGTGAGCCAAATCCTCCAGAAAGATCTCTGTGATATATTTCTATATCCCACGGTTCTGTGTCTCAGCAGAATCCTGTCTAATAGAGGAGTCGCCGTGATCGTAGCTGCAGCGGTGACAGAGCTACGCAGACGGCTAATCCCCAGAGCCAGGCGTGGGTCCCTGTCTGGCCTGAGCCACTGTAATGCCTGCCTTCTGAGCCCAGACTGCGGGAGCCCCTTCTTCAGTTCCGACAGCAACCCAGCAACACACAGACTAGAACAGCCCCCTCTGCCCTTCTTCTCTCTTGTTCCCAAAGCCCAGACTAAAATATGCCCACCAGGTTCATGCCAGAAGGCAGCCCACCATTGTCGGTATCATCTTGTGTCCCTGTAACACTGTCCTCACTATGGTCCCACTCAGAAGACCACCCCCCCTTCTCTTTTACTGAATCAAGATGACAAAAAACTCCTCTCCTCTCCCACAAGTCAGCTTCCAGGCACAGGGTAGCAGTGAAGGGTACAGACTCTGGAATTAGGTCTGAAACCCGGCTTTACGCAGACTTGCTATGTAACAATGAACAAATCACCTAAGAGGAAAAATGTTTTGTGGTAGCCCTATAAAGTGGCATAATCTTTGCAGGAAACAACTTGGCAAGTGGTGACAGGAATCATAAAAATGTTTATACTTTTTGACCCAAAAATATCAATTTGGAGAATTTATCCTGAGAAACTAATTGTAAAGGGGAATAAAATGTGTTCTGCAAAGATGTTTATAGCTGCCCTAAATATTATCACTTGAAACTAGAAGCAGCTATTGCTCAGAGACTGACCAACTATATACCCGGGGGGAGGGGGGCAGATGTGGTCTTGAGATGTGGAAATTACAGTGGAAGCAAGAAAAAGAGAATTATGAGTCATTGTTTCCATAACTGCCTCCAAGAACTCTATACAGGCCTGAAATGGACCACCTGGCGATGTAAGGGAAAGGAAGTTAGAATCACACAGCCATAAATATAACGACAATAAAAAACAGCGTGCCTTTTAAACTCATAAAGCAGAAACAGGCAATAGAATTTTGATATGATTCGTGCTACAAATGGCTAAGTGTTCTTTGCTCTTACTTCATTGAGCAGATAGAAAATTATTGCAGTGCTCTTTGGTGGCCAGGCCATCAACCATGGGGAGCAGGTGACAGAGAATGGGAGTTCACTGCCTTTTCCTCCTGCACTCTGTCTCCATCCACCTTCTTGCCCCTTTCTCAAGTCATTGCTTCTCTCCTGGAAACTCCAGATTCTGTCCCCATTCCTGGACCAATAAACCCGGTGGGGACCAAGTCAAGTTATATTTTTATGGCAACAGGTATGTAACTCATTTGGGCAAAGATATAGAAAATTCCTAGAAAAAGGGGTTGGATATAAAAGCTCAGGGGTTGGCCAACAAAAAAAGCAAAACAGACACTAACATATCTGTTTCCCTCTGTCACTTACTTTCCATACCATTTGACCCAAAATATAGGAATATATGTATATATTCTCTTTCCTACTCTACATTTAGCTACACTCACCTTTTAATTTTTTGTAGCACTTTCACAAAGCCTCAGTTTACTCATATTGATGCAGACATACTGATTCTTATAGTTGTTTACCTCATTTGCTGCATTAGAATCACATAATTATATAGTCAACAGTCATTTTGCATACTTACCATATCCATGGTGCCATATTCCTATTTGAAGTCAGTTATCTGAAAGCCATAACTATATTTTCTCTGAATTTTTTACAACATACCCAGCTGGATGATAAAAGGCATTTTAACAAAATAAATCAACATATCTATTCATTTATTCTAAGAACACTGAGGTGTCAGACATTGGACTACTTCCTGGGAGTAGGGAGTATTAGATGGGATAGGTTCAGAGATCCAGGTACAGAAACCTGGTTACAGAGACTCACCAGGGCAGAAAGTCCTGGATGCCTAGCAACGGGCAAAACTGGGAAAACAAGAACCTTGTCCCCAGGGTAACCTGTCCTCCCCCAGCATATCGCTGGCCATGCGGTTTAGACCCCTGAGCATTCCTCCCTAAAGACAACATCCAGGCCTCAGTTGTATTTCAGCTCCAGGCTCAGAAAGGCAACAAAACCAGATAAGTGGCACCATGGCTGCCTCGGGTCCAGATACACTGACTAACGACCCCCTGCCCTGGCACAGACCAATCAGTGGAGACCAGGACCCTGAAAGAGCTCACCCAGAAAGCTGATGAATATTCTATCAAGACCCTCCCCTGAGACCTGCCCTAAAATTTCCACCTGCAAGAAAGACATAAATATGCTCAGGACAAAGGACTCAGTGTGTACTCCCCGCCAGGGGGACCATGCCAGCGCCATCTCCATCCCCTTCTTCCTTCCTAGGGGACCCCATGAAACTTGCAACCAGGGGAGCAATGGGCATTAGCAGCTCATTCTGGGCTTAGCCCCTGAACCTTCTCCAAGGCCCCCTTCTCTCTCTCTCTGACTTCTCAGTGAGCCAGAGCAGCCCAGCGTAGGCTCTCTTGTTGCTTCTTCTATGTTCTTCCTTTGTTCTTCCTATGTTGTTCCTTTATTTCACTGTCCCAAGTATATTTTTGCTGCCATCATGGACCCAATACCCTTTGACTCAGCACTGTGTAGCCCTTCCCATTGAATATCCCCAGCCCCCAGGCCCTTTTCCTTAAATAAATTCAATTTTTTTCTTTCACCATCTGAGAAGGCTATTTAGCCTGCCTGTGCACCACTGACCGTAACCTTTCAGGGAGGTTGATGTGGGAGAAGGGAGAGATACCCAGAGATGACTCCTAACATCCACGAGAGTCTGGCAGGAGAGGCAAACATGGACACAAATTAAATAGGGTGCAATATGTGAGTGCAGAAGGTGATACAGCCCTGGTGTGAGGGAGCCTGAGGGAGGAGGCACTAACTCAGAGAAGTAACTGAAAAGGAAGGGCACACGTCTCTGTGCTGATATTAAAATATCCATCCCCTCCTTTTCTATCTTGTCCCACCAAGGAGCCTGCTGGAGTCACAAGGTCATACAATCACTAACCTTGGAAGTAGAAATGACCTACCTGCAAGGTCATTCAGCATAAATTTCTGCCCAGGTACAAATTTCCCATCAACTTGTCTCTGCCTGGGGACCTCCCTTGACAGGGATCTCACTGAGATTTTAAAGGAACAGGTTGGCAAAGGGGAGAAATCACAGCACTTAGAGTCAGGCAGACCTGGGTTCAAAAACCAACACTTCAGCAGATTGGCCACAGAGCCCCTCTGAACCTCAGATTTCTTGCCAGGTGAATGTCGTCACATTGCCCACCATGTAGGGCTGTTGTGGGCGGTGGCTTTGACTACTTCCCTCCTTGAGGGAGCCCATCCTACTGTGGGCCAATTGGAATAGATAGGAAGGCCGTGGTTGGATTGAGATGAAAGCTACTTCCTGTGTGCTCTGTATGACTGGTCCTGAAACTGTGTTTTGCACAGAAAGAAAAAAAAAAAAGAAGCCTTTGTATTTCCCACCTACAAGCACCTGAGACTTGACTGTGATAATTTGCCAATGACCTTTTCCCATAGCTGTCCTTTCTTCGAGGTCGTCAATTCCCCTGGCTTATGGCATTGCTGCTAAATCTGTATTTTTCCAAATTCAACCATCTCGGCCTTCAGAGGTTCAAGCTAGTGGCCCTCTGGTATCTGCCTATTACAATAAACAGGTTTTAAATTAAATCTTAGGTGCCACAATTTTCTTTTCATAGAATCACATGAAATGGAATTGTCAAAGTTGGAGAAAGTATAACTATTTGACAATTGAAAGTAGAACCATAAGCTAGAGAAATTCAAACAGCTCATTGGGCCACACAATAGATGTTTCTGTGAAGAGAAAAAATGGTGTGGAAGATCTCCCTCCTCTCCCAAATCAAAATGCATTGTGTTCTGATAAGATGCCAAAGGGATCCCATTAACAGATGTAGGATATTCCGACTGCAGGCTCTGCCCCTGAATGCCAGCCTTTCAGTTCTCTTCCTCCCACCTTTAGCAACACAAAGCAAATAAAATGAGGTCTCTTTCATGCGAGAATGAAAAGCTCTTCCCGATTCCTGTGTAATGCAAATTCCTCTGGCCAAAGGTGGGCTAATAGTCCAATTACTTTAACATATTTGCAAATTGCACACCAAAACAGTATGCCATATTATATATGTGTCATCAAATGTCACTTTCTGTCTGTATTTCCCAAATACGTGTTGTGGGGTGTGAAGGAGGGCAATAAGAGAGCCCACCTTGACATGGTTTTTAAAATTTCCGGGGAAATGTAGCCATTTAGAAATAACAGCAGACTTCAAAATTTTCCCTTTTGCCATGTATCTGCCATTGTTGTATATCCCAGCAAGTAAAAGAGTGAAAGAATATTTTGTAATAAGACTGAAAGTGATAGAAAAGACCCACAATAGCCAGTTACACAGTATTTTAATTTAGAGATGCTTCTTTGGAAATAATGTTATTTGACATTTCCCTTGGAAAATAATGGAGTGGGAAACATTTTTTAAAGCTTGTGGGGCAACTATTCAAAAACCAGAGTGCTAAGCAGGCTTGCGTACAGAGAGAGCAGTCCTTTGTGGCCGACTGTGACCCTGCTGTTCTGTAGTTTTCCAGAGTCAGCCCACTGGCAAGAAACAGTCTCCAACCATAACTCAATGTTGTTTGAAAAGACCTTGCTGACTGTATGCAGACATCTGTAATATGAAATGCAGTCAAAGAAAGGAGATGGCATGGGGGTCATTAGATACTGACTCAAATCAGATGCCTAATGGCAAAGACCAGGTGTGAGATCCTCTGAAAGTCAGAGATTTAAAGAGGCAGGTGGAAGAAGGAACCCCTGGGGGGGAGGGACTGACAGCCCAGGGGGCCTTTCTCTGGTGCTAAGGCACTGTCCCAGAGCTGGTTAGAACCCTGGCTTCACTTCACACTGCCTGAGCAAGCCAGTCTGTTAGTATCTGAGCACTACTTTTGCACCTGTACATGAAATCATGTAACATCTAGCTCAATGTAAAACACTCAGCACAGAGCCTGGTGCATGAGAAAAACACAACTGTTATCAGCTATTAGTGTAGTGATAACTGTATGTGCCCCTTAGACCCAGGCAAGGGGGCCTACATGATTAAACATGTTCCTATTCTCTAAAGATACTTTGGGGTCTCCGGTGAACAATGTTATCAGGCAGGGTGCATCAGACCCAGACCAGGAATAGGCCATGGTTTCTATTTCTCTCTTCTGAGATGTTCTCCATCTCTCTATTTTCACTTCTACTATGTGTGGGGTTGACCAGATGCCCCACAGATCTCCAAGACTTTTGCCTGGTAAATCGTCCAGGAGCCAAATGGCTAATCCCTGGCTCTAGGAGGGTGCCCTGACCAGAGAACTGCTTCCAGTGGCCAGTATGGTATTTCTTTTGCAGGAATCATGCAAGATTTGGCCATTAGAATGGTGCTGACACGTTGATTTGGGGTGAGTCACATTGTTCATGTAGATGGGGGTTTGTAAAAAAATATCTTCCAAGGCCCCTCCACACCTTAGGGGTGGCCCTTGTAATAGGGTTCTACCCATAGCCTTGGCTACCCCTCTTCTGCACCCATTCAGGAAGAGGGCTCAAGTTCAGGAGAAACATGACCAGGAAATTCTAGAAGGCCCAGGATACTACAAAGGCAAGTTATTTCAAGCCCTTTCATTACTTCAGACCAGCAGGCCTCTGTAGGTTACTGGTGAGCGCTCGGAAACCCCAGCCAGCCCCAGAAGGGTTTTGACGCCTAGAAATGTCTTCTGAAAGTTACCACTAGTATAAAAATTGAAGTAAAAATGATGAGTCCACATTTTGCCTACCAGAAAAAAAAACTGTTTTAAATTATTATTCCAAACACTGACCAACATGAGTGGAAGAGGCATTTAACGAGATTGCTGGTTGTCGCGTAAAATGGTTCAACCTTTGGGACAGCAATTTTGTAATACATGTGACAAGAATTTAAAATGCTGGTGCCCAGTTATGTCACTTCTGGGAATCTAGCCTAAGGAAATTCTCATAAATATAGAAAAAGCTGTCAACTTTTCTCCACATAACTGTTGGCCTCCACATCCTTTATTTTTCTGTTGTAAGAACCTCTGAGGAACCAAGTACAACATGAATTACACCTTCGGCTATTCTGGGTGACAGATATAATGGATTTAGTCATATTTTCATTAGAGCTAGCATTTATTGATTCTTATTAAATGCCACGCAGGGTGTGAAGTGTTGTATATGGGCTGATTCATTTAATATTCACCGCAACACAAACGAGTACATCACTTAGGATCCCTTCAACCTCAAGAAACAGAAGCTCCGGCTCCAGCTCGACGGCTTGAACCATGAGGAAAGTTGTAATAATAACAAGAAATCCAGAGGTAGGTGCCACCAAGAAAGCACCCAGGGGCTCCCATCATCCTCTGTGCCATCCTCAGGCAGCTGGGTCAGAAGATGCTCCCCAGGGCTCTAAGCCCCACATGGAGACACAAGCATCTAACAGAGACATCTCCAGGTCTCCTTCACCAGAATGCATTTCATGCCCATTCCTAAACCAATTCCTAGCAATTAGCATAGAAGATAGAGAATAAATTTTTTCATGTAAGCCTTAGTAGCCTTTACCTCCCCGTCCCACAAAGAAAAATCCTACATTTGTCCATTGAGTTTTCCCACTGCTCCTCCTCTCCTCTAGAGAAGCAAAATCCCTGCTTGAAGGGAAAAAGACCAAGGTGATTTACATTAAAAAAAAAAAAATTAGGGCCCTGGCTGGTGTGGCTAAGTTGGTTGGAGCATCACACGTGCACCAGAAAGTCAAGGGCTCAATTCCCAGTCAGGGCACATACCTAGATTACAGGTTCGATCCCCAGTCAGGGCAGGTACAGGAAGGAACTAACTGATGTTTCTCTCTCACTCTCTCCCTCTCACTCCTTCCTTCCCTCTCTAAAGTTAATTTTTTTTTAAAATTAGGGATATGGGGAAAGACGTAAAACTGCTTAAGAAATGCAAGAAAGTAATTCTTGGGAAAGGTAAATGGAGAGAGACTCTGGAGCAGCCATGAGATATGTGAGTTGGAGAGAAAAGGCAAAGGGATCATTACACAGTGTTTCCGTGGATGAAATGGACCCTCCCCTTCTGATGTTCTCTGAGGAAGTCAAGAAAAGAATGAATATAAATTACTTTTTCATAATTTTTGCTTTGGATATACGGTATGTTTTTTGTTATTGGAATGGCGTGTCCATTAGCATGAGCTCCCTCTGAGGCTAGTCCAAATGAACCCCTGGAATAATGAGGGTTACAATTGATAATATAAGGTATTCTCCACTGTCGACACCCGTAATGCACAATTTTGACTCTTAGGACAAATCATAGCTCTTTCATTCACTTACTGATGTTTCTTGAATACCTACTGGGTGTCGGGAATGTATTAAATTGAGTGCAGAAGCACTAGAACATTCTGGTTTTCTCATGGAGGATCCAAAAGTTGGTCCCAGTGAACCATATATGATATTGTGGTTTGCAAATAAAAAAAAGGCTTTGGGGATCTGGAGAAAGTATAAGTGTTATTTACCAGTGGATGTGGCAAAATACTAAGTTTTCATTCTTTATGACTCAAACTCCTTCTCCTGGACACCCTCCCCTTTCCTTATAAAAATACCCTTGAGATGAACCTGTAGCAAGAGTCTATCATGATATCCATACTTGAGCCTTGTCAGATGCCAGGAAAAGTTACCACCCATCACTCAGCGGCTCAGGGGCCACACATCCTGAATATCAGCAGAAAGCTCACATACCTTTTGTCCATTTGCAGTCAATGAAGATCAACACTGGGAAACAAGAATCACACAGAAACAAGTGCCCTAAAAATAATGCATCAGGCTCTCCCTAGCAGCCTGCCTGATTCACTCTCTGCAAAGAGACTCCCTACGATTGCCTAGTGACTCTGAGGGGTGTGGCAAATATCTGAGAAAGCCTTTCCCAAGCTACCGAATGTTGTTAGGTAGGATGGAGAGAAAACCTAAGGTTGTACACAGGCATGATTGTCCAAGGGACACAATAAAATAGATATAATGGCCTGAGTGGGAAGGGACAGGGCAGCTCTGGAGTTAGTTCATGCTCAACTCCTGCATTTTTCATTATGCTGACATGTTTTGGACCTTAATCTCTCCAAGATCTTTGCTACCTTGTCCAAGATGAGAAAGTCATTTGACCATTATGAGTCTGCATGTTGCCAACTATAAATGAGGACATTACCTTAACAGAACTATTTAGAAAATTTTTTAAAAACATTTATATGTGCATATGGTTTATATATAGATAGACAGATGATAGATGATAGATAGATAGATGATAGATAGATAGATAGATGATAGATAGATAGATAGATAGATAGATAGATAGATAGATGATAGATAGATAGATAGATGATAGATAGATGATAGATAGATAGATAGATAGATAGATAGATAGATGATAGATAGATAGATAGATAGATAGATAGATAGATAGATAGATAGATAGATAGATTTTTTTTATATATATATATATAGTTACAGATACAGATATATACCAAAATAGTGTGTGGTACATAGAATAATATAAATAAGTGATCTTTTACATTCCCCTCCTCAGCATTGGTAAACATTATAATGTCTGGCACATCAGGCATTTACTTTTCTAGAAGAGGCTCGGCGAGGATAAGACTGAGCGGCCATGTTTTCAACAATGAGTCATTCAAATTCAAGTACAGCTAGTGAACTGGAACATCTGGAGGTTAGCAGAGCTTGAATATGGTTCTCACTTAACCACTCACAACAAAGAATTGTCCAAAGAGTCAATCATGCGAAGGAAGACTGAGAACCCCTGCTCAGGGAAAGCCAGCTGCCCAGTAAGGATCCCATCCACCCCGAAGTCGCCACGTTGTGAGGAAACGCAAGGTAACTGCTTATACAGGCCACATAGAAAGAGAAAATGCCTCCGCAGTTCCAGTTGCTCCAGCCATACCAGATGGCAGACGGGGTGAAGGTGCCTCTTGGACATGCACTTCCAGCAGAAACAATGTGACGAAATAAAGACGTCATAGACCTGAAGTTGAGCCAACCTGGAGGTGTCCAGCAGTTACAGGTGCCCAGCTCAGGCCCCACTCATCAGGGAGCCACCCCCCTGTGTGTTGCCTGAATCCATGACCAGCAGGAGTGCGAGCACAAGAAAATGATATGTCACTTAGCTCTGGAGTGGCTTGTTCGCAGCAGTAGGTAACCAAAACAGCAAGCAGCCTATTCATCTCATAGAAAAGATTAACCTTTAGACACCATGAATCTGGTTTCAGGAAGATTTGACCCAAGTAAATAGTGCTACCTAATTCCACCTGAACCTCAGTGATCCCATGTAAAATGAAGATATTGACCTCTGTCCCTCAAGATTTTAGGAAAATGAAATAAAATCAGGTATTTTCTTAATTGATTTCAGAGGGAGAGAAAGAGAGAGGGCGAGATAGATAGAAACATCAATGATGAGAGTCATTGATCGGCTGTCTCCTGCTGGGGATCGAGCCCAAACCTGGGCATGTGCCCTGACCAGGAATCAAACCGTGACCTCCTGGATCGTAGGTTGGTGCTCAACCGCTGAGCCACGCTGGCTGGGCTAAATCAGGTATTTAAAAGTACTTAGGACAGTAGCTGGCCTAATAGACTCATTCAATAAATGAGTTTTGGTTGGGTTTGATCTGGTTTGTCTTAAAAATACAGAGTAATGATGACCTTTCTTTGAGACCACCTTCAATATTGAGTAATCTAAATGGGCATGAAGTAGTTATGCCTTAGAAACCTTCTTTTCCCCTACTCAGCTCATGAAAATATCTCTCGCAAATTGTTGCCAAACAGACCCGGTTGGAGCCCCACATGTAACCCTTACTGACTGATGTCTTCAGGGGGCATGAGGAGGCCGAATGGGGCTGCAGCCTGGGTTCCACTGTGCCGGGAGCGCTGCGGCCCTAGGGTAACGCTCTCGGGGCCCAGCTGCAGAGCCGCGGGGCGCCCCCCCTTCCTCCCAGCCCCGGATCTCAAGGCTCAGCCTGGAGGAAGGCGTTTGGGCTTAGAGGTGATAACTCAACAGAGTTGCCAGCAAAGGATTCTGGGAGAAATGAGTGAAAGGTGTAAACGAGGAGAGGAAATAAGGGCGGCAGACAGAGGGCTGGGCGTCACTGAAGAGAAGTAACCCCGTGGCGCTGAAAGTGAGAATGACGCCGAGACCGGCCCGTGCGTTCGCTCCTCCTCTGCGCGTGGCTCTTCACGCATTTTCGCTCTTGTCCTCTGACAACTCTACGATATAGGATTTATTATTCTCATTTTATAGAGGAGAAAGCTGAGAACCAGAAAGGTTTGGGGACTTGCTCAAAGCCACAGAGCGAATAAACTCTGGGGTGGGGATGAGAACCCAGGTATAGTTAGTACTAAAGTCCATGCCCTTCCCTCCCTCCAACCTCATGCTCACGGACTCATGTGTTTCAGGAGAAAGAGGGGACTTGGACTTGCACGGGACACAGGAGCGATGTGTGTGTGACCCCTAGTTGCAGCTGTTAGCGTGGCCCTGTCTGCAGCCCTGAGCATGAGGCCTGGGGACCCTAATTACTAATATTTCAATTAAAGGCTTTCTCGAGGAAAGAAAGACATGAAGAGTGAGAGAAAGACAAGAGGGGTAAGTCAAGGAAGGGCAGGGGATAGGAAAGGAGGGGGGTGAAAGAGGAGAGGGAGGAGGGGGTGGGGAGGGAGAGGGAGGAGGAGGGGGGAGGGAGAGGAAGGGAGGGGAGGGGAGGGAGGGAGGGGTGGGGAGGGAGAGGGAACCCTCCTACCAGGTGGGCAGTGCCCCCCGCCACACAGGCAACTGCCCAAGAGATTCAGCTTTTCTTGCTGCCTCTCAACTAGAGCAAAAGAAGCTGTAATGAGGTTATTTATTCCCCCCAAGAAGGGCTGTGGTGACAAGTCCCTCAGGTGACCGCTCTTGGGTGAAGCTTTCTCACAAGTGTGCAAAGTGCCCAAACCCAGCAATCAGCACGGCTAATTGAAATGCCAACTGGCAGCTCACTAGATGACCGGCCGCTGGGGTCACAGTCATTCCCAGCCATTAAATGTTATGGGGAAAGATCCACGGAGGGGCCCAGGGTCACAGTGCACTCTAACCCCGCACCCACTGCGGGAAACGAGAAAGGAAGACAAACGCTGGGCTGGAGCTGCAAGGAACCCTCAGAGCTCAGCTCTGGCCTCAGCAGCGGACACAGAGGCCCTGAGGAAAGACAGACTGGCCATGGGAAGAACACGGACGGATTCAACTTTCTTTACCAAAGGGCCTCTTGATGGGATGGCAGAGGAGACCAGGGGTCACATCTGGTGCCCGCCATAGCTTCACCTCTTTTTTTCTCACGTGTAAAGCAAAAACAATAATGTCTATATCTTAGAATTGTCATGGGGATTAAATAAATACGTAGTTTCAATGCTAAGATGACCGCCTAGCATACAGAAGTTATTCAATAAATAGATATTTCTACCATGGGTAAACTAACAACAAGTCAACAAAATCTTTATTGTGAATATTAGATCCACGAACTCTTAAAGGAGTGACAAGACAAACACAACCCTCGCTCTGGCCTTAAGACTCTCTGGTTGAGACAAGTAAAAGGGCATTTCTTGGGCACTTATCAGGTCCCAGGTCCTGTGCTAAGGATTCTATGTAAATTAGAACCTTCAGTCCTCAGGAGACCTGAAATAATCAGACTCAGCCACCACACAGCAAGGGAACAAGAAAGCTGTGTTTCGAAGCCTGGTACACCCGTCTCCCATGACCATGCCATTGGTATCCCATTTTAGAGATGAGGAAACTGAGGCTCAGGGAGGCTACTTAGCCCAAGGTCTCATGACTTATAAATTGTTAGGATTCTAACTCAGGTTTCTCTGACCCCAAAGCCTTTGTTCTCACTTGACGGAAGGTCCTCACTGTTGAAAATCATATTTTGTAACTTTTTATATCTCCCTGGCACCCTGTGTGGCTGAGCTCACAATAGGTGTTTCAAGACTGCTGAGTGTCTGTTGAATTTCCCTGTCAGCAGGGGAAGGGTTAACCGCTCTGGTGGAGGGAGCCTGGCTCTGGGCAACCTATTCTAAATAATGAGCCTCTGGTGTCCTTGCTAATGACTTTCTCCTCTCACTGCTTCAGGTTTTACTCATAGGAGTAATGAATTAATTAGTGAATATGGGTGAGAAGCTCTTTGAAGTTGTAAAAAGCCCAGAGTACAAATGCTAAGAAAAGGGACCAAGGAGACTAAACCGGATACCTAGAGAGGACTGGAGAGCTGGGCCACCAACTCTCTGAAGACAAGTGCAGGCAGAACAAAGGAAAGGGAGAAGGGACATCCAGGGACACCAGGAACACACCCAAACACCCAGGACAGCCTTCCCAGGCTCCCCGACACCTCCTGGAATCTGGCGAAGAGTCACCTGGTCTGTCGTTCCCACAGATTAATAGTGGCCGCCTGGACGGCTGTGTAGGACAAGAATCTGCGGCCACCTAGAGGCTCAGAAGGAAACAGCACCATGTTATCAGCGTCTCGGGTGATGGACTGGTTTGACTCTGGCTATAAAATCCCCACATAGCCATCCACCTCCAAGCCCAGGGCCTTACAGCAATCATTTAGTTTTATCGTCTGCAGCTCAGCTGAGGGTCAGCTGATGGATGGTGGGTGTGGCTGGTGTGGCCCAGCTCTGCACCTCGCTCTCTTCTGGGGTCACTCCCCTTCGGAGAGGAGCAGCTAGCCCCAGGGAGCCCTCCTCAGAGGGATGGGGAAACCACTCATAGGGGCATCCCAAGGCTCCGTTTGCATCTCATCTGCTAACACACCATTGGCCAAAACAAGTAATGAGAATAAAATAAGCTCAGAGACAAGAAGGTGTCCCCAGTACTTAGGGCGGTTTGCAGAGAGGGGTAAAGAATTGGGGCCATTAGCGTAGTCTACCATGGAGACAAAGAGGCGGTATGGTGGTGACAGTTGATTCAGGTATTTGACACTCATGACCAAGGATCCAAACTCACTACCTGCTCGTTCTGCAAAACAGCAGGCTAAGCTGAACGGGGCGTGACTCTCTGGTTCAGCAGCCGGTACACAGGACCTGCTTCCCTCACTGCTGTTACCTATCTGGCTCCCGAAGGCACTGGAGGTTGAAACCACCATCATAAAACGCACTTTATTCCTGACATCGCATGTGGAATACATACACAGCATGACCTAAACCGAGGAGTCCGCTGCAGAGTAAAACAAGTATCCAGTTGTCCTGTGTGATAGGTGACAATCATTGTGGACAGCGTTTGAATGGTCTACGCGTGGGGAAGAACAAACAGGAAACCTTTATTCCGTCTAAGCGCTGCCTTCAGTGTTGTGTTACACTCCTTTTTCTCCTTAGTGGCAGCCTGTAACTGTTCAGTCCCTTTGAGATACTAAAGATTCAGTCCATCCAGTTGCACACATGGGATCGTGTCTAGTTTGCATCACCCCCCCAGTGCTCACCCTGACTTGGCCTGAAGGACTTGGGTGGTATGTTCAGTCCTTCCTTCCCCTACCTCATCTGTCTCCACTCCCAGCTCCTCCGGGGAGAAGAGGGAATTAAGGGGGACAGGGGGAAGTCTTTTTACTTGGCAGGTGCTCCTTAGGCCACCTATGAGCTCTGCGTGGTTGGTATCTAAATCCTGGCTGCCTCGTGGCCACATGAAGGAGACCTACAGGGTGTCTCCACTACAGTTTCCGGACTTGGGAGAGGCACCCTGGGTTATCTCCTTCAGCCCCTCCACACCCACACTCAGCTCTTACCCCGCAACATCTCACCCCCAGCCCTCCCGGGAGGGGTAACTGCAAGTCAGCCGTCTCTGATGCCCTCCTCTCATCCTCTGGCCACCCTTCTGCCCTGGCCCCTCTCTCAGCAGCAAGCTACAGCATCTCTCTGCATGTCCATGCAGTAAGAGATAAAAAGGAGAAAGATTTGCAGAATTACCTGAGGCCCTAAGACCTGAGAATATTTTCTTGTTATTGCTTCACCATGAACTACATAAGTAGTTACAAACTATGTTAGTAGTTTGGGGCCCAAATATGCTCTTCAGTGGTTGAGCTGGGTACTCCAGAATAAAAAGGGAATTACTGTCCCCAAATTGGGGCAATATTGGTTCTCTTAAGTAGATTTATCAAACTAAGGTCATGGACACTAAACCCAAGGAAAATATCACCAGAACCCAGGAAATCACCAATCACAAAGGGTTCTTTCAAGAAAAAAGTTAATAATTATCCTGTATTTCTTAAAGTGTAATAAATATGCCAATGGCAGAACGTGAAGTGATAAACATTCAGCAAACCATCATGGCCTGAAGCCAAGTACTCAAATGTGTGTGTGTGTTGTGTGTGTGTGTGTATGTGTTATTTCTGTTCTCATTAGTGACCCACAGCAAACCCCTGAAGCCCAAAAGCCTGGATTTGTGCATGCAGGGAGCAAGGAAGCACGGGTTGGTTTCATCATGGGGCAGGCCTCTCCGGTGGGACTGAGGAGAGAAAGTTCCCACAAAGCAGGGAATCTGGTGGATGGGATCAGCTCCTGAAGGAGATGGAGGCTGATGAGTCCCTGGGATCTGTGCCGAGAAAGACAGGGACACCCTGGGAGCTGGTCCCTGAGTGAGGAGCTCGTCCTGGTTTGATCACAGTTGTTTGTATGCCTGTGTCTTGGCAGGACAGGTCCATTGAAGCAAATGGAGAGGTCCTCGTAATAACATAAAGAACTCAATAGCATCACCTTCTGGCCAAAAAAGAAAAACTATAAGCAACTGAATGAAACCAACATTAATAGCAGCAACCAAGCAGTTCAAATCAGAAGGACCTTCAAAAGTCACATTCTAGGTCAAGTCCTTCATTTTACAAAGGGGAATATTGGGGCCTGAGAGGAGAGGAGACTCGCACAGGACCAGATTCCTGGTGACAGGGCTAAAGCCTGAATGTGAGACTGCAAGCTGATCACTGAAGGAGTTCCCCAGAAGGCTGTAGAAAGCAAATTCATTTCTTTAGTTATAAAGAAAAGGGAGTTGGGACCTGATGCCCCCCATGATCACAGTGCCAAGTAGAATGCTCACATAGATTACTGGTGACCCCATTTCATAAGGGGGGCTCTGTGTCTGGGCTCAGGTCTTAGGACTCATATTCGGGTGTGTTGATGCCACAATTTGGGTTCTCTGACTGTGACATTGCCATGCCTGCTGGTGGACCAAAAACAAAAGCCTGGAAGATTTCTGTTGCAGTCACCTCCACTCCAGTCTTGTCATCAAACTCCTGTTATGCATGGAGAAGGGAAAGAGTGTGGGAGTGGTCCATCAAGAAAGAGCACTGGCACCACCCTAATCTGCTCACTTATAGCGAAAACTCTCATGACCTTTCCAAAGACAAGTATAGAACTTGTTTATGTTTCATAGTTTTTTTCCAAGACTCCTAGAGATCACACAGTTGAACATTTGGACTGCTGAAGGCCAAGCTGCGTCTGATTTCTCCCACACTATTCCCAGAGCAGGATTCCACAAGGACCCCTGCCGGGTGGTTCACTTAGAAATGGGACAGGTCCTCTCCTACACATGGAATGCTAGATGGGGACCCCCAGAAACCAGAGAAGCCCATTCCCAAGAGGACTATTTTCTAAATAGCAACTTGCCCACGGCCTTAAGTAAGATCTGTGTGTAGCAAGGAGTTGCCACTCAGTAAACAAGTGTTGAATGAACAAGTGGGTTGAATGCCCAAAGTAGAGCATCACAGCATCTGTTGTTACCTGAGGTAGACTGTACCCCTGGCTGCCTTTGCTGATGGGTTCCAGTCTTCTGACTCTCGAAAGGTCAGTCATTCCTGAGTTATCCTCCTTGTCACTCTACATTGTCCCCACCCATGACTTTCACTTTCATCTGAACACTGATGACCCCCAATTCCCAATCTTCAGCCCTATCCTTTCTGTAGGTCCTGATTTAATGGTGTCACAACCTTCCTGTATCTCAATTTATCAGAAAGCCCATGTGCACCCCTGAATTAAACAAACAGGGCTTTATCTTGCTCACATATCGAGTAACCTGGAGGTAAGTGGTGTCTGGCACTCATTCAAGAACTTGATAATGTCAAGGTCAGCATCAAGGCTGTTCTCTTGACTTTTTCTTCTGCTTATCACTTCAAGGTTTCATGAAGCCACTGAATACTAGGCCGTAAGAAAGAAGGGAGGAATTGCCTGCTGTACATTTCCATTTAACAGGAAAAGCATATGTGTGGAAGGAGCCAGGATGGCAACTTCACCTTCTCCAAAATCCTTCTCAAACCCCACCTTTTTTTCCCACCTCTTTTGCCAAAACCTAAGCCCGCATCATCTCTGCCACATTTCTAAAATCACCTCTTCACTCAGTTCCCTGATTCTCTTCATGCCCTGGCAGCTACACCAATTCCCCTCATCCCCTCGACCCAACAAGCTCCTTCCACACTTGGCAGTTTGTCCTGCTGAAACATTCCACGTCCCCTCTTCACGTGGCTAAATCCTACCCACACTTCTGATCTCCGTTCCAAAGTCACCTTCCCAGAGTTCTCACTGATGCCCGGCACCATCTGAACCCAATCCCTCTCTCGGCATGCTCTCCCCCAATAACCATCACAATGTGCAAGTATCTGCTGATCTGTGAACCTCTTGGCATGTCTGTCTTCTTCGTGGCGAGACTGTAGACCCCAGGAGGTCAGAAACAATGTGTCTCATTCAGCACTCTGTCCTGGGGACCCAGCATGCTGCCTCCAACGCGGTAGGCGCTCAATATTACTTGACTGGCTGGATTATTGATTCTCTGGAAGGTGAACATTGCCAAACAATGTCAAGCTGCCAAAAAGAAAGCTCTTTCCCTCATTAGTGAAAGAGATTTGGGAAGCAATGGAAGAATCAGGCTGCTTTTTACAACTGAGGCTTATGGCCAGACACATGGCATGAGCACAGAACCAGACAGACCTGTTCCTGCCACATGCCAGTTGTGGGATCTTCGGGAAATGATGTCACCTCTCTGAGCCTCAGCTTCTTTCTGACAAGGGGAAAAAATCATCATTTTTCAGTTATTGATGGGACCTGATACAATAAAGAATAAGAAAGCATCTTATAAACTCTTGAAGCACCGCAGAATTCATGAGGCTGAGCGAAATGAAGGCAGCAACAGGCCAGCAGAGAGTAATAAAGTCCGCAAAGCCTGTCTGGGTGCATTTCACACGCATACACGCACAGGCTGAGTCCTGTGCTGAATAGTGTTCCCCAGAAAGTCATGTCCACCCCGAACCTATGAATGGCATCTTATTTGGAAATGGGGTCTTTGTGGATGTAATCAAGTTAAGATGAGGTCATCCTGCATTAGGGTGAGGCCTAATCCAGTGATTGATGGATTTATGAAAAGAGAGAAATTTGAACACAGAGACACAGGGGAGACCATGTGAAGACAGGGCGCTGCATCTACAAGCCAAGGAAGGCCAGGCCAGCTGGGGAAGCCCCAGGAGCTGGAAGAGGCAAGGAAGGCGCCTCCTCTGGAGACTTCATAGGGAGCACAGCCCTGCCCACACCTGGGGTTTGGACTTCCAGCCTCCCGAACTGTGAGAATGAATGTGTGTTGTTTTAAGCCACCCAGTTTGTGGTACTTTGTTATGACGACCCTGAGACATTAATATGCACACACTTGCAATTTGCCAGTTGAATGCCTACAGGTGGCACATGCCCCCCTTTTGCCCTAATAAGTGAGCTTTGTAACCAAGGAAACAGCCCCAGTGCTTAGCCTTAAAGAGCTACCAGAAAGATCTTTTAGCAAAAGATAAAGAACAAAGGTGAATTGTTCCCCTTGAACTGCCTGCTCCTTGGGTGAGTCCTGTCAGTCTTCATGCCCCAGGCCCCTGCCTGCAGGTAATGCCAACCAAGACTGTAGGCGCGGCAGCCAACCCCAGCTGTCCCCAGAGGCCCAACCTGCCTCTGGCTTCCCCTCCTTATGGGAACCACTGGGAGAGCAGCTCCTTCATAGGGTCAGGCTGACCAGGGAGTGAGTGGGCGGGACGGATTTTTATTCACAGCCCTAGGTAAGCAGATCCCCTATAAATGTCCCATAAGTAAAAACTGGCCAGAATGTCTTGGATCCTGGTGTCCACAGGTCACCTCCCCAGCAGGACACCAGAATGGGATGTCCCTTTCCTTGCCTGAATGTTAGAACAGGGACTAGAAGAGCAGTGAGAGAGGGAAGTCCCAACTCATCCACTGAGCCCACAGCTGGGTCTGTATCTTCCCTTCCTCCCGCCTGCCAGCCATGAGGAGCAACTAAGTCTTCCCAAAACGTTCCCAGCCCCTTGTCCCTTGCTTCTAACCACAGAGGTGGAATGAGTTTCCTGGTCCATATATGATGGCCACTGGTCCTTATTTCTCATTAGGGAGGAGCCCACCCCTCAGAGATGCTGAGTGAAGGCCCCTGGTCTCTTCCCTCTCCACCCAGACCTGTGGGAAGCAGTGGCCGGAAAAAGTGTCTGCGCTGCAGACGGGAAACCTTCCTGGCGAGACAAGGCCGTGGACAGGGCATGAGCAAGCCCATCTGGGCTACCGTTCTGGCCTCCACTGATCAATAATAGGGGTGGCGTTTCAGCCTCCATGTCTCAGCCGTGTGCGATTTCTCTACTGGTTTGGAACATGAGTGATGAGGGGAGCTGCTATTTAGGGACCTCCATGGCCTGGAGCTACAGTCGCTTCTTTTATTCATGATAGCTGTGGCCCAGGAAGCTGCTGGGAACACGGAATTAGTGAATACTTAGCCATGGCCCCTAAGGAAGACGCACGCACATCTCACAGGGACCACGACCTTGCACCCTAAAACCAGCTCATCCTGGTAGATTTCATTTTCCTTTTTGGGCAAAAGGGAAGTGAGGTTCGGAAGAGTCCGGTGACTGCCTGGGGCCACCTCACTAACGGGGACCAAGGGGGGGATTTGAACTCGGCCCACTGGCCCATGTCAGCGCCTCTTGCCCTGGCCGCCTGCTTCTGTCTGTCTGCTCCGTCCGTCTCTGCGCAAGAAACACGGAGGCAGAGGCTACACCTCAGCTAGGACCGAGGCGTCAGCCCACCCAAACCTGCTGCTGCTCCGCACAGGTCCGTAAGTGACTGCGAAAGTGCCAAGGGTACTGACGTAGGGGTTACGAATAAATTTTAAGGAGCAGGTGAATTGCAAGTATGGACTCAAAAAACAATAACCAAGGTCAATTGAATATTGTATTATTGCTCCTAATTGATGACTGTCCTCAGGGTAAGAGGCTTATACAGCCCCAGTCCCTGTCATGTGACCTGCAGTGCCTCCGTAGGGGGCAGGGAGCACATGCCCCTGTCCTTGTCATCAGGCCTGGCCTTGTGACTTGCTTTGGCCAGTGAAATTCAGGGGGCGGTGATATACACCAATCCCAGGGGAACCTCTAAAAACCATCTCCTGGTTTTACCCATTTTCTTGGCTGCTCCTTCAGCCGGATCCTGGGATGAAGTGACACCTGGATCACAGCCGACATGCAGTGAGTGGGAACTCCACCTTTGGGCCCATATGTCATTGAGATTTTGAGGTCTGAAACTGCAGGTCACCAGCCAACGCTGACTAATGTAGACCCTCGATGTGATGAGCAGCCAGACTTGCTGCAGCCTGTATCCTGGAGGTTAAAGGTAATAAAGTCTCTCTTGTTTAAATCGTGGTTGGTGGGAACTTTACTTTTTCTTCCTGCAAACCCATAGGGAGGCCAAGTCAACCCCATGCTCTGGAAGGTCAAAATTCAAGGTTTCTCTCTCTCTCTCTCTCTCTCTCTCTCTCCCTCTCCCTCTCCCTTCCTCTCTCTGAAATCAATAAAGACATATTTAGGGGAAAAAGACCAGGACTAAATCTTGTGGCAGCCTGGTCTGCCAGCTCAGTCCTGCAGGAAGCAGATGCCAAGATGGGATCAGATGTGTGAGAGATCCATCACCAGGCAGGGACGAAAGGGGAGGAATCGCGGAGGCTGGGAGGCCTTCAGCAGTGGTGCGGGTCTCACACCTGTGAAAGGAGACAGTGAAGGACCGACTAGGGAAGAAGAGCCTCACAGTCCTGGAAAAGCATCCACCACGATGACAGAGGATCCAAAACTGTTCATTAGGGGCCCCTCGTGGTGAGTAGGCACCCCGCCAGGCTCAGCCCCTGCCTGGGAGCGGCCTTCTGGAAGCTGGGCCTCAGTGTTCCTGGTCCAGTATACTCCCCATGGCAGGCTCTCCTGACGGAGATCGGAGCAGGGTGTCCCCAGGACCACCACACCCAGCAAGGTTAGAGAAGGTCTGTGCTCTGTGGGCCCAAATGGGTATGGAAAATGGGTCAGATATGATCTATATTAGAGATATTATCTATATTAGAGATAAAATCCAAACAGCATGTCCTCCACAGCCCCTTATCAGCCACCTCTGAGCACATGTAATAGACTCAGCACCTAGAAGGTATTTCTATTTCTACAAAGCACTTGAACGGGTGTCTTTCCACTACCCACACCCCCAATACTAAGGGACTGCTGCCCACCAAAGAGGAGGAACCGTAAGGAGTTATGCAGCAAGGACAGGTGGAACCAGAGCCCAGGTGGAACCAGAACCTAGGTGTTGTTCAGAAGCACAGTTCAGCGTTTCAGGGCTTGGCTTTAAATGCACAGAGGCAGGAACACAGCCTTTCCCTGCTGTGTGTGAGCTCCAGGTTCCTTTCTCATGTTAGTGAGGTCAATTACTCTCTCTCCGGGTTTTTGCAGGAAAGCTTTTCAAGACTCTCAAGTCACTGCTCTCATTAATTACTGTATCAGCTGTTTTACATACCCTAATTATCTCCCCATGGCACCGACAGTGGCCTTTTTAAAGATTTTTTTTTCTTACTCTTTTTGGTTAAAAATAGAAAATATGAATATGTATGTATTTTTAAGCTTTTTCAGAATTTAAACACAACTTGAGCGCCATCTGCTGGATAAAGTTAGATTCCTACTGTTTAAACTTGGACTATCCTACTACTAATAAAAGTAACAGTAATAAACATAATGATATATTTCAAAAATTCATTCATCTGCTAAATATATCAATCCTCGTGGCATTATTAATTATTCTACAATATTTATCATGAATATCATAGCTAACACTTGGTAAGACTCATGTGCGTAGTAGGTAGGACCCATAACAGAAATCAACCACATCATGAATAATTCATGTGAAATATATTCCCAAAGCACTACCTTGGGCCAGATGCTCTGGCTACAAGGGAGCTAAGATGTGGTCTCTGCCGCAAGTGGCTCACAGCCTGGTGGGGACAGATGAGGACAACGCCGTGGGGTCTGTGCTAAAGCAGAGATGTATGAGGGGTCAAAGGGACATGAGAGGAGAGACATGGGCAGAATCAGGACAGGTTTCTTAGAGGAGGCATTTGAGCTTGGTCTTAATGGGTAAATGGGCGACTTCCAGGAAGAGAAGAGTGGAGAATGCACCCTGGGCAGAGGACCGAGTGCAGAGGCAAGAAGGTGTTGGTGGAAACCCAGGGCAGGGATGCAGCAGGGCCCGGCCGCCACAGACCACAGGGACACCTGGAAGGAGCGGCCACCCCAGGTGGCCCCCGCTGGCTTTGGGAACACAGCAGCACCTCCAGTGTGGCACAGAGAATGCTGAGGAACTGTTGTGGTTTCCTATGGTTTTCCACAAGGGCAGCTGCTCCATTTGGGGTCATTGCTGGTGAGTAATGAGACAGACAGGCTTTGTCAACAGAAAGTGAGAAAATACCAAAGTGCTCAAAGCAGAAAGAGGGAGTGTGGGCCAAGCAAAAGAGAAGCGAGCGCTCTTGACTCCATTTCTGGAGACGACACAAGTCCTGGGCCTGCTGCCTCGTTGCCTGTCCCCCTCAAGGAAGGGAGAATCTCCATCCCACAGCTGCAGCAGCCCCATAGGCCCAGTGGAGCGTTCACAGAGCCTCTCCAGACACCCTTGCCCCTCTTCTACGTCAGAACAGAAGCATCCCCTTCTAGAGTATCTGGACACAGCTTTAGTGTTTCTAAGAGCCATTTCCTGCCCTGCAGCCCCAGGATCTGGCTCCCAGAAATCCAGGACACAGCTCTCGTCTTCTCGGACCTGTTCACATGCTCAGCACTGGCCTGGCTGGAACTGGATGGAACCCCCATGTAGAAAAGGTATAGAAATGAAAAAAATGAAACATCTCCACCTCGCACATAACTTTGAGGATTCTCCCAGCAACCCTCGTGGAAGGCATGTTCATCCACCTGCTCGGGTGAGGAATTGAGCTTGGAACGAATTGTGTCAAGCAAGGCTCATACCAAGTCAAGGTCACTCTGGCCTCTGAGAAGGAGGTGTCCACTCCTGACCCAGAAAGTCCCATTTTGGCATGACACATCGACTGAAGACACTACCACCCTCTCAGCTGGCAGCACCCTGCCCTAGGGACCATGGGAGATACAAAGAGGATGGAGACATCGCCCTTATGCTCAAGGGCAGGGCATTCAAGGGAATGCCTGCTCTGTGCCAGGCGCTGTGCCAGGTGCCTAACACGCATCGTCTCTTTAATCCTGACGACAACTGCAGTGAGGTCAGGAATATCATACCTGTGCTGCTGATGAGGAAACAGAGGCTCAGGGAAGCTGAAAGTGATTTGTCAAAGATCCAAGAACCAGTAACCAGAAGATTCGGTCCCCGAACCTGTGCTCTTTCTGCGACACCAGAAATCACTGCTCTGAACAATGCAGATTCCTGGGCCCCACCCCAGACCAGCCGAGTATGAATCTCTAAGCGTGGGACCTGCCGATATGCTCATAAAACCGTTTCTCTCTGTGATTTTATGGTTGGCGAAGTGTGAGAACACTGTCCTAAACCAGGGCCCCAAGTTGGAAAGTCAAGGCCTTTATGCCTCAAAGGTCCAGTAATTTAGACAACGGGCCAGGATTTGTCACCAGAGCACAGGTGACCCGAGAGGCAGATGGCTCCGTGGCTGAGAGCATGGTCTCTGGAGCAGACTGCATGGGTTTGAAACCTGGTTTTGCTGAATATTAGCTGTGTCACCTTGAGCAAGTCACATTCCTCACTGTGCCTCAGTTTCCTCATCTGAAAACTTGGGGTCAAAATAGTACACAGGATTGTTTGGGGGATTGAATGGGTTAAATGTGTAGAGAGTTTGAAAACCTTATTGTCATCGTTACATGATTATTGCCCAAAATGCACAGGAAAGAGGAAAATATTTGATATTATGGTCCCGGAAGGCGGAGGTAAAAGGGCAGAGTTCCAAAGGCCCTGAATGGATAAAGACAGAAGAGACCGAATAGCAGCTCTTTAGATTTGGGGCTGGTTGTTATGTCACTGTTTGTTATTCCTCAGGAAATGTCACCAAGAGCAAGTCACTGTGGTCAAGATAGGTCCTTCTGCAGGGCTGAGTTACAGCCAAGGCCCAACTTCTCCAGACCTTCAGGTGAGGGATGTGAGGGTTCTTTAAGCTGCCAAGGGAGCTGTTTATGCTCCTGATGGCCGACAGGGGGAGACAAAGGGGACCAGACTGCAAACTGACCTTACAGAATGGGAAAGGTGGGTTTTTCCCCAATTACAGTTTACATTTAATATTATTTTGTATTAGTTTCAGTTGTGCGGCATAAAGGTTAGACAATCCCATTCTTTGCAGTGTTCCCCCTGATATTTCCAGTATCCAACTAGCTCCATATATAGTTATTACAATATTATCGACTATACATATCCTATGCTGTGCTTCACATCCCCACGACTATTCTGTAACTACCCACCTGGACTTCTCAGTCCCCTCACCTTTTCCACCCGGTCCCCAAGCCCCTCCCCTCTGGCAGCTACCAGCCTGTTCTCTGTGTCTGAGTCTGTTTCTATTTTGTTTGTCCGTTTATTTTGCTCTTTAGATTACACATGGAAGTGAAATCACATGGTATCTGTCTGTCTCTGACCTATTTCTCTGAGCATGTTGCCCTCTAGGTCCATCCATGCTGTCGCAAAGGGTAAGGTGTCATTCTCTTTGTGGCCGAGTGATATTCCATTGTGTATATGTACTACTGCTTTGTACCCACTCGCCTGCTGATGGGCACTCGGGTTGCTTCCATAGCTTGTCCATTGCAATAACGCTGCCATGAACATAGGGCTGCACATATTCTTTCAAACTAGTGTTTTGAGTTTCTTCAGATATATACCTAGAAGTGGAATCGCTGGGTAAGGAGGCAGTTCCATTTTTAATTTTTTGAGAAACCTCCAAACTGTTTTCTGAGTGGCTGCACCAATCTTTATTTCCACCAACGGTTGAAAGGTATTTTTATATTCCTGAGTGATGTGGGCTCTTTCCCACCACTTTCTTGCACTCAGGTGATTTCCCTGCTTAGAATGGCACCCCCTTTAGTCCCTTAACCCTTTGTCCACCACCCATCCCCTTCATATTCAAACTAACCTCCGGCTGGACATTGTGCTAGGGACCATGGGAGAGACAAAGGAATATAAGGCATTGCCCTGGCCCTCCAGGGAAAGATGCAGGCATTCCGCTGGACCACTAACTCAAATTGTCTCATTTAATCCTCCCGACCACTACAAGGAGGTGGGTTTTGTACAGTCACCGCTCAAGGCTCAGTTCAACAGGAGTAAGAGTTGTGGCACTATTGCCTAGTGCCAGGCACTGTGCTGGAAAATGTATGTGGATTAGCTTATTTAACTCTCAGAACTTCCTAAGGAACAGATATGACTGTTATGCCCATTTTACAGAAGAAGAGACTGAGGCTTCATGAAATTAAATAGCATCTTCGTCCAAGAACACAGAGCTAATGGGGGGATGGAATTCAGGTGAAAGCCCTTGGAGTCTGGTTAGAGAACCAAAGCCACACCCCGGTCACCTCGCTGGTCCTCCCACAAAGCCTGACCTCATGGCCACACTGTGCGCTCTCTTTCTGAGTTATAATTGTATTTATAGCCAACCCAAGGTAGGGATCTGTACTTATTTCTTCCCTACCACACACAGACAAGTTCCACTCTCCCATCCCAACCCCTTCCCAACACTGGGCACACTTAGCAGCAGACATGTTTCTTTGAGTTGAGTGTTCCTTTTACCTTAAATTCTAGCACTAAGTGCTGATATACCAGTTAGTGCAGTTGTCCAAACGCAGGCTCAGTCCCCTGGCTTGGGCATCTTCTAGCTGGTCTGTGGGATGCTCTGACCCTAGAAGTCAGGCCTCGATGGGCTGGTGCAATAGGAAGGACACAGTTTAAAAACCCACCTGCCCAGATCTGACTCTTGGCCTCACCACTTACCAAGCCACTTCACCTCTGTCTGCATCAGTTTTCTGTAAAATGGGCATATTCATATCTATAAAATGGGTATATTTATACAAACCCAACTCAGCAGATGCTCCCAAAACAGTAGCTCCTCATTTCTTCCCTTAAGCCTTTCCCCCAACGTGAGGCCAAAAGACTGCCAGCCCCAGGGAACACCCAGCCAACCAAGAGTTGTTGTTGTTGTTTTTGTTGTCTTTTCTAGACCTGTGGAGGGATGGGGAATGTGGTGAGGGGTGTGTCACAGCTTCATGATCATAGAATGCCCCGAGGAATTTGTTGTAAATATAGATTCTTGGACTCCACCCATAGAGATCCTGATTCACTAAGTCTGGGTCTTGAACCAGTTTACAGGACATGCTGACACCGATGGTCACCAGCCCACCCTCTAAGGAATGCTAACTTGGATCATTTCATTTCAACATGACAGTGTCCCCATATCCACATATCATCTCAAGATTTGTAACTTACTTTTTTCTTCATTTCATTCCCACCCACATGCTTTTGCAACTTTAAATAAATCTCTTTTTACAACATAGTTTATCTCAGCACCTAAATGCGAACATGCTGAAAGGAGATGCGAGAGGTGGCTCACAGGAGCTTGGCGCTGGGATCTAAGTTGCCGGAGTGCAGTCCTGTCTCTGCTGCCCTCTGGCTGGGTCAGTTTGGACAGGCTACTTAACGTCTCAGTGTCTCAGTGTGACATGTGTCCCAAAGGGTTAATAGAGCAGCCACATCATCAGCTTGTCGTAATGATTAATTGTTTTACTCTAAGGCACTTACAACAGTGCCTGGCATGTCGTAAGCACCCAGAAAATGTAGTTATTTTTATTACAATGAGTGAAGAAGAAAAAAACACAGTATCACTTGCTACAAATAAAAAACAATGACCAAAACCCATACATAACTGTGAAAAGTTGTTAAAAGTTCGCCTGTAACCCACCCAAAGTCATCTGTGGATCATTGGTGATCTACATTCCAAGCTCAGACGAACATTGCCCCAGAAAGTGCCCAGTAACCATAGGAAATGTTGCCACCGCGGGGCAGACTGGCTTGGGTGCTATTTTCTTGTTGCTTCAGGCCTGACTTTGAGTTTCCAGCTCACCTGAGAGCTGCACATGTCTAGGGAAAATTTCCTTTGGAATCCGCTGTTATGGTGCATCTGGCAGCAGCCGAAAGCCGCCCGTCTGCTCAGGGATTGGGAGCTGATCCCTCTCCTGTGGGAACAAAGCCGCCTCTCAGAGCCGGTTGCCCAACGAGGCTCATTAGCGCTCCTGCCTCGTTTATCTGCAGATCTCAACCTGCCTCAGATATTCATTATTGCTCACAGCAGCCTGTCAGCCCAGAATCACAGTCCCCATTCTGCAGATGGGAAAATTGATAGAAAGGGCTATTAAGAGACTGTGCTCCTAAGTGGCTGGGCTATTAAGTGCCTGTTGAGCAAGGAGGAAAGTGCTGATTCCCGAAGATCAGGCCTGAAGTGCCTCCCCACGGACCGGGTGTCTGTCCTGGGATGGAGACGCACTTCTGGCGGAGGTCACAGTGTTCCCTCTGCTGTTCCCGCGGCAGGGTGGGAACAGGACAGGGTCTCTGCAGAGCACTGCAACAGTCGGCCATGTAGTGGGCATTCCATAAAGTTTTGTTGGATTAAAGGGCAGAGGGGATTTTCCAAAAGGAGTTCATGTCTCCTTGCCATCCAGTGTCCCACCAGAAAAGTGAAGACAAACTCAACGTGGTCCAGAGGCTAAGGAGGATTTGGCTGCGAGGTTTATGACCCAGAATGACACAGAGGTGTGTAGATGGTGACCAGACAGGAGGCCAAGGGCGTCACGTCCAGGGGAATGCAATGAATAGGGTAGCTCAGGGGAGGAAATTCAAAACCGGGAAGATACATAAAGAATCTTCAAAATGGTCATTTCAGAAATCTCTCCAAGGCAACTAATCGGACAGTTATTTAAAGATTTTTTATAAAATCATATAAAGGTATATATAAGTGACATGGCTTACAACAGCGTAATTTATATTAACAAAAATTTTGTTCATTTATTCTCCTATTAAACTTATTGGGGTAACACTGGTTAATAGGATCATGGAGGTTTCAAGTGTGCATTTCTGTGATACACGATCTGTATAGTACCCTGTGTGCCCACCTCCCAAAGTAAACCATCTTTGCTCAACAAAAATTATAAATAATATAAGTATTCAAAATTGGGAGCCCATTCAAAGAGGTTATGGTACACCTATACTACACAGCCATTAATCATATATTTAAGTCTATTTAGTTATAGAAGAAAAATCATTATAAATAAACGGAACTTCAGGATACAAAACAATAAACAGAGTCAAAAGCTATCAAAGGAAACACAATGCTATGCTCAGGGGAAAAATAGAAGCATATGCTGCCAAAGTATGCGGATAACCGGGGTGAGGGAATAAAGCGTGATTTGAATTTTGTATATGTGTTCTTGTATTTACTAAAATTCCACAATAAGCATGTGTGTTTTCTAATTTTTTTTTTTCACTTTTACTGTAATACTGTCAGGGCTTCAGTCAAGGACTCACTCCGCTTAGAAGGGGCTGTGGGTCCTAAAACAGATCCACAGGCTTAAAGGAGCAGATTGTCTCTGTTGCCTGGATGCAAATGCCAAGGTGTCCCCAGCCGTCTGAATCCACAGAAGGCATCACAGGGCGTGAGGATGAGCCCTGGACTAGCAGCCAGGAGACCCTGCTGAGGGTTCCAGATGAGCCACTCACCCACTCCACGACCTTGACCAGAGCATGTCACCTCATATCCGTCATCTACAACAGGATAACTGCTCATGCCCTGACGCCTCACAGCGGCATGGTTTGTAAAAAGCACACCCAAGTGGAACTTGTCATCCCCGTGGAAATGTGATAAATAGCACCCTAGACCTTGACCCAGAGACTTAAGGGCCCACCCTTGGGAAGGTCTGCCCATTCGTGTGCACCCTCCCCCTCTTTAGACCACCCACTGAGAACTAGTGTTCATGGCTGTGACCTTCGGGACATGTTCAGCTCCTGGAAGACCTCTTGAATCATCCAAGAAAGATTAATCAGGAGTGGAATCCTTGGAAATGTATAAGCACCCATGTCCACTGTGGCAACTCTCAATGAATCAAGATGTTTTGATTCACTAAAATATCCCTTCCGAGACTCAGCTGCATTAATAAGAGAAAGCCACTGGGAGCAAGCAGCGGAGCACATTGTTTACTTTGAAGAACATCACCTACATTCAACTCTTAACACACATTTGGACAGAACCAGGAGCTTCATTTTCCATAGAGCCCTTCATCCGAGGACTTCCACTTGAATTAGCTTTTTATAGTGAATGGTTTCTTCCGTAAAATGGCCAGTGCGTGTCTGACTTCATGCAAAACGTGCTAATGTGTTATAGTGTTGCCTGACAGTCTACACGTCTCAATGTTTCTGGGCTAATAGTTCCTAAAAAATGACAGTGGAACATTAGCTACAAGGAATGGTAAGTACAGTGACTATTGTCCTCAAATCACTTTGGGAAACATAACTTTAACAAGCAATGCACACTTAGGAATCTCCTAGGTCACCGTGATGACCGTAGATACCTTTTCCATGGCCAATTACACAGGACTGGTGGTCCAGGGAACACTTTTCGGGCATCACTGCTTTGAGGCTCCGTGATGTCTAATAGACCCATGTTAGCTTTGTCTTCAGGAAGCTCCTGCTTAATTCTTAGCTGCCTGGTAAGAATTCTTCAAGGAGATGTCTTCACAAAATACTCTGCATTAGACTTAGATGTGGTCATGCCTGAAAGAATTCTCAGGGTGTTTTCTGTCCACCTTTGTCCCCAGGACGTCAGGCCTCTGCAGTGTCTTCAGTAATCAGTTCACTGACAGCCCACCATTACCGCCCCCCCCACGCATGCACACTGCCCTGCTTGTTCATGGGCAAGTGCTTTTGGTTGGCTTTCCCTACTTTGCACAATTATCTTGTTCACAAACACTCGTGCATTAGGGCTTACACAGTCTCGCCAGGAGCATCAAACCATGCGGCAATCGCTGGATAAAACACCAAGACCTCAGTGCCATGGCAGTGGGAAAACAGCTTAACATCTTTGGCCTCAGTTCCCTCATTTATAAAAAGAGGAGGTTGGATTTCCTTAACTTTCCTCAACTTCCTTCCCACTTAAACTCTATGCATTTTCACTGAGCAGGATTGAACAAATCCTCAGGGCTGTGAGGACAGGAAAGGGGTATCAGCCAAGTCCCAGGGGCCCTGTCAGGGGCTTCATGGACATGGCAGGTAATGTCCTCAACATCCTTCATGCTAGTATTCCCATTTGACAGGTAGAGAAACTGAGGCTAAAAGCAATTATTTGTCCACAGTTACAAAGCTGGGAAGAACTGAAACAAGAACTTGAGCCTGACAGCCACACGGCGCTGACCCCACTGAAGGCTTGAGGTGAAGCACGACCACACTCCCTCTCTGTGGTGTGGCCTGCAGCCCACCATTCGAGTTGCTCTCTTGACCCACCTGTTTAAGGAGTTTTGTAAGATCAGCGAACATGAAGATGAAAATTAGGACACCGAGGGAAAGATATCAGTCACACGCTTCACATGCTTAACATTTCTCACCCTGCTTCTAGCCCTCTTGCTAAAGGCAGGAATCCTCAAGGCCTGGACAGTCCTCAGTCCCAGAGGGGACAGGCTCGCCCCCAGGACCGGGGTAAGGTAGGCAGCCTACAGGGGACATGTGGAAATTACTGGGCATGCTCCAGGATTTAGGGGTCGTGATCATTTCATCATTTGCCTGGAGCATAAATTGTGTGTCCATGGCAAATCCAATTGCAATTTTTTTTTTTTTTTATCACGCTTGGAAAACAAAGAGACACTTTTCCTTCAATCTGCCCATGGAAATGTACATATCAAAAAGAGCAAGCAGGTAGCATTCCTACACCAGAGGGCCTTAAGTAATGGCTCCCGGTCTGGCTGTGTATCCCAGGGCAGATACACAACCCATCTGCAGGAAATGGTGCTTTAGCCTTAACATTCCTGGCTTATGAGCAATGGCCATGATCTTTCATCTTATCTGGGGTCCCACAGGCAGGAAAAGATCTATTCCAGTCATTCCAATGCCTTGCCAGAGATCCCAGGCTCCACCTGTTTAAAAATCTCCATTAAAAGGGGACCATCTTTTCTCAATCCATGTCCCTCATTTGGCCCAGAAAGGGAACCAATGGCCCCCCAAAGGGATCCATACCAATGTGTTCTTTTGGTAAATCAGTGGTCTCCACCAGAGAATTAGTGAAGACCGTTACCTGTCACCCTGTCTCTGACTCAGAAGTTTATTTTACTGCTGGTTTGTAGACTGATGATTTTTTGGAGCGTTGTCTGGTTGTGTTAGGGGTCTTTCTATTTGTGATATAGAATTTCTCCCTCCCCCTCTGAGCTCATTTTGTGTGTTTTTTTAAATCCTCACCCGAGGATATTTTTTCCACTGCTTTTCAGAAAGAGTGGGAGGGAGAGATAGAGGGGGAGGGAGGGAGGAAGGGAGAGAGAAAGAGAGAGAGAGAAACATCGATGTGAAAGAGACACTTCCATTGGTTGCCTCCCGCATGAGCCCTGGCCCTGGCCAGGGATCGACCCTGCAACTAAGGTACGTGCCCTTGGGGGAATCAAACCCGGGACCCTTCAGTCTGCAGGCCAACACTCTAACCACTGAACAAACCAGCCAGGGCTGAGCTTGCTTTTTAAACCAGTGCTTACACTTAGTCAGTCTCTGGCCCTGGCTTGGGAGCCCAAGGAGAGAGGGACATGACCAAGTTATGTCTGGGAAGGTGTGCTTTGGCTCCTAATTTTTAACTCTATTTCTAAGAGCACGTTTTCTTCTGAATGGGGCATGCCCTTCCCCACAGCAACAAACACTAAGAGAGAGTGGAAAAAAGAAATGAGGCCTTTCAAATTCTAAGAAAAAAGCCTGAGCCCCTATTATACTAGTATTGTTACTATTATTGTTGTCGTCTGGCAAAGCAGAGTTCCACCGAGTGTGTGTCTAAGGAAAGCTACCAAAACTTCAACCAGTACTGGGAGCTCCAGCTAATTCAGATCCACTGCACGTCTGCAGCACATCTGAGTGGGTGTAATTTCTCTGTACAGTGGTGATCTCCTAACTCCCAAACAGTAACTTTGGACTTGTCTCTGCCATCGCTGTGGGTGTGTTTCTCTGTGTGATCCAATGATCATGTTTTCCCTCCTCCATGCTTGGAAACTTTCATCATCACTTGACCATATTTAATATTTCTAGAATATTCTACACCGAAGTCTTTGGACAGATTTCATTAGCATCAACTGCTAAAGTTATAAACGCTAGTACAATAACCTAGATGTTCCGAAATATTGCTTAAGTCCTTTTCATGGTGTTGGAAAAAACTCTAATCCTCTGGCCACTGCATGGTAAGAACTCTCAGTCCCGAACCACACGCTTGGCTGAGAGTGATTAATAAATTTCTGAAGTTACTTTGTTGATGCTCCCACCCTTGACGCCATAATTTGCCTGTGGCAACATGTGTGTGGATTAATGAGGCTTTTAGCAGCTAGTGGAAAAAGTTTTCATTAACTTAATTATCCACACCTTCGGATTGAGGGTAACTCAGGGCTGTGAGGACACAGCAGAGCACCTGGCAGGCTCAGGGCAGCTCAGCCCGGATAGTCTTCGCTGGAGAGCGAGTGTGGGGGGGGTGGAATAAGTAGCTGCACAGAAAACAGAATGGGAAGATGCAGTGTGATTACCCAACTGCACGCTGAATATGCATGCATTTATTAAGCACCAGGTCTGAGCAAACCCAGGTAAGCAGGCACCACCTGTTTCTGGCCTGCTTGATCTTCCTGCGCAGTGCAAGTCCCAACTCCAGATCAACCTCTCCTAAGTTACGGGAATGGAAGGCATGGCTCCTCCTCGAGAAGATCCAAAGGAAACTTTACAAAGTATGGCCCCGATATTTCCAGCACTACCTGGCACCATACACAGTTACCACAGTATTACTGACTACATTCCTTATGCTGGACTTCACATCCCGGGACAGTTCTGTAACCACCAATCTGTGCTTCTCAATCCCGTCACCTTTTCCACCCAGCCTCCCAATCCCCCTCCCCTTTGGCGACCATCAGTCTGTTTTCTGTGTCTATGACTGTTTCAATTTTGTTTGTTCATTTATTTTGTAAAGTATATTATCTAACCACTATGTTGTACTCCTGAAACTAATGCAAAATAATATTGAATGTAAAAAATAAAATAAAATGGAAAAAAAGATCAAATAATAAACTACCAAGTCTATCCTACTCCTGGACCTGTCTGATTTTATGTCTCAGTTGTATTCAACTCTCACGGTGGACCTAGGACGTAATTACTCAGAGCTTGCCCAGTGTGCCTGGGTGCGAAGCTTTGCCTCCAACATCTCCCACTCTGCCCCCCGAGGACCTAGTCCTGTTTCTGAGCCCAAGGCCCACGGGGGAAATTTCTCCTGCAGCTTCACGCTGGCCCTCTCCTGCCAAGATCTCAGCCTGTTGCCTCTCCCAGTCTCCTTGCTGCTGCTTCTACCCAATGGGAACCTACCTTTTGTTCATACTCCCAGGCGTGAAGCTTTCACCTTGGCTCACAGAGCTCCCTGCTAGAGCCTGTGCAGGACGTAGATGGTCCTCTGGGAGTTAGTTCATGGCTCCTAGGAGATAAGACTACAGGGAGGGTGATCATTAAAGGGAAGAGAGCTTCAGCTCCTTGTAAATCAGTCTTCCTCAATCTTGCTTGATCATAACAGTCACCTCCTAAGGATACAACTTTCAAGGCCCCACCCATGAAGACCAAAATCAGAAAATCTGATTTTGACCATATTTAATATTTAACCATATTTGACCATAATTAATATTTGACCATATTTAAGCCTTTTTAACAAGCACCCAGGAGATTCTTATTATGTGACAAATTTGGAAAACACTAGTAAACACCTATATGACAGTAGTTGGGACTATTGATTACACCTCCATAAGCCAGTCAAGGTACAAAGAAACTTACATATATTATTGACTCATCTCTGCAGACTTTTCCAGATAGGTGTTAAATTCCCATTCAACTAATGAGAAAATCGAGGTCCAGATACATGGACTAATTGCTCAAAATCATACATTTAGTAAGTCATAATACACACTTTTCAATTCTATCTTCCATCTATGCAAAGATTTTTGGTGAAATTTCGCTATTAAATTTTCAGCTTCCCTGATGATAATCCATTTCCCCCACAATGTATTGCATTAAAAAAAACAAAAAACAAAAAACTAGTTTCACATCCAATAGCATTTCATTTGGAAACTTAAAACAGGCTAGAATATTCTGTTTCAGTCTTTCCAGGAATAAAGATATAAGTTATACACGTATTTTTAGTTTTAGTTTTTTGCTTTTACATTTTATCAACTCTTTTCCATGTTTTTTACATACTCTTCATATTTATCCTTTTATTTATTTTTTTATTATTTATTTTTCAATTATAGTTGACATGTAGTGTTATAGTAGCCTCAGGTGTACAACATAGTGATTAGACAAGCATATTCCTATGATACATCATTTTTAACAATGCTAACAATGGAAATGTTCCAAATGATCAGTGTTCAGACACTGCCTTCATAGAAACAGCATCTTCTTTCCTTTTTATTCAAGAGCAATATGCACACAGAAAACTGCATGTATCATAAGTGTGCAGATCAATGTATTTTCATAAAGTAAGCACACCCAGTTCAAGACACGGATCAAGAAACAGAACATTGTCTGCTGCCCTATTATCAAAAGTATTATCAAAAGTTCCCTTGTGCCTTTTCCTATTATTCCACTCCCCAAGAGTAACCACTATTAACTTTCAGATTAACTTTCAGATTAATCTTGCCTGCTCTAAGTAGAATCATACCAGAGGTACTCTTTTGTATGTCCGGCTCCCTTTACTCTCATTTGTGAGATTTTCCCACATCACTGAGGTCATCATGGATCATTCATTCTCATTGCATGCAGTATTGTTTTTGTGGATACACAGCAATAAGTTGATCAATTGAGCTTTTGGTGAGCATTTGGATAATTTCTAGTGTTCGCATATTAAGAGTAGTGCTGCCATGTGCATTTCAGTGTCTGTATTTTGGTGAACAAACATTTGCATTTCTGTTGGGTGTATCCCTTTAGTTGAATTTCTGGGTCATTGGGTTTGCTCATGTTCTGCTTTTGAAAATACTGCCAAACAGTTGCCTGCACTGGTTCCACAAATTTCCGCTCCCACCATTGTGGGAGTTCTGAGTGCTCCATATTCTCGCCAACTCTTGGCATTACCTGTCTTTTTGTTTTAGCCACTTTGGTGCAGGAATGATAGCATCTCATTGTGGTCAACAAGTTTCTTTTGAAAAGCAGCTACTATCTCATTTATTATTAAATTGTAACATTTACCCTGAAGGGACAGCCTAAGTGCATGTCTGTGTTTTTTCAACATACCTGTGATAGTTTACTCCCGACAGACAGCACCTTGAAAAGGTCAAATAACTTGGAACCCTTGATTTCACATTCATTCACTGCTTCAAATACTCTGCCAGCAGAGAATGAGGAACTCTGTGCTTGCACGAAGTATTTTCAGGTGCTCTCCCTATCTAATTACAAAGTACTGTAGAAATTCTGCTATACTTTAAACATAGTGATTCCCCATCTATGACATCCTGTTGTGCTCTGTGCTCTTGTGGCTTTGACTCCTTGGTTTCAATATCTTGCAATAAAATGCAGCACAGAAATTTCACCTAAGGTGCTAGCTCAGGAAATTTACTTTTTTAAAATTTTTATTCAGCACAAATACCAAAATCGTTGCTTTTGTTAAGAAGCTCACTTACTATTGAGAATGTATTTTTTCCCGGTCCCTCTTTCCTTTAAGAGCTCACAAGAAAGAGTCCTCCAATATAGCTCATTATTGAAATGAAGAACCTAGAAATGATATAAGCTGAAATATGTTGGAAACAACTGTACTTTCAAGCAACTGTATCGCAAACCTCTGATAAGCCTTCAGTGACAAGTTCTATGCATCTTCCAACAATATTTAATGACCAAGGAGTCCATTTGAATGTGTCACTATGTAACTTTCAAATCTTTCTTCAGCCATGTTCACTGTAGCAAAAGGGACAAGCATTTGGCCAAAGGATTATGGCCCTTCACTTTCACTGTTAAGGGATAAATTCAAAATTATAAAATTTTATCAAATTTTGTAAAGGAGTGAGTCGAGTATACCATGGCTTTAAACATGAAAAAAACGTTTTAAATGCCTTGCTAATAGTGATGCCTTCACACTGTCACTAGCTATTGTAAACATACAATAGTTACTCAAAAAGATTATCAGCATTAGTGATAGTGGATACCAGACCATACTTCAAATGGTCTTTTTAATAATTTTGTAAGCCTTTTGACAAACTTTATGATTGATGTAATGACTCTGCCATTATCTTTGTCCTGTAATTAGCTGGGGAGCGGCGACCACCAGGAGCTGCAGGCGTGTCCAGTGAGCCCTCCTCCTCTTTCCCCTGGGCTCCCATCGCCACCGTCGCCTTCAGCTGCAGCTGCTTCTGGGAAATCATTTCAATGTCTTGTCCACTGTGTGAGGATCAGTGAAACGGAAATGAGACTCACCAGCTGTAAATGCACTTACTGGGGCGGGCACACACACATCGGCCCAATGGTTACAGGAGGCACACAAGTTTCCGTTTCAGGAGGGTTTTCCTTGCAGTGAAGGGTTCCCTTGAGAGAAGACGCTCCCTGCACGTCACTGGAGGAGTGTTAGGCGTCAGCACTGAGAGCTTCTCGAGAGCAGCTAGTCAGCCTCCTCATGAGACAGGGGAGCAGCTGGAGGAGCCCAGAGGAAGAGTGGAGGCCATGCCGACTGATGGCTTAGGAAGCGGGCTCTGGTGAAAGAAGACATGGGTTCGAATCCTGCCATGTCCTCTCTTGAGTGAGTTATTTACCTCTGTTTCCTCAGCTGTATATACCTGAACAGGGTGAACATTACTGAATGGGAATTATATCTCAATACACCCATCTTTAGAAGGAAAGGAGGTGAGAGGAAGGCAGGAGAGAGGGAGAGAGGGAGAGGGAGAGAAAGGAAGGAAAGGAGGAAGGGAGAGAGGGAGGGAAGAAGGAAGGATGGCCAGTCTCAATGCTGAGACCTGAAATTAAGCAGATTCTCAAGCGACCCTGGAGGCTCCTGGGGCAGCACCTCTGTCTTGATTATGCCCATATCCATGGCATGCTTAGCACAGTGCCAGGCACATAGTAGATGCTGAAAAGTTACTACTGATTATAGTGGCCCCAGGAAGATGTGGCCACATCCAAATCCCTGGAACCTATGAACATACCTTATTTGGGAAAAGGGGTTTTGCAGATGTAAGCTAAGGATCTTGAGGTGAGAACATCCTGGATTATCCAGGTGGTCCCTAAATTTAATGACAAGGGTCCTTATAAGAGATAAAAGAGAAGACCCTGAACACAGAGGGGGAAACCATGTGAAAATGGAGGCAGATATTAGTTATGGAGCCACAGCTCAGGAATGCTATATAGAATGCTATGTAAGGAATGCTGTACAAGGAGTGCTATATAAGGAGCGCTGTTAGCCACCAGACGTTTAGGAAGAGGCTGGGAATGGCTCTCCCCTAGAGTCTTTGAGCAAGGATGACCCTGCTGACACTTTGATTTTGAACTCCTGGCCTCCAGAACTATAAGAGAATACATTTCTGTTGTTTTTAAGACACTAGATGTGTGACAGTTTGTTACCACAGCCCTAAGAAATTAACACGCTGATCCTGTTAGCTTCGCACAATCTCCCACACTCAAGCTCTGCAGAGCCCTCTGTGGGCCCCCTGAGTCAGTAACAAGTATACCACCTATTTCACAATAAGAGGGACTTCTGAGATTTCCTTTGTAATTAAAATATTTGGCAGCTAATTAAAAAACTAAATTTAAAAACCTAATCAACCAACCCTAAATCTCATCCGACTCTAAGCGTTAGCACCGAAGATCAGAGAAGTTATGTAACTTTTCCAGGTTCTCTCGCAAGCAGGAGGCTGAGCTGGTCAGCATCTCTGTCTTCTTCCTTCCAATGCAGGGCTCTGTCCAGGCGCCGGAGCTACCCCCTGATCAATGTCCTTGGAAAAGAAGTAGGAAAGCATTGGCGTCAGTTCCATTGTAGGGAAAGACAAGACAAAGGAGCATTGATTATTAGCAATTCCATTGAACATTCAACTTGAGGCTCCAACACATTGATAAGTGGTGATAAAGAAAGAAAATGGGAAGAGGCAAGGAAGGAGAATTCGGTTAGTGGGGTCTCCTGATCCTCTACATTTAGGAAAGTGCCTTTGGTCTCTACCCCTGTACAGGTAGAACATTCTTCCATGGACCCAGCAGTTAGCTCAGCCGGCTGTCACCTTGAAGTCAGACGAAAGTGCATTTCCCCCTGTCACTTGTGTGTGTGACCACGAGGAAACTGGACTGCTCTGAGTCCCTGTGTCCTCCGAGTAAATGAGAACAATGTTTACCTTGCAGGGAGGTTGTGAGGCTCAGGCGAAGGTTGTGAGACTCCAATGAGATGATATAGGGATTCGGACCCAGATTCTACAGCCAAGCTAGTAGAGTCTTGCATCTATGATGCTAGCTGTGGACCTTGGGCAATTTACTTGACCTCTCTATGCCTTGGTTTTCTCATCTATAAAATGGGATAATGCTCCCTGCCTCAAAGAGCCATTACAAAGGTTGGAATGAGCTCATAGTTATAAAGTACTTCAACAGTGCCTGGCAGGACAGCACTGCATGAGCATTTGTTAAATTAAAAATTAATATGAAAAGGCACCTGTAGAAGGGAAAGGTTCTTCTCACCTCTTCACAGGAAGAGACTCCTGAGTGGTTTAGAATTCAGTAGAGACAGAAGTTGGTTGCATAAAACGCGTCCACATCAGTTTCTGCAGGAGAGAAGTTTCTTTTCTGACAGATGCTCCACTCTGAAGAGCCTGAAAGCCTCCTCCCTGCCTGACTCAGTGTGGACAGAAAGGGAAGCTGATGAAAAGAGTATAACCCTGCGAGTTCCGTGATCGCTGACATTGGAGCCTTTCTTTCTGGTGATGGATTGTTACCTGCCCATCTTTGCAACATCCTGGACCTAATTAAGGGGTGTGCCCAGCCCCTGGAACAGAGCAGGTGTTGAGTAACTCTCTCCCTGTTCCAAGTGTTCCCCCTCGGATGTGATCGGATTACTCCAGGGCTGGGACCAAGCTTTCCTCCACTACGGCCAAAGGCCTGCTAACTCGTGTCGTGTCTAATTCTTGTAACACTAGCCTGCAGGCCTGCAGCGCATGTCAGCTGATCACGTTCTCTCATCCCTTCTGACAAAAAAAAATAATAATAATAAACACCTAGTATAGGTCAGGCTCTCTGCTGCTGGGAACCAGGATCACAGAGATGAGCTCACAGGAAACAAGAATGACAAATAGAACATTACACGTCCTATTAGGTGGGAACACAAAGAAGACAATTCAGCTGAGGACTGTGAGTGTAGAACAGTGACAAGGCCCTTGCTCTGTGTTAAGTATGACTCCAAGCACTTTCATTTAGCAGCACATTCAACCCTTACAATCTCTCTACGGGGTAGATGGTGTGGTTCCAATTTACAGGTAAGGAAAATGAAGAACAGAGAGGTTAAACCACTTGCTTAAGGTCACACAGCCAGCAGGGGTAGAATCACTGTGCATCCAGTCAGTGAGATTCCAGGACCTGTGCTCTCTGCCTCACAGATGGGGCTGAGGTGTCACTTGTTGGTGGCTCTTTGCATTTCATCTTCGGGTCCTCAATTCCTTCAACATTAGAAAGAGTGGGATCTGCCTAGAATGTCAACATCACATTCCTATCAGGAAAGAGGAACTAATCTTAATCTCTGGGGCCCTCTGGCTCAAGGTTATTGCTATATGTCGGGTGAAATTTCAGGGGACACGCTTTGATAATGAACACATGACTCACATTTCAACATACCAAGGTCTTATGCCTGACATCACACCCTATATTTACCCTGATTCTGAAGATGGATGTTCATGTCTCCATTTCACAGGTAGGAAGACAGAGGGTTAGAGAGGCCTCGGGCCCTGCTGAAATCACATCACAAAACAAACAAGAGAATTATAAAGCTCAGTGGTAGCTTGAGTATAAATTGGAAAAGGGTCTTGTTGAAAAGTCCATTTGCTGATACAAGTCCCTTAGAAGTCTAAGCTTTCATACTCTTAAAGGTCCTCCTCCCCCAAAATTATTTATTTTTTTAAATTTTTATTTAACTTATTGGGGTGATATTGGTTCATAAAATTATATAGGTTTCAGGTGTACACGTCTATATACATCATCTGTATATCTGTGTGGTCACCACCCCAAGTCATGTCTCCTTCCATCACCATTTACCCCCCTTTACCCTCTCTGCCTCCCCCCACCTCCTTCCCCCCGGTAATCACCACACTGTTGTCTGTCTATGAGGTGTTTTTTAATTAAAGGTGTTTTTTTAATTAATTAAGGGCCATGGAAAAAAACGGAATCTTCTCTGTTCTTTGGCCAAAAATTTTTCTAAAACACCTGCAGGGAAAGGGAGGGAAGTTTAAAGCATGAAAACTACAAGTTCAAGGAACCAAGTCAGAATCCAGGCAGGTCCAGAAGGAAGGAAGAGGCACGGAGGCTCAGTATTAACCCTGCTCAGTAGGTAAGCGTGACCCGGTGAACACCAGTCTTCCCCAGCTTCCCCGGGACAACCACAGCTCTGCTCTGCCCGCAAGGAAGCACGGGTAAAGCCACGGGGGGAGAGAAGGCCTGTTCCTAGCACTTCCCTAGAGAACAAAAAAGGAGATGCAATTTCACACATCCGTGTGACAGGCAGGAAGGTGGGGGCATCTGTGGAATATTCCAGAAATCACACCAGCCCCATAAGAGGAAAGGCAAACCCTTATCTCCTTATCATTTGTCATGTGCTCCTTCAATCTTGATCCCCGCAACCAAGATTTGCGTGTCACAGGCACACAGTGGGTATTCCGAGAACTCAAAGAAGGTAGAAAAAGAAATTGGTTTCCCTGGTACTTCAAAAGTTCATCAGACATCATGGTGACATTCTGTCGGCAGGAACCAAGGCTGGCCCCCAAGAAATAGGGCAGTTCTTCCCTCCAAACACCTTTCCAGGCTTCCAGCCACCTCAGTCTCCGCCCCAGCCATGCCCCTCCCCATGGCCAGCTTGTGCTGTGACTTGAGCATGTCACCTGATTTCTCTGAGCCTTCATTCCTTGCCCATTAAGGTGATGGGGCTGCTGCAAGGACCCTGTTGTGCAAACACAGTACAGTGACCTGCGAGGCTATGCATGCGGACGGGGTCCCCGTGGAATGGCCTGGGCAGGGAGGCTCTGCCCTGCACCCCACCCAAATGGCAGTGATGATGATGAGGGGAGGGAAGGAGGCTGCTGCTCCCGACAGTGGTGACAAGGACAACCACAGCCACGGCAATGCCCCTTGTAATCGCAGAGGACAGATTCTGTGCCCAGGCTTCGTGACCAGCAAGCAGGGAGCTGAGAAAAGACCCATGGGCAGATCGCCGTCTCCTCATACGGGCACACCTTGGTCTAATAATTGTAGACCAGGGGACTCACATCATTTAATTTGTTTTGCAGGTCATTTCCAGCCTTTTCTTTTTGTTTACATGGAGGAAGAGTGTTCCATGGAAGGTGGCAAAGACCTGATGGATTGGAATGGGTGGGCATGCCGCCGATCACCAGGCCCCGAGCAGCTATAGTGTCCGTAGCCTGCCCGTCTGCCCGGGGCTCAGCGAGCCGGTGCCGATGGGATCGGGCAAGTGCACCCGACATTGCCTCTGCACCCATGGGAAACGCAGGTGCCCCCCCTCGGGGATGCTCTCCCAAGATGTTGCAGCAATCTTCCTGAGCCAGACACCAGAGGAGGGAGGACAACGAATGTTTATTGAGTGCTAACCAGGTACTTTACTTAATCCTCACAATTACCCATGCCATAAAAATGATTATCCCCATTTTATAGATGAGACAACTCGAGGACTCAGAGATAAAGTGCCTCAACCAAGACCACACTGCTAATAAGCGGTGGTACTAAAGCTCCGGGGAGGGCGGGCTCAAAGCGCTATATGCTGAGCGCTGTGGGAAATGCAGGGGGCAATGCTCTAGGTTAATGTGCCCTTAAAGGAGCTGTCAGTCCCATGGGGGAGACACACAGACACAACTGAAATACAATACAGTGTGGAATGCGATAAACGGTAACACACAAGCAATGGACTCCAGGAAACAGTAAATCCTGACCGGGATCCAGGACATCTTCAAAGCACAGATGGCATTGGAGGGGACGGTGAAAGATGGTTGGAATCATAACAGGAGAATGGGAGAAGGGGGGAGCAGGGACGGGCATTCGGGAAGAGACACAGCCCTGGTGAAGGCCTGGGAGTCTAGTCAGGAGGGTGGCGACGACATCACCTCCCTGCGTGTAGCCCCTTTACCTCCAGGACAAGGTCAAGGCTTGCCAGGACCTTCAGGAACTGGGCTTCCCACCAAGCCCGTGAATTGCCGTAGTCATGTCAGTTTCCGAAGTCATTCTTGCCGGGACACACTTTCCACTCCACACGCCTTGCTCTTTAACCAGCTCTACCCTCTTCATCCCTGAGCACCAGACATGGTATCTTCACCCCAGGTAGACTCCCCTCCAACCGTCTCTTGTAGACCCTCCATTCGCCACTCAAATGAGGCCGTGAGCTCCATGAGAACAGGGACCTTACTGCGTTCCCCAAAGCGGAATGCAGCACCTGGTCCAGGAGGTCACAAGCAAATAAAGTGCAATAGTTTACCGAGTAAATGAACCAGCCATGGGAAAAGGTGAGAAATGAGGGAAGAAAGGTGACTGGGGCCCAGACTCAGACTTAGGGGTGTGGGCGGGGCTTTCAATCCCAGGTTAGTCTGTTCCGTTTGATTTTGTGGACAATGGGGCAGCATTGGCGGGTTCTAGGAGGGAAGCAATATGTCCTGTGGATCAGATAGAGAGAGACAGCACAGCTGGAGGCAGGGAGAATCTTCAGGAAGGTTTTGTGATGATCCAAATGAGAAATGAGGAGGCAGGCATCCTCCTCACTTAAGGAGGGCTTTTAAAAACTGGAACCAGAGCCTGGCCGGTGTGGCTCAGTTGGTTGAGTGTCGTCCTGTGCACCAAAAGGTCGCCTTTTGGATTCCTAGTCAGGGCACATGCCCCAGTTGCAGGCGCATTCTCCAGTAGGGGGCGTACAGGAGGCAGCCAATAGATGTTTCTCTCACCAATGTTTCTCTCTCTCACTCTCTCTCCCTTCCACTCTCTGAAATCAATAAAGACATATATTTAAAAAAAAAAAACTGGAACCAGAGGTCACATCCAAGCTGAAGCTAAAGTAGCCAAGAGCTATCCTTGAGGGTCAGCAGCTTCCCATGATGCCAGAAATGACTGCCACGGACAGGCCTGGGGAAGGGTGAGAAATTGCCATGCGTGCACAGAAACTCTTAAGAAATACTCCATAAATAAGTTGAAGCATTGGCAAGAGCACCCCTGGGAAACCGCCTATGATATGACTAAGGCTCTGAGAAATCTCTGCTGCTGGCCTGGCAGGACGTTGGCCGGCCAAATCTCTCGCTGCAAACCTCAGAGTGCTTCTGGGAGCACGTGCGTTACGGGCTGTGGGAACCTCAGATCATAAAACGTTCGCCCAGCTGCTCAAGTGCCTGGCTGGGCAATTAAAGAGGATTCTTTCAAGAAGATCAAAAGGCGCTGCTGAGGTGATCTCAGGAAGCTTCCTGCCCTCCCTGGGAGGAAGGCAGGAGTCAGGGCTCATTATGTTCACTTTACAGATGAGAACCGTGGGTTCCCTGGTGACTCAGTCCCTCGCCTGAAGTCAAACAGCCAGCAAAGGGTGGAACCCTAAATAAGCATCAGTCACCCAAATAACCAGGACACCGTCTCTCCAAAGCCTCCCATTCCTCAGGAGACGCACTGTTGCTGGGAAGTATGGCCCCACGCTGGCAATGTTAGGACACAGGCGGTCCACAGGGGCCATTCCGACCACATGGCACACACGGACACTTCCATGCACACATGCTGAGTTGCAGTTTACCCTGTGCAACAGCGGATGTTTTCAGTCTCCTCATGTCCATACTTTCTAAAATCCAGGGCCCCAACCTAACCATAACAATCCAATCACACCTTGGCCAGCCTGTATGCAAACCATTTCAGGGGACACACACTATCCTAGCGGTCATCTTATAGACCTTCCTCCCAAGTTCATAAAGTCATATCTGGCTTCAAATCCCAGTTCTGCCCTTGCTTTTCCCAGAACCAGGCAAGTCACTTAACCTTTCTAAGTCTCATTTCTTGCATGTATGAACTGGAGATATTCAGAATACCTCTCTAATTGGGTTGTTGTGAGGAGTCAGTGAGGTTGGGCACACAAAGAACACAGCAGAGAGCCCAGAGTGTAGCAATCACTCAATAAATGTTAGCAATTATTAATAGCATTGATCATATGAGTGAGCTGAGTTTGAAAAGTAATTCTCCATTCTTTATCTGTTCATGATCTGGCTACTAAGGAATTAAGTCCAAATCTTAGTATTTGACCAACTCCCTCCATTCTGGGCCAAGGAAGTTCATTTTTACTCAAAATAATCTCATCCACCTGCTATGTTTTCAACAAAAGATGATTTATTACTCTTAATGTGAAAGATATTTGTTACAGCAAGAATATTCTCAGACTCCCAGAGAGGAGTCAGCTTGTCATGGCATCCAAGTTCTCTCTGGGACCCTGCCTTGTGCCTCCCCAGTCTTGCCGTTGTTACCTCGTCAGCAGTGGGCCCAACATCCAGCCGGTTAAAGGCAGCCACAAGAGAGGCCAGAGGCCTCTTTTCACGGTTTCCGTGAGTCAGGAGTTTGAACATAGCTTGACTGGGTTGTCTGCTTAGAGGCTTACCAGGCTACAATTCAGCTGTCAGTTCGGCTACATTCTTATCTGAAAACTCAACAGGGAAAGAACTGACTTCTAAGCTTATTCGGGTTATTAGCAGAATGCATTTCCTTGTGCCTCCCTCACTGAGGGCCCTGGCTCTCTGCTGGCTGTCAGCTAGAGGCTGACCTCAGGTCCTAGAGGCCACCCACAGGTCATTGCCACGTGGGCTTATCTAACAAGGTTGTTACTTCGTCAAGCCCACAGGAGCATCTCTGATATGACAGCCGTATGTGGTATAACCAAACCACGAGAGTGGCATCCTATCGCCTTTGCCATCTGCTGTTGGTTAGGAGCAAGTCACAGTTCCTGCAGGCAATCATATTTGAAAACCACCTGTATTTCATATTTTTCTTTTAATTGACTCCCCTGTTTTTTACTTAGTCTTTTTTCAGCAATAGTATCTAGTTACATTTTCCCTACCACATCTTAAAATAAATGGCTAATGACTAAATGTTTTTATCATAATTTCCTTATCATCAAAAATTGTTTCACCCCACCCCTGCCACCCCTGGTAGGCAGCCTCTACTGTGGGCCCCAGAGATTCCCACTGCCTGTTACTCAATCCTGGTGTAATCCCTTCCTCAGTGGGGGCTAAACCTAGTCACTGGTTCCAATGAATAGAATTTGGCAAAAAGGGTGTACGTTACTTCCAAGACAAAGTTACAAAGGACTGTGACTTCTGTCTTGTTGGCATTCTCTCTTTCCCTCTCACTTGCTCATCATGATGAAGCCAGTGCCATGTGGTAGGATACTCTATGGAGGGACCCACATAGCAATGAACCAAAGAGAGCCTCCTGCCAGCAGCCCCTGGGGCACTGAGGCCCTCAGCACCACAGCCAGCAGGAAGCCGAATCCTGCCAACAGCCACACGGGTGAGCCAGACAGGAGACCCTTCCCAGCCAAACCTTGGAGATGACTTCAGCCATGTGAGAGACTCAGAGCCAAAGGACCCAGATAAGCCTGGATTACTGACCCGGAAAAACTGTGAGATACTAAATGATTCTCTTTTAAGCCACTGAGTTTGGATGGGAGGGGGGTAATTTGTTACGTGGCAATGTCTAACTAATACACCCTTGACCAGTGGTCTGTGTCCACATTTTAGAGAATGTCACCCTAAAAGAACAAGGTTAAGGCACCATTCCAATGGGGTGGGTGGGATCACAGTGAAAATGGAGAGACACCATGACTCAGTGGCCCAGAAGTTTCCTGATATGCGTCTTTGACCCTGCCTTGGAGTCTGTAGCAGAACCTATGAGGCTAGAGGCTGAAAAAGAAGAAGAAAAATAATTATTTCATTGAAGTCTCCATGAACAAGGTGGCCCTGCTTGGAGCATATGTATGCAGACCAGCATGAAAAAAGCCACGCATCTTCCTTGGATCTGCATGGGATACAGTGTGAAACTAGATGGAGACAGTAGCCCCAACACAGACATCAGCCACACCAGCCTTGGCAAGGGTCTCCAGCGCCTGGCTGTAGACATGGGAGCGGGAAGCTGAAGCCCAGCAAGAGAAGGCTAAACACTCTTCTCTTGGAATCAGAGGGTCAGGGTTTGGTAGGGCATCCTAGGCAGTAGAGTAAGAGACAGGCACAAGGTGAGCATAAGATAAACAGAAATATTTATTGGCAATTGACCAAGTGGAGGGTGATTGGTAGGGTGACCCTGATCTTCTCCAAAGGCTGGGGTCCCTGAGGACTTAGAAATATGACATATTTTTCTTTCTAAGGGTATCGTAAGTCCCTATGCTATGGGGATCCACCTTGTCTTCTACTGTGATGTTATCCACTAGACACTTGGTAAAGAACGTGGGTGGAGAGAACGACACAGTGGTCTCTCTTACTTAGTGATTTTAATACGAATAAGTTTATGCTTCACCCTCTTGGCCTTGTCCCTTGACTAGAAGCTGCTTGTTTGCAGGGTCTGCTGAAGGCAGAGCTTGTGTCTTGAGTGTTTCAAGGTGCAAACATCAGCCAGTCACCTTTCTCCACATGGCACCACTGCCAGAGCCCAGATCAACTGCTGGGAAGTACCACTTCAGAGCCCTCCCAGGGCTTTAAACAATCAAGCCAGAAAGTGTGGAGAGGGCAGAGCATCCAGGCCCCCGTGGACCACTTCCAGCATGTGAAATGACAGTTTAAACCACTAGGTGGTGGAGTAGTTTGTCAGACGGCCATAGATCACTAATAGGCCCTCTGTCGGTGGCGTGGGCCTCCACTCCAGAAAGCACCATCCTGAAAGAAGAGCACTAAGGCACCGTCCCAGTGGGGGCGGGGGAGAGAAGGATGAAAAGCACAGGGACACCCTGGGGAAGGAAGCTAGAGCCGAAATCAAAAGCCTTGGGTTCTGGTTCCAGCCCTACAGGGACCCCCCAGCCGTGTGAGCTCGGTGAGATCATTTCCTCTCCTGTGAAGTGGAATTAATGATAAATGCCATTCTTACGTCACACTGTTATTATGAGACTCAAATTACAGAACCCGAGTGAAAGCTTTGTAATATGTGAGGTTGTAGACCAAGTAAGGGTTACAGTCATCAACACTATCATCAGCATCAACGTCTTTATTGCTGGCTGTTACAAGGTAAAACCAAAAGAGTGTGAACGTATCAGTCAAAGGCCAACCGAGTAAACAGAAACCACTCTAAGTCAGCGATCTGCGACCGGTGTGCAGCCAGAATTTTTAAAACGTGCAAGACCTGACTCTTTACTCAGGGGCACTGACCTCTTTCCCTTAGATTGTCAAATAAAAGAATGGGAACGGCCAACATGACAATAGCCGTTCAGTGTGAATGAAACAAAAATTATACCTTTTTTTTTTTTTTTTTGGTCACATAGGCAAAAAATATATTCTTTTGGTGTGCCGCAAAATTTTAATAATTAGTTTATGTGCCATGAAAGTTGCTGCTCTATGTATTTGAAATGGGGAAGTTACCATGGGAATGGGTGACACAGGTGATGGAAAAGCTAAAAAGACAAAGAGAAATTAGTGAGGCTCCCCAGAGATTAATGATAGCAAGAAGCCACAGCCACCCCTCCACTGGAGGGACAAAGGCAGGATCATAGGAACCCAAGGCCTGGGGTCTCCCTATGAGAAGTGGGATCTGGAACCAAGGAAGAAATGTGACCTGTGCCAGACACACCTCCGAAGGCAGAATGGAGGAGAAACAGCACGGTTTCCCCTTTCCTGACACCCTTCGGTAATGGGCCAGTGCCTCCCCTTGGCTGGACCCAGCCAGAAATTAGCTGACATGGGAGTGACAAGTGGATCTGGAGGCAGCAAGCCCTGGGCCAAAGAAGCACTCTGTTCAGCAAGAAATGCAACAATAGGCCAGAAATGAAAGTAGCACAACAAAGAGTCTCAAGGGTCCGCAGACAGACTCCAGCAGCACATGGGGGCTCGCCTGGCCCCGCCCCTCGCTCCTCATCGAGGCTCCAAAGAGGAACCCGTGTGGCTGGCCCAGGACCGCGGGACAGCTGACCATGGGCAGCCGGAGCCCCAGGCCTCTGAACTCCCAGCACGTAGCTCTTCCCCCAGCGTTAACTTTACAATGAATAGCAGAGGCCCTTCAACTTCACGCGGGGATGTGTCCCAATAGCCGCTTTCCGAGACAGTCGTTTGGACCTTAGAACTCATTTTCCCATAGAAACAAGGTAATCTTGGCGGGTTGTGTTCCATACTGGCTACTGGATGCCTAGTTAGCCCACCACCCGGGAAAGATAGAACCTTCATACTCTGAATTAATAAAAATCAAGAGGCGCCCAAGACAGGCAGAGAGAGCTCTCCCCCTCCTCCGTCTGCCACGCGGTCTCCCCCTTCTTGCTCTGCCATGGCTGGGTGTAGGGGGGCCTCCTGGCCTTCGGCCTGCGAGAGGCGCCTCCTGTGTCGCAGTGTTCCTCCTGGGCTGCAGGGCCAGCAGCCAACGCACAGGGGCTCCTGGAGGGCTGGAAGGAGGTCCTTTTTTTTCTTTTTTTGTCCTTTACAACTTTGCACCTTCGGCACCCTGCTAGTAACTGGCCCATCCCAATCGTGTCATTGTCACCCAGGACCATGCCTTCCCTAGAGATGCCTGACTTAGCATCCTTAGGGTAGGCAATGGGGGAAGATATCGTCATTATAGAATGATTTTATATTTAGAAAGTGAAAAGAATCCTGTTGTTTTCATACTGTAAGTTAAGGAAAAATCGGTGCTGACACACAAAGTGCTCTTAGCTGGTGAGGAGAGTTGGGGAACAGGTGGGAGAGATCGGGGTGCCCATATCAGTGACATGAGCACTCCTTTGTGGGGTTGGGGGCTGTGGTGGATTCTTTTTCATCTGATTTGGGCAGAGAACTCTTCAAATGGCTGCAAGGTGGCCCACACCTAACCTTCTGGTTTTAGACATGCCACCTGCAGTTGTTGAGCTCCAATTTCAGGAAGCAAACACCCCAAAAGAGAGAAACTACCCATCTGCCCCAAAACAAGAACAAGGGCAGAATTCCTAAGAACTTAAAATGAAATGTAACGCGGTAGCTAATGCAGAAATGGAAACTGAAATAAATGTTCTGATCTGCAGGCCAAAACCCAGGGGCATGTTTCCTCCAACCTCGACTCTATGCCCCAGCAGAAGAGAACAGGAAATGAAAGCCCTACAGCCTTGGTGGCAGTCACACTCCAGTGCCCTTTGCTGTGGCGTTTCTCCACCCTGCAGAGGCAGAAGGGACTGTTCCCCAACCCTCACCTCTTGCCCCCGCCCCATGGTCTCATCCCGCTGGGTCAGGGCCACCATGTACTGCCACAAAGGCAGTGCACTGCCCAACTCAGGAGGTGCCGTTTCCATCAGCTGCAGCATGAGTGGCGCCCCCTGGAGTTGTGCAGCGCTTCCATTAGACCACACCTTGCCGTTCGCTTTGTATTAAGGCTGCCTCCTACAAGGCCACATGCTCCCAACTGAGCTACAGTCACTTTTGTGTCCCTGGCAGCCAGCATAATGCCTGCTACATAGTAAAACCTCAATGCAAACTCCTAGGGATTTAAGAAGCAATGAATTGGAGAAGAGAGCCAGAACCTCTCTTATAGAGAAAATTGTACAGTAATTGTTTGAAATAGGAGCAAAACTCTCCCTAGAATATGGATGCTTCTTGAACTAACCTCAGATACTTTAAAGAGTAAATATAACAGTGGTTAAGGTCACTGGCTCTGGGGTCAGAAAGACCTGGATTTGAATTCCAGCTCCTCAGTTTCCTGAACCAGATGGGGCATGTTCCCACACTAAGCCTTAGTTTCCCCATCTGGGAGGATCAGCTGAGATAATGCCTGAGCACAGTGCCTGCTACATAGTAATGGTCCATACATCCTAGTTATAATTATGAAGTATGTTGTTATGGCAATTAAGCAACAATCCTAGAAGGCATATTTTAGCTGTCAATATTTACATCCCTCAGGACGGTGTATACCCAACACATATTAAGTGCTCAATTAAGGTTTATTGAATGAGAGAGCACCGAACTGAGTCAGAAGAGACAGAGCTTCACATCTGCTGCCATTAACATTGTGACTTTGAGTAAGTTCCTTTCTTGGCTTTGGCTCGCTCCTTTTTAAGATGAAAGGTCATTAGATGATGTCTCAGGTCCCTTCTCAGGGTCCATCCCCTCCAGCAGACAGAGGACCTCAGTGTTCCTTCGTATCCTGCAGGTGGTGCTGCTGAGTTGAGAAGAAAACCTGTTTTTCTCCAACCTGGTTCCCAGCTGCCAAGTCTGAATTAACAGCAGACAGGAATTAGGGAAATCACTTACTCTTTGCTGAAAATGCCTGGGGCAGTAAACGACTCATTCCATTTCCTTTCTTGCCTACTTGGCCTCTCCCGGTGCCATGAAAGCGCCATGGGTGTGGAGAGGCAGCTGGCTGTGGATTCCAAGTCCTGTTCCACCACTTCTGGCTGTGACCTTGGGCAAAGGCATTTGCCCTCTTGGGGCCTCTTCTGTAGTCTGCAAAATGAGGATAGTAACACCAGCAAGTGTCTGTGGACTGAACGAAGCACTGAGAAAGTTAATTTAATAACGTCCACGACTGGCACGCAGAGTTCCTGGCATAGTAGGTGTTGGAGACACCTTAGCTCCCTTCCCTCCCGCTCCCTTCTCATTCACTGCACAGCATTGAAGTGAACGGGTGGTGACAGTGATGAGGGGGTGGGCTTTCCGAGGGGACTCACTGAAGAGGGGATATGTCATCTGAGGCAGGAGGACAGGTGTCCCGGGCAAAAGGGCCAGCAAGGCAAAGGCACAGCCCATCTCACCCAGCCCCCTCCCCCGCCCCAGCCCTTACCCACAATCCAGCAGCTCTGTCCTCTGAGCCACTGGCTCACCTTATTCATGCCTGTAGGACAGGTGTCATATGCCCGTGCTGTGCGTTATATGTACCCGGCCATGTCTCCCGGAGGACCAGAGAGCATTTTACTCATCTCTATCTCCCCAGAGTCTGGGACCCAATGCCTTAAGGAATAAATGAGCCTGCGAAAGTGCCACATTGGCATTCATTCCGTCCCTATAGGCTATCTTTATACGTAGGCATCCTGACCATCAGCTGCCATCCATCTTCGCATATCTACTACTTGGTACATGGTGGGTGCTCAATAAATGCTTATTCTGTTGAAATTGAATTGCATTTTCAGTGACTGGGCACCTGCTCTGTGCCAGGCACTAGGGTGAGCACTGGAAATGCAAAGATGCTTAGGGGGCAGTCCAGGGTCTGCAAGCACAGGGGCACTTTTGCAACATGTATGTCCCTATCTTGTGGCCTAGTGCTCTCTGTATAGTCTTTTACTTAGTTCTCACAAAAAACCTGCAACACAGGTGCTAACGACGTTTCACAGGTAGGGAAACTGAGGCTCAGACAGGAAACTTGCACGAGGAAGAGGCAGAGCCAGCCTGAAAGTCAGGCGTCTGGCACTAAAGCCCTGGCCATTCACCACTTTGTCACAAACACACACGTGTGCATGTATATTAATAATTCAGGTGAGTGTTCAGTGTGGGGGAGCAGCGTGTGTTCAGGAATGGGGGTGGCAGCTGGGAAAGATTTCCCAGAAGAGCATCAGTGTGAACAGGACTGTGAAGGACGGGAGGAGTTTTCCAGATAGGACCATGGTGGCAGCGGGGAAGGCGCAGGAGAGAGAGGGAGGAACATTTAGGCAGAGGGAAGGGAAGGGGTCCAGCAGCCTGCACCGCTGATGGCCACAAGGAGACGGCACCGAGCCTGGGCACAGGGCCGCCTGGGAGACGCAGGCTGCTGCTCCCCTCTGGGAGGTCAAGGGCTGGGTCCAGAGCAGGCCAGCTCGGGGAAAGATGCACCGGACAGGAGACTCTAGAAAATGTTTTTTAGAGATTAGTTTAACAAATAAGAACATTTAACCTTTCTAGTAGCTGATCTTTGTGACTTGCTTGCTTTTAGTCTGGGCAACCAAAACACACCAAGGCCCCAAACACTTATTCAGCATTTGCTAAACATCCGCCGTGTGCCAGGCACCTACCCCTGGACACGCATCTGAGCCCCTCTTGTCCTGCTAGGGGAGGCAGTGGCATGGTTGAGGTCTGCACTTCCCCAGGCTTGGATCTCAGCTCCGGGGCTTTCCAGATAGGTAACCTTGAGCCAGTGGTTTGTCCTCTCTGTGCCTCAATTTCCTCATCTGTTAGATGAAAATACTGACAATATCTATTAAGTATGACCATTGTATTAAGTGAGTTCACTTAACAACACAGTCTGGCTGATGGTGGGCACTCGGTAAATGTTGGTTACCGTACGCGTGTGCTAGTCCTGAGTGCGTGTTCTTTACTGGGCACCCACCAAGGGCAGGCGCTGGGCTAGGAAAGAAGGCTTAGCAGAGATGAGTAGGACCACGGCCCCTGCACTCTAGTAAGAATGAGGGTTACAAAAGAAGTGATTACAACAGAGGGGAAAAAATGTTATAATAATAACAATAATAATAATAATAATAATAATAATAATAATAATAATAATAATAAAGAAGTAGCATCTGTGGTGTGACTCTCAGCCAGGCTCGGCATAAAGCTGGGACATAGTCTGTCCTACTCACAGAGCTTTAGGGGTACGCCCTCGTTGTCCCTGATTCTACTTGAGGAAGCACAGGAGCCCAGCCAGGGCGCAGTTGGCGTCTGAATTCAGAGTGAAGGATGGGTTGCTGGGGAGAGTGCGCAGAGCTATGGGGGCACCAGGAAGGAGCAAGCTCACCCCCCCCCGTGGGGGAGAGGGGGAGCCACACAGAGGAGGTGACATCTGAGCTGCGCCTTAAAGGATACTGAGAAAGAGAAGGGATCCCAGGCAGGGCAGAGAGCCCACGACGCAGGTGGGAACGGTGCAGAGAACGGCGAGAAGTTGTGGCGCCTGGCACGGGCGGCCGGGTGGGAGCTGCGTGGGGAAGAGGCCTGGGTGCTGAGCTGTGGGGTTTGGGCTGCTCCTGAAGAACACGGGTTCACTGCAGGTCTCTAACCAGGGGGATGCTGAGCAAAAGGAAAACACCCCCCTCACTCCTCTCCGCCCTCTCCCAGCTCCCGGGAACCTGGGCCAAGGCAGGATCATCAGGCTTCTAATTAATGCGCCCCGTCAGGGAGCCTGTCCAGCTTCCATATGGCGCGTAAATAATTTACAGTGACGGAACGTGTTTATGTGGGATGGCAGCCAGCGCCTGGCTTCTTGTCTCAGCGCTTCCTCTCGCTTGGCTGGCCAGCGTGGTCCCAGAGGACTCACAGGAAGGAGCCAGAGGCCCAGGAGTACTCAGACTCCCTCCAGCACAGCTGTCCCCGGGGAGGCAGGGATTTCACAGCCCAGAGGCCGCAGGGCCCCTCAGGCCTGGTTCCCAGGGAAGTCACGTCCACTTCCAACCCTGGGAAGGCCTGAAGGGCCTTTCCTGTTCTCAGCACTTCTTTCAGAAACAAGCCAGGAAGGTTTAACATGGCCTAGGGGACAGGGCCGAGGGTGGGGCCCCAATGGAAGGAGCAGGGTGGGGAAGGCCTGGAAGCAGGGCCTCCTGCCTTGGCCTGCAGGGGCTCGGGCCTAGCTTGGCCACAGCCCGGCTGCCTCCGTTTTCCTGCCCACAGATCAAGGTCCCAATGGAAACTTCCTCAAGTCTATGTACCATCTCCCCCTCTAAGGCAGAAATTTAATCAGTGCACCAAATTAATTAGTAAGGGAATTAATTAGTGCAACCATAGGTGTGATATTGTGATTTATAATAAGAAATATATATTTGGTCTCCCTCCCCAGTCCTGGCACAGAGCTCCTAAAACCCTTGGAATTTCCTAAGTGATGAGAGCAATGGAGGTATCTTTTGTTCTGTTAATGAAATAACTTTTGGAAACTCCCTAAGTCACCTGAATAAGGGGGCTGGTTGCAAGGGGGAACCAACAGTGTGATGAGAAGATTCAAACTTTTCCCTCCACACTTAGACCTTAGGGATGGGGATGGGGTTAGAGGTTGAATCAATCACCAATGGCCAATGAGTTAATCAATTGTGGCCTCATGATGAAGATTCCAATCCCCCCCCCCCAAAAGAGGGGGCTTTCAGAGAACTTCTGGGTTGGTGAACCAGGCCCCAAACGCTATGGGTTCCAAAGCTCCTGTGTTCAGGCCCTCACCCTATGTATCTGCATCTGGCTGTTGAGTTGTATCCTTTAACTTCCTTTGTAATAAATCGGTAACCCGGTGAGTAAACTGGTTCCCCTAGTTCTGTGAGCTGCGTTAGCAAATTAATCAAACCGAAGGAGGGGGTCCTAGGAACCTCTGATTTGAAGTCAGGTTGTCAGATAACCTGGACTTTGGTTAGCATCTGGAGTGCAGGCAGTCTTGTGGGACCTGGAGCCCTTGGCCTATGGGATCTGATGCTATCCCTGGGTAGGTGATGTCAGAATTTAGTTAATTTGTAAGACACTCAGCTGGTGTCTGGAATATTGCTCCATGTTGTTGGGGAAAAACACACATCAGAATTGGAGTCAGGATCCTAGTGGTAAAGCCAAAGTAATCCCCAATTTAAAACCGTCCTGCGATCCACGCTGAAGCTGCATTCAGCTCTGTTAGGACACCAAGGCCTGTTAGATGCAAATTTGTACCTAAACTGCATTGGTGAGATATTGTCATTTCAAAGTCTGGACAAAAGCTCCAGAAAAGTTCAGGATAAGCAGAAAGAAGTGTTTGGCTCAAATCTAGGCAGAAAACGGGACCACAAAATTGCTGCCAGTTAGGACAAGTAAGAAAGCTTCCCAAGTTTACCTAGACTTTTGGATTTTATTGAACTCTTGCTGCAACTGTGAATTATCTTGTTAAATACACTAACGTATAATACGGAGCAACAGAAATACTTAGCAGTGGCTCAGTGATAAACACATGCACGCACACAGACCAGTTCTCATTACGCGTGGTAGTTGTGTTTTACAAAGTCCCTGTGAACACTGAATTAGTGCTGCACCATTGCTCCTGTGGGAAATAGAAGGCGAGGGTTCCCGGAGCCTCTGTGCTAACCTGAAAATAAAAAGGCCTTTCAAAGTCAGAGGCAACAAGCATGTAAGAATAACTATTCAGACATTGTTAACTCAGAAAGAAGCCCAAGTAATGTTCTTATTAGGAGACAAAGGCAAAGGGTCTTTATGAGAAAAGGAAGGGGAACGATTACATCAATAGAAGAAAAGTTTTTCTATTGGTGCAGATGACATTACGCAGCTAATTCTAAAGAATGTTTTAATTTTTAGTCCAGTAGTTATAACATCTGCTTTCTCGCTATCCTTGCAAACAGTTCTTTGGGTCCTTAGGCCCCATCTAAAGGTTATTTTGCCCTGTTTTAACGTTTCGAGGTTTGAGGTATAAGACGTGCAAGGCAGCTCCTCTGGGGTGACATCTCTCACTCCATTTTCAAGTGGCTGCGTTTATTCTTTTTTTTAATATTGTCATCATCTAATCAATGCATAACCTTGTTTTACATGTGTTTCTGTTTAAAAACACCATATATATATATATATATATTTGATTGATTACCACTGAGCTCACCGCTGCAGCACTGTAACCATGCTTGTACGAAGCTGAGCTGACACACCTATTTTTTCCAGAAGGCAGCCTCAGCTTCTGTGCTTAGGACACTGGGCAGCCCTGAGGCATTCTGCTTGGAGGCAATTTTAAACAACAAAATCACCCCCCCAACATACACACACACACACACACACACAAAACCCACAAAAATGCCCAAAACGTGGCACTAATAGACCACAAAACGGATTCTTGTTTACAGTACAAGAGCTGAAACAAGAAGACAGATCATCGCTCAGCTGGGACTGTGAGTACTGGGTGAGTCAAAATTTCTCACTGCTCTGCACATGCCCATGAATGACCATGAAAGGGCTATGAGGATTGATTTGGGGATTGAGGGCAAATATTAGCAAGTAGGCAAATTCACAAATACAGAATCCACAAATAATGAAGGCCAACTCTGTGTGTACATACAATAGAATATTTATAGACATATATGTACTTGACTGTGGTCTCCAGGAATGCTGGCCCATCGGGAGCTCCCTCCCCCAGTTCCCCAGGGCCTTCCAGGGGGTGGGTACAGCTGGAAATACCTCTGAGAGGCATTAACCCCACACCTCATGTGATGAGCCCATAGCCAAAGCTTTCTCTATGGACCTTTCAAAGTATCCTACCCCGCCCTCTGCCCAGAAGTTTCCCCTACCTAGCACATCCTCCTGGTTAGTGACAAGCTAAGCCCTAAGGCTCACCCAGCACCTCCTCCTCGAAGCCCTCCCCGGCTCCCAGCAGGCAGCTGACCGCTCCCCCCTTACACGGCCCTCTTGTCCTGTGTGTGATCATGAGACTCCTTGTCTAGTCTGGTCCCTCACCTAGACTGCTGGACCCAAAAGGCAGAAACCGTGCCTTGTTTGCTTCTGCATTCCCAGCACTTGGCACACCTCTCGGTGACCCAAGGACCAGGAGCTATTGAGTTTTTTTAATCACCGAACAGCAGAACCAGGGATGGGGGGCGAGGGGGGGCGGGGGGCTGTCAAGATCACCCGGCCTTAGGAGACTGGAAGTGAGCTCAGGACCAGCAGCAGCCTCATCTGGGAGCTTGTTACAAAATGCAGATTCCCTGGCCCCTCCCAGACCTTCTGAATAAGAATTTCTGGAGTGGGGCCCAGTAATCTGTATTGTAGCAGGTTTTCCAGAGCATTCGTACTCCTACGAAATTTTAGAAGCTCCAAGTCTGTTGGACTCCCTTCACCCCCATCCCTGCAGGGATGGAAAGTGGAGACTTGGTGAAGGAAACTTTCCCAAAAGTCACACGTTCAGCGAAGGGCAGAGGGAACCCTCAGTCCTGTGCTCTCCTGAGCATCCGCAGGGTCAGCCCTTCCCAGGACAAGCTCCTCCATGGGACAAGCACAGTTCCCATTCGAGGGCTTCTCCTCTCCCTCCTTCCCTCCCTCCCTCCCTCCTTCCCCACCCCCCACCTCCAGCCCCCATTTGGGGGAAATAGCTCAGGCTCTCTGGTTAAGGTTATTCCTTTGCAGGCAAATGGGAATAATCTTGCCCCCCAGTCATCTCAGATCAACCCAAAGAGCATGTTACCTCCAAGGTGGTACCCTAGGCACCCCCAGATAGAACTCTGACTCCTGTACTTCCCAGCTGTCAAGGGGATGTTTCTGGAATGGTTTGTCTGGGAAAAATTAGGGGAAAGGACTTGGGAAATTAAAACAGTCCACTGAGAGGGCAGGAGTTATCTTTAAACTCACCCTCCATCAATTGTCATCCCTGTTCCCACAGCCAGCCCTCGGAGCCCCTAGCACCCCCTCCTTCAGCTGTGACAACAGGATTTGTTTTTCTCTGCAGTGGGCTCGGGGTTATACATACAGGCAACTAGGTGAATGTTCTGTGAGGTCGTTAGGGTTTCTCAGAATGAGTCATTTTTTCAAAAATAACAAAACCTCTCGACATCACTTGATTTCAGCATTCTGGCCAGGCTCTTGTAACCTCTTTTGCAATTGCATTCCTTCTTCCTCGGCTGATGACACGTCGCCCTCCCAGCAGGGCCTTGCTGATAGACAAAGAAACCAAGCCCAGGATCGGCAGGGCCTGGTCCAGAAAATATTTAGCTTTCAGATGGGAGGGAATGTCTGGAGGCTCTGGAGGGCAGCGGGTGAGAGGCGTGCAGGTCGGACAGGCGGCCCTGGCTGCTGGCCCGCGGTTCCTCGCTGGGCTTTGACAAACCGCCCTGCCGCACGGCCTCCTCTGTCCTCATTGGGACTGGCTCAGAATCCTAAGAACAATAACTAACGTTTGCTTGTGACAGTTTTACAAAGCACATTTCACTCCCAACACCTCATGCACAGATGAGAACATCAGGAGCTCCTGGAGACAGAGAAGTTGAATGGCTTGCCCTAGTTCTTGCAGGTGACAATAATGAGAGTCCCTGCTTACTGAATCCAGCACTGCACTCCTCAATTCTGACACATAGGTTAGGATTCTCCCCATTCTCAAGACGGAGAAACTGAGGCTCAGAGAGGTTAAGTAGCTTGCCCAAGATCACACAGTGTGTGGCAGAGCTGGAAGTGGCACCCAGGGGGTGCCTGCCTTCAGAGCCTGTGTCTTTCCCAAAGCATCACATGCAAATGCTGCTCTCAAAGCACATTGCCCATGATGTTGCCAACACTCAGCCTTATACATTTTAATCAGCATTTAACGTGCCTCTGTCCTATGAGTGCCTAAGGGCAACGAGAGGGGTTATCTCTGTGCCCTAGGCACGCAGCTCACTGGTTGACATATGCACACAAGCAACCATCACCAGATGAAGTCAGTGATGGACTCGACAGCTGGCCTCAGACTGTGGACCTGGACACGTCCCCTGTGCACACGGCCACTCCCGTTCTGAGCCCTCGGGGCACCACACATCTCAGCCTGACTCCTTTGCTTCCTGGCCTCAGTGACGACAGCCTGCCTCTCTGGGTCCCAGCTTTCTCCTTTGTGCGGACGTGTAGTGGGACAGGAGACACAGAGAACCCTCAGGTGCAATGGCTCTGAATGTCGAATTTTCTCAAGAGGTCAGGGCCGAGAGCATTTGTTGGTTGAATATTTGTCCAACAAAAGGGCGGAGAAATACTCATAAACAGAGTTTGTACCATAGGCCCAATAATACTCTTTGCATTTATTTTTTAATTGTATTTTTATTAAAGAATAGTTGGCATACAATATTATATTAGTTGTATGTGTGCAATATAGTGATTCGACATTTCTATATCTTACCATGCGACCGCCCCAGTAAGTCTAGTAATCATCTGTCCCGTGCATAGCTCTCACACTATTATTGACTGTATTTCCCTTCCCTTTTTTCACCCATCTCCCCACTCCCTCCCCTCTGGCAACCATCAATTTTTTCTTTCCTTCTATGAGTCTGCTTTCCTTTGTTCATTTGTTTTGATTTTTTTAAACTCCACATATACGTAAAATGATACAGTATTTGTCTTTTTCTGTCTGACTTATTTCATTTAGCATCATACCCTCTAGGCCCATTTATGTTGTCACAAATGGTAAGATTTTATTCTTTTTTATGCCTGAATAATATTCCATCATTACTTCTTTATCAATTTATCTATTGCTGGACACCAGGTCTCCCCCAAAGCTTGGCTATTGTAAATAATGTTGCAATGAACCTAAGGATGCATACATATATCCTTTTGAATTCGTGTTTTTGTTTTCTTTTGAGAAATACCCAGAAGTGGCATTTAGTTTTGTCTCTGTAAGATCCTTGCACAAAAGAGGAAGTGGAACCTCAGAAGCCTTAATTCTATGTGACTCAAATCCTGTGTGAATGAAATACGTACATATGCACCTAGTATCGCTATTGTTTTTGGTTCTGCTTAAGACTCCTACTAGCTGTCACTTTCCTGCCACCTCCAGCCCCTTCCTGCCACCTCATCCCCAGGCTGGGTTGAATGACCCTCCAGCACCTCGGGGCACACATTGCTTTCACATCGAAACCTCCTGCTTATTTATCTATGTTCCAGGAGACTATGCACCCAGGTTTGTTTATCTACTTCCTACTACTCTCTGTGCCCGGTGGCTCTTTGTATCTCTAGCACTTAGCCAGAGTGCAGCCCGGAGCTGCCACTGAAGAAATGTTTGATGATTGCACAACTCCACCAGTCCCTCACTCTTGCAGAATCCTTTGTTCTCGGGACATGTCCATGCATCCTCCACACAATAGCCCCGAGAACTAAGTAGTTGTTCCCTCTTTCTGCCCATTTTGAAGAGGCTAAAGCTCAGAATGCTGACTGACCTGCCCCATAGCCAGGCAGGGGTAGTGCTCGCACTCATATTGCAAGATCTCAGTTGAGGAGATTTGGGGGAGCCTTGAAGGCCGCCTAACCCAGAGCTCTTCAAACATGTTTTTTTCCAAAGGAATCTTAGTTTTTCCTTCTTTCCTTAGCGAAATCTTACTCAAAATCATACTATAAAAAGTTTGGAGGAGGACCTGCTCTTGATAAAGGAAAAGTAGAAAAAGTGAACACCCATCAGTTTAACCCTTCAACCTACCCTCAGGAAAAGCGGGGAAGGTACATGAACCCCATGGAAAACCACTGATCCAGATAAACGTGCTAGAACTCTTACAAATACATTCTTTTATTATTATTATTGTAACTTTTAAAAATTATTTTTAATTATAGTTGACATACATTGTTATATTAGTTTCATGTGCACAACATATAATTCCACATTTATATACCTTACAAAGTGATCACCACTATAAGTGTAGTAACCATCTGTCACCGTACAAAGCTATGACGATATTATCGACTTTAGTCCCTATGCTGTGCCTTACATCATTTATTTCTATATTTACATTCTCCTTCAACATTAACACCCCAATTCCCCAAGGTTGTCTTTCTCATTCAAAACCAACCTCCCCTTGGCCACCTCTGTGTCAAACACCATGCTAAATGCTTTTGAGGATACCAAGTACATTGGGCCGGGGGGCCACGGGTCTCCTTTGGCCCCCAGTCTTTCTGTTTCCTGCCTGGGAACCTTGGGAAGGTCACTTAATCTCTCCCTGAGCCTTGACTGTTTCATCTGCAAAATGGCCCGAAGGCTTGGATCGGATCAGAGTCGATTGCCTCACGCAGGTAAACACGCCATGCAGGACTCGCCCAAGCGTTGATGACATCTGCTGTTTCACAGCTCTCCAAAATGCTGAGAGGAACCACTGGGAGGACCTGAAATCAATCCCGGATGAGCACACTGCTTTACTTTAATAATGATGCATTTATATTTACCGCCACTCGTCTCCCGAGTGAGTTGGGTTCACATTTGTGACAGTGATGTTTCTGCTAAAGATATTGACTTAAGAATGAAAAGTGGAGTGAGTGCATCTCATATACCAAGAAGCGATGTTTCAGGTGGGAAACAGATGTAGCCGCAGAACGGCACAGCCCCTGAACGCAGGGCCTTGGGAGACCCAGAAACAGAGTCGAAGAGAGTGAAGGAGGAACGCAGGTCGGGAGGGGAAGAGGCGGAGGGCATCCCTCCGTGTGGGGCTCCTGTTTCCCCACCTCCAGCCGCTGTCTCCCTGGAGGTGGTGACAGGTACCGAGCAGTACAAATTATCCTACCAGGTAGGGATGTATGAGTTGGAAGCCTCCCAGATTCCCTGCAGGTGTCCAAGGAAAGGAGACAAAGTGGTCTCCAGAAAAAGCCTCCAAGAGCCACTTTTCCTCTCTGCCTCTTGTATCTGCGTCTCAATCTGAAAGGCAGCAGCTTGCTGGCGGTGGCAGGGTTCTGCAGGAGCCTCGGGTGCCAACTTCGAAGTCATGTATTATTTTTAATGATAATAATAATCCCCTAACATGTGTATAGTGGGCCCAGTCCTTTCACAACCTGGTTCTGCTGCCTTTGAAATCCCTGTGTCTGGGGAAGAAGAAGTCTAGAGGCCATCAGCCCTCCTTGGCAGATGAGGAAACTGAGGCTCAGGATGGCTGGAGTCACCGAGCAGAGGTGTAGCGGTGCCTGGACTGGAACCTGGAGGTTTTCACTCCTACTCCAGTCCCCCTTCTAGAACCCTTTCCTTTCCTCCCAGAAATACCCAGTAACCGGAACCCTGTAAGAGCAGTGGTGGAGAGCAGAGGCGAAATGCCCCTTGTTTGCAGACTCCCCTGGTCAGCCCAGGGCTCTGGCAAGCGCCCGGCCTCCTTGCATGACAGCATTGCCCAGGGCATCAGAAAGCCAGGCCGGGCCAGCAGCATCCTTGCAAATTCTTGGCCTGGTGCTCTGGGCTCTCGCCAGCACACCCAGGTCTCTTGTCTTCCTCCTGTGGTTGGGTCACAGAAGGCAGATTCCCCCGGGGCACCCATCGCCTTTCCCTTTCTCACAGCCCTGGAGCCTGCAGGCTGAGGTGAAGTTCAGAGGTCTCGGGCCACAGTGGGAGGCACGTGGCGTGATGTTTTCAAATGGTGGGAGGCCAGAGTTTAGACAGTGTCTCTCTCTGGAAACAAACGAAAAATCGCATAACCAAGGAAGTTCTGGGAACCATCTTGCAACCAAAAAAAGCTAGCAGAGTGAAGGCAGAGTGAAGAAATAGAGAAAAACCTGGTCTCCTGGGGCATCTTTGAGCTGCTGGATCAAGAACTGCCTGAAGCACATGCTCTAGACTTTTTATTTACAGAAGACAATAAATTCTCTTAGTTACATAGGTCAGCTGGAACTGGGTTTTGCTACTTTCAACCAAAAGATTCCTGATACTGCCCCTCGAGCTCTGAAACACAATATAATAGTTTTAGTTTTTGTAATAAACATGACATAATATTTTAACGCCATCATAGGCACTGTTTCAGCTGTGATGTCAGTCAGGTAAGTGTTGTTTGCCTCATTAAGGTCAATACAAAATAGAAATGAGGCTTTACCTCCTTACTGCTCACACCCACCTCTACCTGGCCCATGGCAACACAATACAATTTGCTACAAGAATGTGTTGATTTCAAAACATGTCCACAGATTCTTGAACCTCCTCACATCAAAAGGTAGAGAGTGATTTCCTTCCACTTGAATATAGTCCAGCCTTAGTGACTGACTCCTATTTAATAAAATGAAGTAGAAGTGACACTGTGTGATTTCCAAAGGTACATCATAAAAAGCAATGCTGCTTCCACTGGTACTCTCTCAGGATGCTCCTCCTGGGAGCCCCGCCACCATGTTGTAAGGAAGCCCAAGCCACATGAAGAGGTTGTTAAAGGTGTTCTGCTGACAGTTCCAGCTACGGTCCCAGCCAGCAGCCAACGGCAACTCTAGACCTGTGGACAAGCAGCCTTCAGATGACTCCAGCCCCCTGCCTTCCAGTTGCCACAGCTGAAACTGAGTGGAACTGAGATGAGTGATTCCTTGCCAAACTCTGCCCAAGTTGCAGACTCAGAAGCAAAATAAATGTTGTTTTATGGCACTAAGTTTTAGGGTTGTTTTTTGTGCAACAATAGAGAACCGGGTCGAAAAATAACTATCAAACAGTTATAAAACGTGTATATTTTTCATCTCATCTGTTTACTCCCTATTACATCTTTTGATATAGTTGTTGTTGAAGCCCTCATTTTATAGATGGGAAAACTGAGATTCAGAGAATGAAGAGACTAGTCCAAGGTTCCCTCAGCTAGCATGTTACAAAGCTAGGAATTTAACTCATCCTTCAAAGACCTCCATCCTTCTGAAAATAAGAACTTCAGCACATATATCCTTACTTACCTCTAGTACTCAGGGGGAAAATGAGGCAACTTGACCTGAAAGCCAGTCACCTCCTCCAGCCATCACAATGGTCACAGTGACCATGCCCATTTGAGCCCCTCGAGCCAACTTGCACACAAGCCAGCAGAGTGGCCTTTCTGAAATGCAAACCTGTCCTTCTGAAGCCTTCAATGACTTTTTCTCCCCCCCAAATGCAATGCAACTTCCTTAGTGGGGCACCAATGCCCTGCCTGACCTGGCCCTGTCCACCTCTCTAGCCTGTTCTCTCACCCTTCCCTCCAGTAAAGCCTCATGGCTGGCATGGCGAACAACCAACAGACTCCCCAGACCTGCTACACACTCTCCCTACCATGGGGTCCATGTCCTTCCCTCTGCCTGGCGTTGTGGACTGAATGTTTGTGTCTCCACAAAACTCTTACCCTGAAGTCTTAACCCCCAGTGCAATGCTATCAGGAGGTGGGCCTCTCGGAGGTGATTAGGTCATGAGGGTGGGACCTTCATGAATGGGGTTAGCCATCTTAACAGAGACCCCAGAGAGCTCTCTTTTCCTCTCCACCATGGGAGGGTACAGCGAGAAAATGGTCGTCTATGAACCAGAAGACCTTTCTCCCTGCCAGAACCTTGATCTTCGACTTTCCAGCCCCTAGAACTGTGAGAAATACATTTTTTTGGTTCTGCCACCCAGCCTATGGTATTTTACTAGAGCGGCCCGAACTAACTAAGACACCTGGCATGAGGGCTTTTCCAGGAGAGGAAGAGCCACCCAATCCATCAGACTCTCCTGCAAGGGAGAGCTCATGCTTTTCGAATACTCTGTGCGCCCCCTGGCCTTCCCCAGCCTCCTTTGCAGCCTGGTGGGCCCTGTAGCTACTTATGACCAGTGGATTGTAAAGATAAGAACCAAGATTGTTAAGAACTAGGATGCCTCCTTTGTCCCTCTCTTCCCTTGCTAGGGGAGACTTTGGAGGCCTCGTGTTCCAGGTGACACTTTTGTGTAACTGTGTAAAGCCACCAGAGTTTCAGTGTTTACCAGTTGTTGCAGCAGACCCGATCCTATTTTAACTAACACACTCAGGAATTTGAACAGAAGATATGCACAGAGAATTGGACACGAAGGTGGAATTCCAGTTTCACTAACCCTCGCTCTGTGGCTTTGGTCAAGATACTTTGTATCTCTATGCCTCAGTTTTTCTATCTGAAAAATAGGAAAAATTAAACCAACCTCATGAGGTTGCTATAAGAATTAAACAACGCACTGCCTGTAAAGCACTTAGCACAGTGCCCGGCACACAGTAGGTGCTCCATCATCAATGGTCTGTTATTAATTTATGTGGGAATTTTAAGCAATGAGAGTGCAATGAATCCCTCCCTACATATAATCCTCCAATAATTCCTGTTTGGGTTCCTATAGATGTAGGGTTTGCTATCCAAGGAGAGAGCAAAGTTCTAATCTCTCTAGTTCATCCTAAAAATAGTTCGCTCTTCTCTGTACATTCTGTCAGCTCAGCAAATCCCATCTAAGGAACTGGGAGATTGTGAAAGGCAATCTTTCTAAACAGGGGTCAAGTGTCCTTCTTACCCGAGGGTAACTCACACAAGATGCACATGAAGATAAAAGATGGTCCAGCAGTGTGAGCTCTTTCCACCCAAGCTGGGGTCTGGTGTCTACAGCCTCAAAGACAAGAGTCAACTAGCACATTCTACTTCCTAGAGAGAAGGGATATTTTTCTCATATTTATTAAGTCAATCATTCAAGTCATCTGAAAAACAGTTACTGAAAGTCACCAGCTCAAAAACCGGTAAACGCAAAAGTAATTGTGGATCTCGTAGTCAAGCTACTTATTGAAATCTTCAAGCGTTCCATCACCATCACCATCATCATTTTTATTGAGCACTTAGGTGTCACCCATAGTTCCAAAGCTTTAATACACCATTCACTCTTACTCTTTACCTTAACCTCATGAGATAGGATTTTCATCCCCATTCTGCTCATGGAAACCCCAGCGGACCTAGAAGTTAGATAACTTATCTGCGCTCTTTAGAAACTCCCTACGTGGAACGATTTCCATTGTTTCCCTGATGCTGGGGGCTTCTAACATAGGAAGGGTCACTGGTTGTCATAGAAACAACATAAGAACTTACGTGCAGAGCCACTTTGCTGCTGGTAGGCTAGTAACACCCTCTGGCCTTTCTCACGCCCCTTTCCTTGTTCAGGCTCTTCCCTCCCCTGGAAGGTCATTCCCACCAACTTCTCAGAGTAGCTATACTCTACTCAATTTTCAAAGCCTACCTCACCACCACCACCTAGGCATAATCTCTCAGGCCTCTGTTTTGTCCATCTCTGTTGCCCCTTACATTCTGCCTAAATTTATGGTCAGCTGTGCATTTGGCTTAGTTGTCTCAATCAAAGGGTTTCTCCTCCAAATCAGAGACCATGCTTTAGTCAACTCCGCAGCTCCAGGGCCTGGCATTTATGTGTGGATTCAATGGGCACTAACCCCATAGTGCCTGGCTCATAGCAGCCCATGTAGGTGCTCGGTAACCATGTACAGAATGGGGTTGGATGTGGAAATTGACAAAATGAGACAACCCAAGGAGAAAGTCTTGCATCCCAGAGTTAAGCATGCTGAGATGTCAGCAGGTGCTGTGAGCAAGAAAGGCCAGCAGGTTAGACCACCAAGACTTTCTCAGATTTAACAGTTAGGCTGCCCTCCAACTTAACCAGCTCTGTCCTCTCAAGCAAGCTGCTGGGTTCCCCAGTTGCCACCCAAAGTAGATGAAAAGCAGAAGTTGTATTCTTATTTTGTGCAACTTTGGGGAACAACCACAGTATCTGGTCCTATGGCTTCCACACTCTCTTCTGCCATTGCCTCTCCATCCAATTTTTTCCTCCCATCTGCAGGAGAAAATCTAAATGCACCTCATTTTAAAAGCTTAGTTCATGAAAATCCAGATTTATGAAAAGCATAGATCTGGTAGTAGTAATGATTTACTTTACCAGAAATAATTTACTTAAAAACAAATCTTTAAATGTCAAATACCAACCTGGTGCACTGAAAGTGCGCTTTAATTTTCAGAGACTCATACATAAGTTTGTTTTCCCTAAACACAAGGCAGGTACACTGCAGGGTCAACAGAGTTGGAGGTTGAGTGATGAGGGGACATTTGGGGGAAAACTAGAACGGGGGGGTCTAGTGACAATCTGGAATTGCATCTTCCCGCTGAAAACCTTCTCACCTGCAATGCCTCTAGAGTTGATTTTTACTAAATATGTGCCTTGAGCTGATCCATCAGAAGTAAAGAGTCCTCATGATCAAATGAGTCTAAAAAGTGTGCCTGCTCTGTCCTGCTCTTAAAGATCCTGATCACCATTTGGTTGTTCAAAACTCTAAGGAATCCAAAAGTAAAGCAACTTGTTTCATTTTATTTAACCCTACTTTTAGAAACTTAATTGACCACAGAACTCTTATTATGGAATTACTAAAATCATTCCATAGAATTTCTTTCCAGAAGAGGCTACCTTGAGAAAGACAGTAAAGTGAAGTGGGTGAGAGCCTGGTGGCTGTGGCCAGACAGCCTGGGTTTGAATCCCAGCAATGCCACTCGCTCTCGATGTGACACAGGCACTCTACTCTGCCCATGCTCTGGGCTTTCATTTCCTCACGTGCAAAGCGCGGATGATAAGAGGACTGGGTCATCAGACAGGGTGGATGTGAGAATTAAAAGTATTAACACATGTAAAGTTCTTAGAATGGATCCCGTATATAGTAAGTGCTCAGTAAATAATCAGCTACATTTAGTTAGACGGTAGAACTCACATATCATCCAACAACATGAAGACAGAGGTATTAAACATCCCAATATAATTTCTGGGAAACAGTAGAGTGCAATGTGACAATACCAGGAAAATGGAGTTAAATCCGAGAATAGATGGGTGTAAGAAAAGCATGACTAATTCTTGGTGGTGACTCAAGATGACTCCCAAGCAATGGAGAGAAGAGAAGTGGTCCAAGGCTCTTGGTGACTAGAGTAGCCTATGGAGGACATCTGCTGTGGGTAAAGCCCATCACGCCACATGCATGCTGTGTGATCTGAGGCAAGAAACCTAACCTCTCTGTGCCTAGGAATAAGAATAAAGCTGACCTTTTAGAATTCTTGTGAGTATTAAATGAGTAATTAAATGAACAGTGTAGGCTTCTAGCAAGTAAAGGTATCCCTGATTATCCAAGTCTTAAAGTGGTATGTCAATGTTTTTGCTCTTAGTTTTATTTATTTTTTTCTTGGAAACATATAGATTTAGAGACTCTAGAACCAAGGGGTACCTAAGAGGTCATCCAATGCAACCTCTTTATTTTGCTGACAGGGAAACAAGGCCCAGAAAGAGAAAGCCATTTCCCCAGGTCACATGGCAAGGGAGAGAGAAGGAACAACCTTCCTCTAGTGACACACAGAAAAAGCAGGGTAACCCTTCTGGGGGAGGAAACAGGTCTTTAGGGAGACATGAGAATGGCAGAGAGGGGGTGTGCAGCCCAGGAGAGCAGAGGACAGCTGTTTGGAAAAACGGTCCTGACCCAAAGGCTGTTGTGTTGGGCCGCGTCATCGCAAGAGCGCCTGACCGCACAATGGAAAGAACGCCTGCGACTCGATGCGTGCGTCTCTGCGCAGCCTTTGGAGCATGTTCGCAGTCCACTCTCACTTATTTTTCATCTCCTGTCAAACTCATATGGTAGGTGTGTTGTCCCTATTTTCTCAGATATTCAGAGAAGTTAATGACAAGCTGGTAAGCAGCTCAGAGAAGACTCCAAACGCCCACGGCTGTGAGCCACACCTGACCTGGAGCCACCCACCCCACATGGGTGGGATGCTAACTCTAATGCTAGGATTTAACATAGCTTTAATTTCTTACAGTCGCAATAGTTCTCCTGCGATGAGAATTATTCTCATATCTCCGGTCCTCCCTTCTTTGAGGAACTTTCTCTGACCAGCCCCATCCAACAGGCCCTCCCCCGTTCCTCTGAACACCTCCAGGGCTTGCTCTCTACACCCTGATGGACACCTGTCAATCACAGCCTGGCGTCAGAGCAGAAAGGCTCAATATCTCAACATTCAAATCCAGTTTAGTCCACAGTCCCTTTGCACCTATGATGTGCCAGGCTTCATGTCGGATAATGTCCACTCCCAGTCTCATTTAGCCACCCAAGAATGCCTGTCTGATCACGGCTATATCCTCAGACCAGACCAGGGCTGGGCACATAGTAGGTGCTTGTGCATATCTGTTGCACGAGAGAAGAACTATTAGGATCCTTTGATATCTTAGGCAGAGGGAGACCGCAGAAAGCAGTGGGCTGAGTAGAGGAGGGGGGCAGAGGGGGGAAAACAGAGCAGCTCTGAAGGAGGAACTTCGGGCTGCCACAGCTGCCCCCGGGTGCCCCTGGCAGGTCACAGCTGGGTGCAGATGCTGATCTTCCCCCTCCTGCTCCCCAAAGTGGAGAGCACCCTGGAACCACCCAGAGCTGAGTCCTGCCCCAGAGCAAGCAGATAACCAAAAACCATACCCAGAATCTTCAGAGGTGAGGCAAAGCTCAGGGTGTCCTGACCGCTGATTCGGTGCTTCATTTATGACAAAGAGATGAAATAAAGGAGGGGGTTGGAGTTATTCCCAAGAAAAGGAAACTCAAGCCTAACGGAGCACTGATAACAAGAACAGCAGGTATAGCCCGTAAGGGTTCCAGCGAAAACAAAAGTTACCCCAGATGGGGCCAATAAAGAGCATTTTGTGAAGGGGCCACTTACAAGGTGGCCTGGGGGTGAGGCTCCCAGGGCTACAGCAGGGTGAAACCAATACACCCTGGAGGAGCAGGGGGAGGAGAGGCATTACCGGGGGTCAAAAGAGGGCGAAGGGAGCCTCCAGGGCAGAGAAACACAGCTACCTCCAGTGACGCGAACCTCCCTCCATTTCCACCCTCTGGTCTCCTGGCAGGGCTCTCCAAGGCCAAACTCAACCGGAAGACAGGGGACAGGGGAGCAGGGTCAGCTTCCAGGGCACAGAATAAGGCAGGGAACAGATCAGGAGGGACCACAGAAAAGAACTGGCAGAGGCGACCATTTAATAACCATTCAGAGCTTTCCCACTGCTTGGTGCAGAGCCTGGGCCAGACTAGACCTCAGTACATATTTGTTGAGTGACTGAACGAATAAAAGCTTGCCGGGCATCCCTAAGGCCCAGCGCCCAGTGTCTCCTACAAACTGCTTTCCCCACAGCACTCAGCATGGGCATCAAAGATGTGTGAAAGCTTTCATACACACTCCACACTCACACACACATGCACTCACTCCTACTGAGCTCTAGCTCTGTGCTGAGCGTGTCTTCAGCCCTTGAGTTTCATGGTATCATTTGCTCCCTATGAGATAACCTTTGGTATCTCTATTATTCAGATATGGAAACTGAGGCTTAATAGCTTTCCCAAGGTGACTCACCTGTGAGGGGCAGAGCCAGGGCTCCCCCCAGGTGAGTCTAACTGAGAGGTCCATGCCCTCACCCACCATGTTCTGATCCCCGAGCCTGAACCAGGGCCTGCCAGGTGGTGGGAGGTTAACGAGTCGTGGTCCAAGGGAACTCTCCCCGCAGTCTCCATGTGGGTGGAAGACAAAGAGCCCGGTTATGCACCTCGGCTGTCCTCGGGGGGAAAATGGAATGGCTTTTGGCTGACCTGAGATGGTCCCCACAGCCTGCTTGAGGGCAGAGGGATGGAGCATGGGCCTTCCAATGTCTTGGGTCACTCTGAGCCCAGGGTAACTAGGGAAGCACTTGCCTCTTTCCTCGCTCCCCTACAAATCAATCGTTTTGTACCCATTAATGCCAGGTGGGGACCTGCACAAAGCGATCAGCTGGAAGCCCCAGCTTCCGTGGATGGAGGACAGGGTGGTTGGCAATGGTGGCCTGGGACAGAATGCTGCACTTGTAGAAACCAACCTACACAAAGCTCAGCAAATGAACCCAGAAAGGACTGCGTTGATGGTGCAACTTTTGTTTGCCTACCATTTGACTTCTTGCAGGAAGTATTTTAAAGGGTATTTTTCTCCGTTGCTGAACAGTTCCTCATTGAGAAATTTTCTTTTGTGACACTTGGACATCTCAGCTCCCAAAGTGATGATGGGACTTTTTTTTTTTAATTTCCACTTCCAGGTTTGGGTTCACTTCTTCATTCATCTGGAAGAGCAAAGAGGATTTCCAAATGCTTACCAAACATCTCGCTGAGCGCTGAAGACGGGCCTTGTCCCAGGCCCTGACTGTCACCTCTCAAAACCACCCTGCACAGGATGGGATGTGTCCAGCCCCTCTCTTCCTTCCCCCGGTCCCCAACTCGCCCACTCAGCACAGTTTATCAGCCTCCTCCATGTCCCGCCAGTCGTTATGAAGCAGCATGATAAAATCTGTCAGTTTGGTAAGAAACAGAATATAACCTGGTGGTGAAACTATCATGGATTCCAGAGCTAACGGGCCCATGAGGATTCTGGAAACTCCCTTACTCCCAAGGGAGTAAACAGAAAACAGAAACCATCACTGCTATGGTGGCCCATGGACAGGGTCCCTCAGATCCCTTACACCACCTTATCACCAACCTGCCAGACCCCTCTGTGCTCAGTCCTTTGGTAACTATGGTTTAAGCTCCTGCCCACTCTGCTAGCCTTACTCAGGCTCCCCGCTGGCAACACCAGGCTCCCGTCATGCCTTGCATGGGCTGTGCAATTCCATCTACTTTGGCTCAGGCCCTTTCTTCTGCCTGGGATGCCTTTCTCCCTCGGTCTTTCTCCTGCAAGCTCGTACTTCGCTGAAAGACTCAGCTCAGGCTCACCTGAGTATCATTTTCTGAGCCCCAAGCTACACTGCTTCCCTCTGCTTCAACATCCACCACCCCGAGTTACATCGGCTCTCTGGTCTGCCTCCAACAGTGGGCCCCCGAGTTCTGAGAAGACCGTGTCTGGCTCCTCTGGCTCCTGCCTGGTTCCCAGAGCCCAGCACAGGGCCTGATACACAGTGAGTGCTTGGAGGATCACTTTCTGATCTCTGGCTCATAACCCTCATCTTCTGCACTGGCATGTGAATTGGCTCAGCCCCTGCCCAGAGAAACAGGAAGTTAGAGATCAGTACAAAGTGACCGAATCCCCTCGGCCCACAGACTCTCCCACCCTTCATGGTGGGTTGTGAAACAGAGAGCGAGCAGCCCAGCGTGGGGGCCCAGGAAGCTGTGGGTTGGGGGGGTCCCCCGGGGTAGACAATTCCATCAGGGAAGCAGATGGTCCCGTGAGGCATATGTCTCAAGGGTCCAAAACCACTCATCCCACCAGAAACTCCAGCAGTAGAGCAACATTTCTTCAGCTGAAATCTCTCCTCCTGGTTAAAACGTAAAGTCCCATGGCAAGGCTTTCTAAGCTGTCTATCTCCACAGCTTTTTTATAATCATCAAGTGATATCCCACAATCTGTGCCCATTTAATTTCATAACAACTCTATGAGATCAGCATTATTTTCCTCATTTTATGGAAGAGGAAACTAAGTACAGAGAATCTAAGTAGCCCACAATCCCACATCTCAGAAATGGTAGAGCTGGAATCCAAACTCAGCTCTGTCTGGCCATGGTCCTCTTACCCAAAACGTTAAATTGCCTACTCTAACAAGAAGAAAGTTTCTGAACAGGAACCAGGAGACCTGCCATGTGACTTTAGCCTGGTCACAATCATTCTGACCCTTGATTTCCTCATCATTTTCCTCTAAGCCCAAGGCTACACTTGGCTCAAGACACATTTAGCATCACTTCCTCTACAGAGCCTCTCCCAAACGCTCCATGTCATAGTCAGTGGAGAACTAGTCAAGCCTTCCTTTGGTTCCCATTGGCCCAGTTGTCCCAGCACCTATGTATGAGTTAGTTATCACTGCGTAACAAACCACTTCCAAACTCAATGGCTTCAAACCAGCAGTCAGAAAACATATTCTTAAAAGGCCAGATTGTAACTACTTTAAGCTTTGCAGATCCTACAGTCTCTTTTGCAACTACTCACCTCTACTTTTGTAGCTTAAGAGAAACTATAAACAATACATAAATAAATGGGCATAACTGTATTCTAATAAAACTTTACTTAAAAAACACACACAAAACAGGCAGCTTGCTGGCCCACAGCCCATAGCTTGTCAATCCATGCTTTGAGCAGTAAGCATTTATCATTGCTCATGAGTCTATGAGTTGGCTGAACCAATCTGCTCATCTGGGCCAGGCTCTGCTGATCTTGGTTGACTCACTCATGCATCTGTGGTCACTGGAAGATGCCTTGGGGTTAGCTGGTCTAAGATGCTAATTTGTGTAATTGGTAGTTGGTCTGCTATCAGAGAAGGTGACAGAGATGACTGCGCCATGTGTCTCACATCATCAAGGAAATTAGCCTTTGTTCTACTAGAAGTTCTGCAAGGTTCCTAGAGATGGTGGTAGCACAAGAGGCCAGCGGAGGCCTAGGCTCAAAACTGACACACCATCATTTCCATCACATTTTATTGACAAAGCACATCACAAGACCAGCCCAGATCCAAGTGGTAAGAAAATAGCCTTGGTCTCTTGATAGAGGAGCCAAAAGTCACATAGAAAAGGGTGTGGATATAGCACAGGCAGAAAAAACTCTGGCCATTTCCAGTCATTCCACCATAGGCGGTTGCACTTGTTTGTGCATATTTGTTACACGCATGTCTCCCTCTTTTTAGACTGTAAGCCCCTTAGAGATGGGTCTCTATGCCTTATCCATCTTCGCATCTCCTGACAGTGATGGAGCAGTCTATTTGCCCTCCTAAAGGCCCTCAGTTCCTTCCATCTCTATCACCGCCACCTCCACCCTGGTCCAAGGAATTGTCAGCTCTCACCTGGCCCATTGCCATAGCCTCCTGAATGTGGAGGGGCTGTTAATAGCCACTAGGCATTGGAAACAAGTTTACACCCATTGGAGCAGGAATACAAGGCAAGTGCAGAACACTGAGCACCTGGGAGGGGAGGTTGGAGGCTTCTATTAAGATAGAGACTTGGGCAGAAAGGGAAGTCTGGAGGTGCTGATACCCTGGACATGATTCTGCTCAGTGTCAGTCCTGGTGCAGCTCCTAACAAGGCACCTAGGGTCAACAAGGCAGAAAAGTGCAAGAACTCTGGCACAGGGAACCAACATGGCAAGCCCAGAGCAATGTGGGTTGAGCATTGAAAGCAATGGACCAACCCCTAGCTCTGTTTCTTTACAAATAACTTAAACTCTCTGTGCCTCATGTCATCATCTGTAAAATGGGAATAAAAATAAATAACCCCCTCTCATCATAAAACTCAAAATGCAAGAGTTTGCGTTACGGGATGTAGTAGTAAAAGCTAATGCTGGTGTGCCAGGAGTGGCTGCAAGCAGTTTACATGCCACAGCTCATTTAACCCCCACCACAACCTCACAAGGCAGGTCCTGCTCTTGTCCCCATTTTACAGATGAGGAAGCAGAGGCTCAGAAACGGTTAGTGACTTGCCCAAGGTCACACTGCTGGTAGGATGCTGATCTGGGATTTGAGTTCATTCTCTTATGCTGCATACTCGACAAACTCCAGGTGACATTACTGTCAAGGTTCTCAGTCCTCCTCAAGGTCAGACATGACTTCTTCTTTTCTTCCTTTCTGCACTTAATTGGCCAAATGGCAAAAAAAAAAAAAATAAGAGGCCTGTGCCCTGAGCTTGCTTCTGCCAGTTCCTCATCCCCTGACCTTGAGCAAGCAAGGTTATCTTTCTGAAATTCAGTGTTACCCTTTCCATAAAATGGACCTAATAATTCATGCCACCCTGGGTGGGTCATCATGAAAAATAACTGAGGCTAGTGTGACAGCACATTGTCTGTTACCCAGCAATGCCCAATTGAAGGGCACTTCCAGACTGGAAAATGTGGACACTGAAAGGCCCAAGTGCCAACAGAGGGGTAGCTCTTACAGAGCAGGCCGCCCTCACCCACAGGTCACCTTGTTTATACAACGACCAGCCGATGCTGAAATCCAAGAAGCTGCCATCTGCCCTCGGAGCGAGCCCAGACACTGTTTTCCTGTTTGTATCATTGGCTTCAGGTTGCATTTTTTCTTTAAAAAAAAAAAAAAATTTGTTTTGGCAAGGGATATTGTCCCAAATTTTTTAAGTGGTTTGGTTTTCTTTCTTTGCCTGATTTTTTTTCTTTGATTGCATGTAGTTCAAACAATGGCGTCATTTATGGGCTCCAGGCGGCCTCCTGCCATGGGTCGCACACTGAGCTCTGCTTTTTAAATTGTTGGCTGCTGTCACTCTGACCTGAAACCGCAGCTCTCCTTTGAGGTCAGGTCACGTGGCATCTGAGAGCTCCAGAACCTTGGAGTTGCAGTGTGGGCTAACCAGGATTCTGATTTTTTATTTTAAACTCATCTGTTGTTATTAAATGCCCAGAGGTACATTTTCCTCTGGCCTCCCAATGGGTCTCCAAGGTTCTCAATGTTAAGCTCCATGGTCTAACCCTCCACTCCTGATCCTTTATTCTGGGAGACCTGGCACATAAAGCAGGCCAAGGTCAGCTGCACTCAGACTTGTATAGCATGCATAACATGGGCTTTCTGCCCTCCTGGATTTCTGGAATCAGGACACTTCCTCTTAAGACAGTAATTTTGGTGAGGAGTCACACAAAACCCCAATAGTCCTTTACACTAGAGTATGAACTGGCCTGTTAGCAGACCTGAGAGCCATTGTTAGATGGGGAAGGTGGAGAAGATGAGATCTCTGGGAATCACAAACAGAATGAGATGCTGTCTGTAAGAGTATGAGAAAGGGGCAGGAACAGAGGATTGTCACAAGCTGAAAATGGACTTGGCCTCAGTCAAGAATTGGCCTTGTGCTGGGACCATGCCAAATATTTACGCCAAAAGGAGATTATCATCTCGGAGGCCTCCATATTGTTGATGAGATTTAGTCTTTATTTACTTTATTTAACAAATTTTATATAAGACATCTATGTGTTAGGGGCTGCTCTAAGCTTTTTACAAATATACATTGATTTAATCTTTACAACAACCTCTCCAGCTAAGTGTTGTTAGTAGCCCCATCTTATAGGTAAGGAAACTGGGGCAAATAAAAGTTAAGTAATTTGCCAGACATCACACAGTTTCTGAGTGGCGGAGCTGGAATTCGAATCCAGGCAGTCTGGCTCTAAAGTCCACTGGTTTTACTCTTTTAGAAAAGTAAATGAATAAACTCCTGTGATGAGTAAGTCATTTCAACATTCAACTTAAAAGGCATCAAGACTGTCAGAGCCAAGTCATCAGAGACTGACTTATGAATTTGATGATGACATTCATTAGTTCACATTTTGACTCATTCAACAAGTATTCCCAAGCACCTTCTATGCCTCTGGACACTGAGTAGATGATCATTAATATGACAGTCACTGCTTGGAGCTTACAGTCTGGACAGCAGTCAGAGCCCCAGCTGGAGTTGCAATATAGATGGCAGGTGGCAGGTGGTATGTGTGGGAGTTCACTGTGGGAGTCCCAGGATGGGGATGGGGGCAGGTTTAGAGAAGTGACATCTAAACTGAGGCCTCGCCAAGAAGTAGAAGTTGGCCAGATAACAAGGTAGAACACAATGAACCGGGAAGTGGACAGAGCACGTGCAAAGGCCCAGTGGTGATGGAGAGCTGGGCAGTTAGGAAAACAGAAAGTTGGGTGAGGTTGGTGTGGGGGGCATGAGAAAGTAAAGTGGGGAGCTGAAGGTGGACAGAGAGCAGGGCCAGATACCACAGGGCCATGTGGACCCTGGTGTGGAGTTGGGTTTACTCTGAGGTCAAAGAGGAGTATACCAGGAGAGGTTCCAAGGAATTTTTAAGCCAGGGAGGCCCGGGTAGAGATTTGAATGGGAAAGGATTTGGAGGTGGCTTCCATTGACTGTAGGAAGCAAAAGACACATCTGTCCCCCTAAATGGGCCTCTAGACCTGTGGGCTGATTAAAGGAGACTACGCCTGATTACCCCAAGTTAAATATAACAGTTTACCTCAGATGGCCGGGCCCACTTCTCTTTGAAACAATACAGTCTTGGCAGAGAAAACGCGCCCATAAAAGAAATAATCTACAGTGGTGAGAGACGCCAAACCAAAGAGTCTTTTAAAGTTACAGACCAAAGATACTTGATTCTGGTGAACTTTCATTTCCCCAGGCGCCATCAGCACAGGACAGAAATGAAGACACACGGGGACACGTAACAGAAACTATGTCATGCCTGTGGCTTGTCCCAGCCCCCAGGGCTATGCTGGAACCTCAGTCCCTACTTTCAGATGGGGGTGTCTCCATGCACGAGGAGTTCTTCCTTTAATCCTGAGACATCCACTCACCTTCTCTTCGCCACTCACCTTGTGCTTCGTGTCACTCCCCTCGTGGCACCATCATTCACAAAGGCCACTCATCCTGTGCTATTTCCTGTGCTCATGCCTCCTGGTTACACCGCAGGTCATCTGGGAACCTCTTTGATGCAGCCACAAAGCTAAGATCCTTGGAAACCTTCAAGCATAGCTCCTTCACTCCCCAACGAATTTACTTTGAGTGTTTGCCAAATGCCAGGCACTGGGGATGCAAAGAGGAATGAAAGCCAGTGCCAGCTCTCGAAGAGAGCATAGCCTCGCGGAGGAGCAGAGGGCTCGTACCCTGGGCATCTTAAAACCTGACATCCAAGCATCAGCACACGTGGACTGTCACCAGGTGATGGCAGGGGGGAGGCATTCCAGGAAGAGGGCACGTGCTGGGGTTGGCCTCAGCCTCGCCTGCCATGAGGGCAGGTCTGCCCCTTTGATGCTGAAGAGAGCTCTGGTTTCCTGCTCCACCTCGAGCTGAGAAAGCAGCAGTAACAGTAAGAAGGGCAGCCATTTACTAGGTTCTAGACCAGCTCTGTCCAATGGCACTTTCTGCAGTGAAGGAAATGTTCCATCTCTGTGCCGTCCAATACTGTAGCCACTAGCCACATGTGACCAATGTGCACTAGATAGGTGGCCAGTACAATTGATGAACTGAATTTTTAATTTTAGTTCATTTTAATGGCCACATGTGACTAGTGGCTACTGTATTAGACAGCACAGTATGAGAAATTGTGCTAAGTACTTTATGGATAATACATTAATTCTAACAATAACCACTGAGATAAGCATGATTATCGTCTTCATTTGACAGATGTAGAAACTGAGGTCCAGAGAGGATAAATAATTTGTTCAAGACACTCAACAAATGTGGGTAAGTGTGCAGCCAAGATTCAAACCCCAGCATGCCAAGCCCAGAGAGAAGAAATGATGCCTTCACTGCACATTCATTCATTCCAGAGACACGTAGTCATTGCACCCATTATGAGCCAAGCACTGTGCTACAGATGGGGATACAGGCATCAGTGGGGATACAGGGTTTGTGGTCTCAGTGAGCAAATGATCTATAGAGGAAGACAGACAAACTGAGGAAACCTCAACACCACATGGCAACTGCTATATTCAAAGCCAGCTCACAGTGCTGGGGAGCCCTCAGCTGGGGCCATTAGCCCCGCATGGGGAGTTGGGGAGGGGTGCCCTCCCATCATGAGAAATGCCTGAGAGGGAAGGGGTAATCGATCTCAGGCAGGGGACCAAGTCACCCCTCTGCCATGCAGCTCATGGGACACTCAGCAACTTGACGCCTCCCCTGACATGTCCTCAACTGGCCAAATTGACTATTGGCAAACCACGCAGACTGTGGCTTCCGGAACTTTCCAAGATTTGCACTGTGAGAGCCTAACCTAGCACTCAATTCGTAACAGGCTTTCAACAAAGCTGTGGAGCTTTAGTGTCAGCTAGACCATGGTTCAAGTCCCAGCTCCACCACATAGTGGCCCGGTGGCCTTAGGCAAGCTTTTTAACCTTTGTGAGCTTCGGTTTCTTCATCTGACAAATTGGGATAATAATATTTACATTCCAGGGTTGTTATGAGGATTATACGTGTTACTTTGTAGACTTTTAACAGATGGCTGCTGTTATTACTAAAATTATGACTGATTAAAGCTGCAAGTAGACCAGATCCCTTTGCCCCTCTGCCCTTCGCACAAGGGCACTGAGGCACAGGGAGAAAGTGGAGGTGTGGGAGGTGGGGAGAGTGCTAGACCTGGGGTCTCATCCAAGCTTGATCGCTCGCTTGAGTAACATTGAGTGAGTCACATCCCCACTCTGGGTCTCAGTTTCCCATCTCTAAAATGAGAATATTGGCCCAGCCGGGCATGGCTCAGAGGTTGAGCATCGACCTAGGATCCAGGCGATCGGGGTTCGATTCCCGATCAGGGCACATGCCCGGGTTGCGGGCTGCAGCCGATCAATGACTCTCTCATCATTGATGTTTCTATCTCTCTCTCTCCCTCTCCTTTCCTCTCTCTGAAATCAATAAAGATATTAAATATATATATATATAAAATGAGAATATTGGCCTAGACTTGGCAATTCACATGCAAATGCCTACTGGGGCATCCAGGGAATTAAAATGAGATAAGGGAACTTAATGTGGGAACACTTACCTTTCAATTCCTGCTGACAGTTGCCACATGGGAACACTGCCTACAGTTTCCAGAGGTTCTGATTTTCACCAGAAGCTAGACATGTCATTTGCTACAACATGGAAGGACCCTGAGGGCATTATACTAAGTGAAATAAGTCAGGCAGAAAAAGACAAATCCATATGATCTTACTTATTGAAAAATAAACAAAAAAAATTAAAAATAAAAACTCATAGACACAGAGAACAGATTGGTGGTTGCCAGAGGCTTGAGGACAAAATGGATGAAGGGAGTCAAAATAGATTTTCTGTAAAAAATCTTGAATTAAAAACAGATGGTAACTAATATTGTAGTAACTATATATGGTGTCCGATGGATACTAGACTTAACACAGTGATCACTTTGTAGGGCACCTAAATGTTGTATATCTGAAACTATGTTGTATATCTGAAACTAATATAATATTTATGTCAACTATAATTTTAAAATAAAATTTTTAAATTATTTTTTAAAAAGGCAGTAACTCTTAAATCATTTAGTCTTATTAAACACTATAAAATTAGACAAAGCAGGTCTCAAGTCAAGGCTAGTCCAGGGACTGCCATTGTGGCATCTGCGGGCTGAATATCTTCTCAGGACCTCCGAGCCCTGCCCATGGTGATCTGCTCCTGGGAGCCTCCAGCACACCACCCTCCACCCTTGCTGTCCTCTTTGCCCGTTTCTGAAAAAACACATCTTTCAGGTCCCCTTTTCGGTTCCTTCCCCCATGTGTGTCACAAACCTATGAGGTCTCAGAGGGTGCCTTGTTGAGGGCCGGGCCTCCTGGAACCCTACAGAGATTCACCCTGGCAAGTTCTCCTTGCATTTCCAGGAGCCCCTCTGAACCTCTCAGTTCCCAGTTCCAGTTTGTGACGACTGATTTCTTACACTGACCTCAGTCTCCACTGCACCAAGTGGAAAGTGTTGATGAAATAATCATCTCAGCCACAATGTGTGAGAGCAGGTGTGAAACGAGCAGGTGTGACAGCCAGTGAATCAAGAGCCATCCACATGCCAGGCACTGCTCATGCCGTGTTATCTGCTTAGTCTTCGTGGCAACCCGTCAGGTAAGTGCTATTATCACCATCATTTTTCCCCAGGAGAACACTGGTTTCAAGAGGTTAAGTAACCTGCCCAGGGTCACCCAGCTAGTAAGTAGCACTGCTGAGATGCAGATGGTCCAGCTCCCAAGCCCATGTTTTATAAGTTGTATCCCTCTGATGCTGAAATGCACAGTTAACCATCCAAAGGCTCCCCAGCCAAGTCAGGATGAAGTCCAGCCTCCATAGATGGGCCTGTCTGATCCAGCCCAGCCCTGTTTTCCAGCACTGAATCTCACTCCCCTCGTGGAATCTTATGTACCTCTCTGCTTTTGCAGATGCTGATCCCTTTGCCTGAGATGCTCTTCCCTCCATTCTCTGATTGGTGAGCGTCATGGCTGACCCTTCAGAGCATCTTCTCTGTGAAGTCATCCTGGGCTTCCTGTGTCTGCCTAGTGTATCTGTTTCATCACTACAGGCTCCCACTGGACAAGCATCACCTCATGGTATGTTTGCCTCCGCATGAGATTAGAAGCTCTTTGAGGGCAGGGCTAGGGCTTAGTTCTCTAGTCCTGACCACACAGCAGGCTCAACACATGCTGTCCAAGGTGACCTAGACTGACGCTAGTCCTGCCTGCACTCTCATTATGTTTAGTTTAGCCTGAGCCCCTGGGGACCAAGGTATCATGGGTGGGGACATTGCCATTGGATCAGTCAGTGGTGCCATCCTGTATCACAGCTCAAGACTACAGACTGGGTGGCTTAAACAATTCTCACAGCTCTGAAGGTTGCAGGTCCAAGATCAAGGTGTCAGCAGGTAGATTTCTTCTGAGGCTTGTCTTCTTGTCTCGTAGTGTCTTTTTATGTCTTCATATAGTCATCCCTCTGTGTGAATGGCTGTGTCCTAATCTCTTCTTCTTACAAGAACACCAGGTAGACTGGATCAGTACCTGCTCCAAGGACCTCATTTAACCTTAATTACCTCTTTAAAGACCATATCTTCAAATACAGCCACATTCTGAGGCACTGGGGGGCTAAGACTTCAACATATGAATTTACAAGAACACAACTCAGGCCATAACACACCCCAATTATCCTCCTTCCTTTTGCTCCCCAAAGTAATCTACGTGTAGCTAGAATCGTTAAAGATCAGGCTAGAGAGTCCACCAGGAGCATCCAGCCCAGCCTTTGCATTTCACAAATAGGGGAACTGAGGCCCATAGATGAGAAATGGCTTGCCACTAAAATCAATCAGCAAATTACATCAGAGTTCCTCCCTACTAGTCCAGGGTTCTTCCTGTGGCCCCATTTCCATTAGCAAACATCATCTTTGCTGGTCTGAACATCCACTTCAACCCCCAAGGCAGAGAAGAAGGAAGGCTGGTGGGATCCAGGAGCAGATTTCCTGCCAGGAAGTCTCCTCCCTCTCCCTGCTCCATGATGGCAGGACAGACACCCATGCCTCACCCAAAGCCCAGATGGCTAGAGCGGTTCCCTGCCACCTGCAGACTGCGCTAGTCACCAGGGCTCAGCCTCAGAGCTCCCAGGAGAGGAAGTTGATTGAAATATCAAGCATCTGACTTTCTTTTCTCAGTCCAGAGTGGCAGTAAAAAAGGAGCCCCTCGCCACCACACATGCTCTGCTTTGGTTGGTCCCAGGAGTTGCAGCCCCCACACCTCTTGTTCCATAGCCCCTTATAGTCCAATCCTCTCCAGAGCTACCCCCGTTCTGTTAATACTGTCAGAGCCCAAGGCTCTTCTGTGGCTCCCTGTGCCTGCAAAAGGAAGGTGATCCTCTTCAGCACGACAGGCAGAGCCCTCTGCCTGTGTCCCACCTTGGCTCCCAATTAGGAGCATGGATCTTGGGCCAAATTGATTGAGCCCAAATCCTTTCCCTAGCACTTTCTAGTTGTGTAACTTCAGAAAAAGTTACTTAGCTTCTCTGTGCCTCAGTTTTATAATCTATAAAACGGGGACAGTAGCAAGACCCTCCTTATAGAATCGTTCTGTATATTAAATTAGTTGATATTTGTATGGCATGTAGAATAGTGGCTAGAATATATTAAGCCTTATGTAAATATTTGTTAAACACCTACATACATACATGCATACCCCCCACCCCACCCAGCACACCCAACCCAAAGATGACAAGCTTTCCTAAGAACCCACGATGTGCAAGGCACAGATTCTGGTAGGAAACGGCTTAGGGATGCAGATGTACTAGATACAGCCTTGAAGAGCAGGGGCAATGCCCTGGGCAGGAAGTGGGGGCAGGGAGCAATTCAGGAAAGGTATGAACAGAGTCAGGGCAGCATGGGAGCACAGGGGTGTTAGGCTAACGGCCGGGTGTGGTGGGGACAGGTGGCGGGAGCTGAGACTAAAAGGGCAGGAGACCAAATCTTGGAGAAACGGGATGCTACAGTAAGGGGTCTCATGGTGTGGACCGCTTACCAGCTAAGAATGCACCATGCAAGTGCCCATCTTTGGGCTTCTCTCCCTGGTCCTGTCCCCACTCCAATGCCATTCAACAAACACTGGGTTTCAACTCTGACCCTGCTCAGCAGTAGGTCCGGCATAGGATGTAAGCAGAGTCTGTTCTAGAAAGAAGCACAAAGTCAAGAGGGAAGCTAATTAGATGATTCAAGTTCAGTGTGAAATAAGAATGAGGCCATGAACAAGGGGCAGCTCCAGCTGATCTTGGGGAGGTCAGGGAGGGCTTTCCAGAAGATGGGCCACGTGAGCAGAATAGTGAAATGCACCTGAGCCTTTGCAATGGGGGGAGGTAAGGGATGTTCCAGTCTGTGAGAAGGCACCAGAGCATGAAACTGCTGATGGTGTGTTGTGGCTGGAGCAAAGGGCACATGGGGCCAAGAGGCGAGGGGCAGAGCTGTGAGGGAGCGGGTGACCAGAGCCGGGGGCGGGGGGCATGTGAGCAAGGCCAGGGAACTGTGTCATCACCTAGGAGTTAACATGCCCTAGAGATGGACTTTGGGGATGGGAAGGGCATAAATAGAGCTACACTTTGGAGAGAACGCTGTGGGTTCCCCCAGCAGCAGAGCCTGAGATAAGAACATAGATGGAGGTGGTTTATTGAGAGGTGGCCCCAGAAAGAAGCAAGACCAGAGAGAGGATAGTGAGTTAGGGATTTGGGGGGGGAAACAAGGGGTGTGTTGTTGAGCTTGTTACCTCTGTGGGCAGCTAGAACTCAGTCTTGCTGGGAACCCTCTGAGTCACTATTAATGAACTTCATATTGTCACCAACTTTCAATCCCCATAGCCTGCGGGTTTCCTTCAGAATGTATTAACTCTCCCCCTTCCCATCGCTCCTCCACATTGTGCCTGGGCAGGGGTTGACTGGCCTTCTGTGGTTTTTAATAAGCCCTGCATGTTTAAAATAGGATACTCCCAGCATGCATGAAACTGTCCTCACAGCTGTGCCAAAATCAGGTGGCCCAAGGGAGGTGTGTGGGCCACAAAATCATCTGTAGCAATCCCCCTGGGTCCAAGGTGCATTGGTGAGCATTATGTTTCATTGAAAATAAAAGAAAAACAAAAATAATAGTGGTTTAATCAAGTTAGACTCATTTCCCCGTTGCATTGAAGAAGTCCAGAAATAGTGGTTTATGGCTTCACTTTGTGAAGGGCATTCTTCGAACTGTGGAAGGCCATTCTCTAACGGACCAAAGGGAATGTTGGAGCGTCAGCCATTATATTCATGTTCCAGGTGGCAGAAGAGAACAGCAGAAAGAAGAGTACACACTCTCCATTTTAAGGAAACTTCCCAGCACTTCCATATGACACTTCTATTTATATCTTCTTCACCAGACTTAGGCACGTGGTCATTAGCTGCAAGAGAAGCTGACAAGTATTGTCATTTAGATCATTAGCTATGTACCTAACTGAAAATTAAGATTCTTGAACTAAGAAGGGAAAGAGAATAGACCTTAGGAGGTGACTAGCAGCTCCTGCAACAAAGATGTGAGATGGGAACCAGGAGGTTAATTGGGAAGCAATTTTTGCAGTCCAGGTATACTGAGAAGGACCTAAGCAAGGGGAGCGGGAGTGGGGATGAAGGGACTGCACCTGTCAGATGTCTGGGTATGGATTTGACAGGAATTGGTGGGGGACATGAAGAAGAAAGGAGGGAATGGGCTCAGGAACGCCATTCACACAGCCAGGAACTATATAAGATCAACAGTTCAGTGAAGGCCTTGAGTCCCACTGAGGACATGCTACGTTTGAGAACGACAGCCAGTAAGTAGATAGTTGGGTGTTCAGGTGGTCAGGAGAGAAGTCTCAGCCCAAGGTAGCAACTTGGGGGTGTCAGGAATTGGAGCAAAGAAGAGTCCTTGAGGTGGGAATGTAAAAAAGGGAGCAGGGAGCTCAGATAGCACAGTAGGCCAACATCAGAGTGTCACCAGCATGGGAGCTAACCTTTGTGAAGTGCATCCAAGGGCCAGGGAGAGTAAGGAGTATTTCTGCCCCTGGTTGGTTGTATCCCTCTGTCAAAGCTTCTAACAGGAAGCCTCCCTTTATAGCTATACTCTGGGTTTAAATAATCACTTGGACTTCAAGCCTAGGGCTGGTGATGGTTCCCGGTGATTACTCACTTTAGAGTGAATTTCTTGTTGAATTCCCTTAATCCTTCCATACTGTCATAAGCAGTGCTTTCATTAAACTCTCCTTAGTTTCAAAGATGATGATGATAGATAGATGATAGATAGAGATAGATGATAGATAGATAGATAGATAGATAGATAGATAGATAGATAGATAGATGATAGATAGATAGATAGATAGATAGATAGATAGATAGATAGATAGATAGATAGATGATAGAGATGATAGATGATAGATAGATGTGATAGATGATAGATAGATAGATAGATGATAGGTGATAGATAGATGATAGATTAGATAGATGATAGATAGATAGATAGATAGATAGATAGATAGATAGATAGATAGATAGATAATAGATAGATAGATAATAGATAGATAGATAGATAGATAGATAGATAGATAGATAGATAGATAGATAGATAGATAGATGAGATAGATAGATAGATAGATAGATAGATAGATAGATAGATAGATAGATAGATAATAGATAGATAGATAGATAGATAGATAGATAGATAGATAGATAGATAGATAGATAGATGAGATAGATAGATAGATAGATAGATAGATAGATAGATAGATAGATAGATAGATAGATAGATAGATAGATGAGATAGATAGATAGATAGATAGATAGATATAGATAGATAGATAGATAGATAGATAGATAGATAGATAGATAGATAGATAATAGAGGATGATAGATGATAGAGATGATAGATGATAGATAGATAGATAGATGATAGATAGATAGATAATAGAGGATGATAGATGATAGAGATGATAGATGATGATAGATAGATAGATAGATGATAGATAGATGATAGATAGATAAATGATAGATAGATGATATAGATAGATAGATAGATAGATAGATAGATAGATAGATAGATAGATGAAAGATAGATAGATAGATAGATAGATAGATAGATAGATAGATAGATAGATGATAGATGATAGATATAGATAGATAGCGATAGATAGATAGATAGATAGATAGATAGATAGATAGATAGATAGATGATAGAGATGATAGATGATAATAAATAGATAGATGATAGATAGATAGATAGATAGATAGATAGATAGATAGATAGATAGATAGATAGATAGATAGATGATAGATAGATACATACATACATACATACATACATACATACATACATAGATGATAGATAGATAATAGAATAAAGAGGTGGGTGGGAGAAGAGATGGTAATATATAGATAGCAGGGAAAAATTAGATCAGAAGGGAACATGAGAAGGAACAGTGGGAGATGCAGGGGGAGAACCAGGAGTCAAGGGAGAAGCGAGCTCAAGGTCAGATGTGACCCCCACATTAGTGAAAAGGAAGACTATGACACATTTATTGGATTTGCCATAAGAAGGTCGCCAATGACTTTAATGAGAGTGGTTTCATGTTGTGGGAGAAGCCAGACTGCAGCGGGTGGAGGTGCAGAAATGAGTGGGAGATGAAGAAGTGGGACAACTGCTTTCTCCCTCGTCGCCACCTGAAAAGCCTGGCTCACATGTCACCTCCTCCACAAACTTTCTCTGAGGCTCTTTATTTTCTCTATGCTCACTGAGCATCCAGTTACTTATCTGCCACAAATCAGTGGCTGAGCTCCCAGGGTAGGAGTCCATGGCCCTGGATCTACTCAATGTCATAGAAAGAGTACTGGACTTGGAGTCTAGAAACATGGGCTCAAATCCTAAAAAATAGTTCAGCCCACCCTCCCAAGCTCCTACAAAGGAAGCACATCTTGTCTGACTTGTCCAAGAACAGGCTCGGGGCCCTGCTCAGCGCCCATTGCCCCACGCCATGGAAGGGTGCCCCTCCAGCTGCCATCCAGTTGGGCTTCCTCACTGGTCATCATCCAGTAAAGAACCATAGCCTGCCCTCATCTGTTTCCTTGGCCATGAAAAAATATAGGAGCTCCCGATGGTCACAGACATCCCCCTTTCCCACCATCTCTAGGACTGGTCAAGGCCAAAGACAATCTCTGTTACCTGTGGTTCCATCAAGAAGAGGATATTGACCATTTTACCTATGAGATTTGACTGCCCATTCTGCATTGAACCTTAGAAAGCAGAGAACTCAGAGACTTTTGTACCATATTCTATTCAACCACATGCTTCATTTGACAACAATTAAGACCCTCAACATTAGAAGAGCCAAGGGAGCTGTTTCAAACGGCAGATGCCTTGGTCCCACCCCAGACCACGGACTCAGAATTTCCCGGGGGGTTCCAGGCTTGTCTGTTCCTCAGAAGAGTGGTTCTGATGGGGAGCCAGGGCTGGGAATCACCAAATCTAAAATTAATCACAGGAAATGAATACTGAGCTAGACCTACTAGGTGCCAAGCAATGCCACTGTGGTTAACTTTGCCACAGCCCAATAGTGTGGGCTTTCTCAGCCTCATTCTATAATGAGGAAAGGGAAACTCTAAGATGGCAGGGGGCTTCCCAAGCCATCCAGCTGTTAAGAGGCAGAACCAGGGTTGGAATCTGGTCATTCTGATTTCAACACCCAGCCTTGCCTATGCCCCTCTATGCACGCCCTTCTGTGTAAGAGCCCTGTGCGAACAGACCCTAGGGAGATGGGATGTGTCCAACTCATGCCTGGTCTGGGAGCTGACACCTGAGTGAGGGTGGCTGACACATGAGCAGTTAACTCTAACACAAAGCTGCCTGAGAAGGACAAGCAGAGGCTCCAAGGGCTTTGAAAGTCCAGCTGTAATGTGGTGGGGATACCGGAAGGAACCAAGGAAAGCTTCTGAGAAGAGGTGATGTTTGAGCTGGGTCTTGAATGATACCACAGGTATTTCCACTTGCCATGCAACATGCCAAGCACTGCGCTTGGTCCAGGGGATAGAAAGATAAACAGGGCATGGTCCCTGCCCTCTGGAAGCTGGGAGTCCAGCATTCAGCCTTCTCTGCACCCCCTGTTCTCCGCAGGCCTTCTTCCTCCATCCGCTTCTTTACTGCCCTCATCCCTCTGCTTCCTATGGTGCCTCAGCTCCCCTCGGTCCTGTGGAGCACCCTTCACAGTGAGCCAGGCTCCTTAGTCACCCAGGAAATGGGGTGCTCCAGGTCCCGCACTCAGGGAGGAGAGAGGCACATGGGCCCCACCCAGGCTGGGGGGTGGGGGTGGGGACTATGAGGCAAGTGCCAGAGCCACAGAGTGAGTCAGAGACACAGACACCTGAGAAATGGGCATAATAAGACCCACTTCCCTGGGAAGCCGAGGAGAGAGATGAGATAGGAAGAGAAAGTGCTTTGAGCTCCTAAGAAGAAAGAGACCATAAACAGATCCAGGGTGTTATTACCATGGTCATTACCTGCCTCGATTAAAGGGGCACGCATCTGACTGCATGAGGGATCCCTAACTAGTCCTGCAACCCACACATGGCTGTATTTTTAATATAATTTCATTTTTATTATTAACAATTAAGCCCATGAAATATTCTTCAAGTCACTCCGACGTGTTAATACTCCCCTTCAGGCTGGGTGGGGTCTCCTCCCTCCCACGTGGCTAGGAAAGCATCCAGCCCAGGGAAGAGCCTGAACTGCCGCCCCCGTGACACCTCAGCTCTCCAGCCCTGGGTCCTCCCCACAGGGGTCTGCTGTCATCTCTTGGCCCCTGGTCCCATTATCCAGATTCCCCACCCCCTTGGTTGGCTCTTCACACCTCATGGCCCTGCCTACACCTGCTTTATCGATCCCTCAATCAAGGGCGAGGAGAATTGAGTGAACTCCTGCCAGCGATAGGCATCGGGGAAGCAAGGATTAGTTAGACACGGTCTTTGCCTTCAAGCAGATAAGCGCAGAGGCTGTTTCATTCATTCACCCAACGAGCTCTAAGCGCAGCACCATGTTCTGGGCCCAGTGCAGAGCACTCAGAATAACACACATCCCGCCCACGGGAAACACACCTGTGAGAGGACACTGACCCAACAAGGCAGGAATACGCACTGATGTGCATTATAATACAGCAGTGTCCCCAAGGCTGAGGGGGTGGAAGAACTCAGTCTGCCTTGGAGCCGGGCTGGGCGGGAGCGTGATGGCCATTGCTGGGGACGGTTCCCAAAGTGAACAGACCTGAGCTAGGCCTCAAAGTGCAGAGGGAAGGAAGGGCATTGCAGGCAGAGGGAACAGCATGAGCCAAGTGCTGGGGAGAAAGAAATGAGTGTGCTCAGGACATGGGGAGGGGTCCAATGTGGCTGGGTGATGGCAAGTTGGGAGGAAGGATAGAAATGAGGCTGGTGCCCAGCCGGGCGTGGCTCAGCGGTTGAGCATCGACCTAGGATCCAGGTGATCGGGGTTCGATTCCCTGTCAGGGCACATGCCCGGGTTGTGGGCTCGATCAATGACTCTCTCATCATTGATGTTTCTGTCTCTCTCCCTCTCCTTTTCTCTCTCTGAAACCAATAAAGATATATTTTTTAAAAAAAGAAATGAGGCTGGTGAGGAGTCAAGGGCCTCGCATGCTATGACTATAAAGACGGGCAGCCGCGTTTACAGGCCCAGCCATGAGCCGGGCAGGCTGAAGACACCCAGGTTGCCCAGCCTGTAAGAGGCCAAGCCTGCTGCGAGGGGCCCTGGCTCTTGATACAAAACTAAGGGGTTTGATTGAGGATGGACGGAAGTGAGGGATTTAGGCAGAGGGAAGGGGCGCAGCAGGCGCCTTGGGGTAACTGGGCGTTGGGCGCAGTAAGAAGTTACAAGTGGTGAGTGGAGGGTTTCAGGGAGTGGGGGGTTCCCAGGGAGAGCCTTGGCCTCCTCCACAAGCACATCACAAAGGGACAGAGCTGGAAACAACCTTACAGAACATCCTGATGAGCAGCAGGTTCCCCTTCTAAATACTTCACCAAGCTGCCACGTGCTTGCCCCACGCGACCTGCACCGTAACTCAAGTCAACAGCATCTCTTGCTTTGGCTGCTGTAGATGATGCCCAATATCCTAACCATGGCCTGGAAGGTTCTACGTGGCCTCTTCCTGGCTTCAGCCACCCCAGTCTTGTTCACTCCCCCCTCCCTCCGCCCCTCCCATGGACTTCCTACCCTCCACCACACAGGACTTCAAGTGTCTTGCAAAAGCCCGGCTCTTTCTGCCCCCAGAACTTCACGCTGAAGCACTTCATGTCACTCCTCCCACCCACCCTGTCCCATTTCCTAGCTGCCCTTTGTCTTTCAGAGTCCAGGCCTCCCTGACCCCCACCCTGCCTCCTGCTGTTCCACACCCCAGGACACTCCTTTCTTCTCCAGCTCGTGCTCTTATAACATTTGTTCTTATCTGGCTTCCACACAACCTTACAAACTGGACTTTTCCACAGCTTGGCTCCCGCAGCTGGGACAGTTCCTGGCACAGAGCAGGATTCGCAGTCTTTTTTGGGTGAATGATTGAGTTAACAAGAGAAAAATGAACAAATGGATGTGTGCGCAAGCCCTGAGCTGTGCTTTAGCCCTGCTGTTCTCGACCCTGACCAGCCTCCTCTCCTCTTGCTCCCAAGCCCCGCTTAGTCCCACTGGCCTCGAGAAGGCCTCCCTGCAACGTCCCGGGACACTGCTCTCCATGGCCGCTGCAGGCTGTGCTGTCTGAACATCGGGACACTTCAGTGCCCCACTGCAGCTCATGATGACACCCTGTGTGTGAATCTTGCCTTTCCTGCCAGAAGACAGCTCATCAAGGGCCTGACACTGTTAGACACAAAAATGGGCTCCAGATAAGGGAGGTGAGGGAGTCACATGCCTGAAAGTGAGCTCAGCCATCAGAAGGGGTTGAGTCACCATAAAAGGTTTCAAATATGACATAGCATCACATAAATGTAGCCCTTTCCTTTCCTTTCCTTTCCTTTCCTTTCCTTTCCTTTCCTTTCCTTTCCTTTCCTTCCCTTCCCTTCCCTTCCCTTCCCTTCCCTTCCCTTCCCTTCCCTTCCCTTCCCTTCCCTTCCCTTCCCTTCCCTTCCCTTCCCTTTCCTTTCCTTTCCCTTCCTGCAGTGATTGGACACTCTCTACCCATAGGGCCTGAGTTAGGGGACAGAGGAGAGGGAAGTTGTGCTTAAGCCCTGATCCCTGTGTGCTAAGGTTTTCAGCCTAGTTACAACATAAGACCTGATCGTAAGTAATCACCTTATGAGACTATCAGCTGAGTGCCCAAGAGAACTCCACCTTCGGAATTCCATTTCTTTATCATCGAACAATCCCAAAGTCTGTCCCCATGCCCAGGAGGCACCTGGGTACCCAGTCCCCTTTCTCACTGGGTGGTGTTCTCTTTCACAGCACCATCCCCTGGATCTCCTGTTTCCACCTTCCCATTTAATCTTCTCCAGTGGTGTGGGCGTGTGTGTGTGTGTGTGTGTGTGTGTGTGTGTGTGTGTGTCAGTGAGCTTGCCCCAGAAAAAGCACATGTTGCTAAAACCATTCCTGGGCTGTCTGCATACTCTGCTGTCCCGCAGGACAGTTAATGTTGAGGAGTCGTTTTTGAGTTCAGGCTTGAACTCAACAGCCTGCCTTTGGCAAACACCCGGTTGGACAACATGGCCAAATGGCCATGGAGAGTGTCAGTGCTGGAACCTGGACTGCAAAGGTCCCGATGAATCCCTAAGAACACTTTCAAGGCAAAGGTGTTTTAGATATCTACAGAGAGATCCCTGGTACGGCAGGGAAATAGTTGAGATGGCTAAGGTGACTCTCTTGGCACTTCTAAGGGATTGAGACATGGGAATTGCCAAAGTTTTTCAAATTCTACCACCCCACCTTGAGCTGCCTGGATGATGAAATAGTCTGAGGAGTTTGAATTTTCTACAGTGATGAGCTGAGCTAAAACCCAGTACCCCAGCCTGCTTCCCAGTGATCACTAAAGGACAAGCCAGATTGACGATGCACCCCCAACACTTTACAGACTAGAGCACAGCCCCCCTCCTTGGATGCCGCCAGCCATCAGGAAGAGTTGCTTCACCTATTAGCTGGCAAATGAGATGCCAGGTGGAAGCGAAGTGTTGAAACAGAAGTAGAGGCACCCCCACCCCAAGTGATGAAACACTTGGAAAGGGCTTCACGGAGCTTGCCACCTGCATGAGAAAATAGGAGAGATGGGAATGGGAGCTGGGGACACCCAGTTGCAAGGCCCTGACTTGAACTTGAGCATGCCATCCCTGGTGGCAGAGAGGCAGAGGACTGGGTGGGAAGGGAATTTGGGGGGACTAGTGCAGCTACATGGAAGAAGGCCTGATCAAGGCAGAACCTGGCAAGTGGATTCAGCTTTTGGTGCCTTAGAGATAGTCTTGGCTTTCTGGTTGAGTCTTCCCACCTGAGCCCAGTAGTGCTAGTAATTCCCTAACACTTCATGGCTAAAAATAGCAGGAGAGGTCAGGTCACAGAACGGAGAGGGGGAGGAGAAAAGGAAGAGGGGAGGAAAAGAGAGAGGGAAGGAACCAAAAAGAAAGAAATCTTTGAGAGTGTGTCCCTAATATTACTGATCTGAAATAGTCAGAGATTCCAGCACTTGGAAAAAGTTCTTTGCAATGAATGGAATGTTGTGTGCTAATACATGTGCTGTGCAAGTCTAAATGGATCTGTGTGTGTGTGAGCGAATGGTGAGTGAGTGTGTGTGAGTGTGTGTGTGTGAGTGTGAGCGCCTGTGCGAGGATACGTGCATTTCCTGATGTGTGAATGTGGATGTATTTGTGTGGACGTACATGTGTGTGCATATTTGTGTGTCTGTGCAACATCCCAGAAAGTAAACAACCCTGAAATCAGCCTCAGAAAACGTGGGATCTTATCTTGATGGGCTACAGACCAGCTGCGTGACCTTGAACAAGTCATGTTGCCAGGCTGGGTCTCAGTTTTCTCCTATGTTCTAATTCCTAGAGCGGCAATTTTCAACCAGTGCGCCGCAAAAAAATTTTAAAACATGCAGCACCTGACTATTTAGACAGGAGCACTGACCTCTTTTCCCCGAGGTTGTCAAATAAAACAATGACAATGGCCAACACAACAATAGCCATCCAGTGTGAGTGAATCAAAACTATACCTATTTTTTGTCAGATCAGCAAAAAATAAAATATATTTTTTGGTGTTCCACAGGATTTAAGTAATTAGTTTATGTGTGCCATGGGATGAAAAAGGTTGAACATCACCATCCTAGGGAAATGCCTTAGCACATAATAATCACTCAATAAATATTTATGAAATGAGTGATTGTTATTTGGAGAAAATGCTGCCTACTGCTTAAGGTTGAGGAGATGATAAAATGAGAAAATGTATGCAAAACTGTTCTCTTACTCTCTCGGTGCTTGGCACATAATAGAAGCCCAATAACTGTCAGCTCTTGCTCTCCCCAATTTCAGGTGTTTTCCCCTTGGTAGAAAGAGGTCAGCGAAGGAAATGATGCATAAGGGTCCCATGCCTCTTGCTTAGGCCGAGTAAATGCTACAGGCCATATTCTTAAGCCAATTTCCAGGGGCTTCCAAGCTCCCACTGTGTTATATATTAGCCAGGCCTCTTCTCCCTGCCCTCAGTCAAAGATTGATAGTAATTCATTTGCAAGAATTAAATGCAAGATTGAATTTTAATGCCTCAGAAATTTGAGGTCAACTTTGCTTTCAGTAACCTTTGGGGCAGGAAGCCTGGTGAGTGAGCTGGTCCCCTGGCCTCCCATCTGGTGGGATATTTGTGGGTCGCAACCTTGCAAGACTGCAACTCTCATCCTTGTTACGCAGCTGAAGGAATGAGAGCTTGGAGAGGTCAAGTCACTGGCCCAAGGTCACACTACTCGCTCCAGGACACCCGAGATGCCTCCAAGTCTAACAAGTGATATTCAGAAGCTTCAGGAAGGTAAAAATCTCCTCACTCAGAGGTCTCTGGAATTCTGAATCCACAAACATCTCCAAATCTCTGACCAGTCAGCCCCGGCGGAGTATTGGCAGATGGAGCCAGGGCTGTGTGGCAATCAGAAAACTAGTCAGGTGGGACTGGAACGGTGCCTCTGAGGTATTTCACAAACACGGGGAACAAACACATTCGGTGTCGCAATCCTGGCCACTGGGAGCTGCCGCGTTGGCTGTTTTTGAGAGCGAACTGTGGAGAAGGAGTTGGAGGGCCAAGGTGGGTGCCATCTTGGAGGCTGGGTCAGCCCTGGGGACACCGGGCCCTCACAGTCCCTGCAGACAGACTGGCTCCCCTCCGTGTGCCAGGAGCTACTCCAGACCCTTAGAGAGGCACCCAAGGCCTCCCACGGTCCAGAAGTGACCCATTTTCACATCTGCTCCCACTACTGCCTGTGACAGACGCTAGGACCCAGGCTAACCGCCTTCTGACCGGGTTCCAAACATACCTTTTTCTTCCCCTCCAAGCCCAGGAAGCAGCCCTCATCAGAACTATTCATCCTGTAATCCTACAAACAAAAGCTAATTAAGACCAAATCTCTCTCGGCGTTGCGCAATGCCCTCTGGGGTAATTAGTCCAACTGGTATGAGCTGCTCCCTAAACTCAGAGCACAAATATGGTCACATTCCACGTATTTTTTCCCAGTGAATCTCTTCAGCACACATCTACATGGAAAGCAGACAGTCCAGCATCTCTCTGGAGGTTTCCTCCCTTCCCGGCAAATTGTCCCAAAGCCCCGGGGACAGGCCAAGTAAAAACAAAATGATTCTCAATGCACCAGGCGCAGAGGACCTGGAGCCTGTTCAGTGTGCAGCTGCCGTGGATCCTCTGCCACGAATTCTTTCTGCCACGTGGTGCCACTGTTAGAACGCAAGCCTACGGAGAGCAGGCCGACAGCTGTCACGGGGCCGGTGACAAAGGTGAAGGGAAGAAGCAAAGGGGGAAAAACTCAAAACGCAGACAACAGTGTGGTGATTGGCAGAAGGAAAGCGGGGTGAAGAGCAGCAGAGGAGGGGAGAGGGGAGATAAATGCTGACAGGCGGAGACTTGACTTGGGTGGTGAACACAAAATACATTATATGGACGATGTATTCTGGAATTGTGCACCTGAACCTATGTAACTTTATTAATCAGTGTCACCCCAATAAATGCAGTAATTAAAAAAAACACAAAACTCATGGCTGCACAATTGCTTGGACACATATAAATGCCAAAATCAAGTCCCTGGCCACAGCCAGGCCCCCCATCAAGTTCTTGGAGTATAATTTTCCTAATTCATTTCCTCTTACTCAGCCATTTCCCAGAGTGTAAGAAACAGCAGGAACGCTGCATCGGGACAATGTCCTTACAGCCTCACAAACCCTCGCTTCCTGCCCCATGAGCGCGGCAGGGAACAGCACCCCTCCTTCAAACATCCAGAAAGAGAAACGATTTTTAAATCCTCTCAGGAGCGGAGGGCTTCAGGCTCCGCACCTGCCCCTCTCAGGGAGGCTGGCCTTGGCGCCTGTCCCCGCGTGTAACTGGCAGCTTCCTCACTGAAGAGGAGAGCAGAAGCCCACGTTAAATTTCCAGCACTTTCCAGGGCCACAAAGCTGTTCCCAGGCCTAGGGAGAAAACCAGTAATTATATTTGGGAAGGGCCTCCTGTCTGCCAGGCACTTAGACACAAATGATCCTGTTTAATCCCAAAGACACTGAGAGCCAAGCGGCGTGAGATGCACTGTGCGGAGGAGCAAAGCGAGGTCAGAGTGCTGAGCGGCCCAGAGCTACTCAGCTGTAAGATACTTGTGTTTTTCCTCCTGCCCCAGAGAGAGGCACAGCCTGCCCCCCGGCCCCCAGGGTTTGCTACAAGTGAGGTCAAACCGAAAGGAAGGAATTTCTGAGCAGCCCGAGAGAGATAAAGGAATCACAAAGGGGCAGCCAGAACGTGGGGGGAGAGGGCTGTTATCTTGGAAGGTGAGGAAGAAATAGATTTAATTTAGGCCCTAGAACTCAGCCTAGCACATAGTAGGTGCTTTATTGCTGTATATTTTAATTTTTTGGATACTTGCCCTGAACACTGCTTAAGTGTGCCCAGACCTGGGACGGACCCGTGGAGCATAAGGACTGATCCAGCACAAAACCTCATCTCTGAGCTTACCATGATGGAGAAGACTCATGTCTTGATTATTCTAATTAAATTAGAAGAGAAACATGATATCAAAGAGAAAGGTTGAGACAGAAGCCCAGGGAAAGAAAATGCTAACTTCCATCTGGAGAAGCTCCGGAAGGCTTCCTGGAGGAGGGAGCATTTTAGTTGGGCCTTGGAATATACATAACAATAACAACAACTATAATCCACTGACTTCTGTTGACCACTTGCTATGTGCCAAGCACTATCTCATATATATGGCCTTACTTAATTCTTCCAATAAATCCACGGTGTAGGTAGTGTTAGTCTCACTACACAGATGAAGACACTGAGATACAGTAATGACAAACCAGTAATGGTCGGAGAAGGGATGGAATCCCAGGCGTATCTGGAATTTACCTACCTAGTCAGAGGCGAGGCTGGGACCGAGAGGGAGAAAGAGGTCTGCCTCCTCCGGGGGGAGGACTCCTCTGCAGTGGGCTTCCCACACCGAGGCAGGGAGCGAGTGTGCACGGGAGGGGAGGAGGGACCAGCCTGCTTCTGCTGAGAGGCACGGTCTCCCTGCCCACGAGTAACCAGCAGCACAGTGACTAGCAAACTCTGACAAATGAGATGAGACACTCGTTGCTTGCAGAAGAGAAATTAAAGAGAGAATTGGGATCGCTTGCTCCCAACTTCCCCAAGTAGAGCAGGGGAAGGGGCTCACCTTCCCACCAATACTAGCTTTCACTCACTATGGGCAAGGCATAAACTAGGCTTTTGCAAACATCGTCTCTTTTTAATTTTCAAAGGAACACTTAAGTAACTATAGATAATATCCATTGATTGTGAATCGTGTCCCAGGCATTGTTCTAGATGCTTCTATATGTTTAAACGCGTTGGATTCTCTCAACATCTCTAAACACTAATTATGATCATTAGTATCCCCTCTTCACAGAAGAGGAACCTCAGGTTTAGGGCAATTAAGCGTCTATCCCAAGGTAATATGGGTGGTAAAAGGAAGAACCGGGACTTGAACTCAGGTAGTCTGACCCCAGAACTCCTGCTATTCACCACTCCCCATTCTGCCCCCAAAAGTAGGCATTACTATCAGCATTAAATAAATGAGGTAGAGGTCAAGCAAGATTATATGACTCGTCCAGTTTTTTGGTGGCAAAGCCACCATTTGAACCCAACAGCCATCCTCTTAACCACTTGGCAGCAGCAGCCCTCATCCTGGCGCTGACCTGTGGTTTGCTGCACTCACGTCATTTCTCTTTATACCCGTTTCATTGCCTGGAAGGGAAGAAGAAACAACTTGGTACTCTCCAAGGGCCCGGTCAGCTCAGCCCTCCCAGGCCAGGGTGGACAGTTTCCACATCCCGGGCTCTCACTCGAGTGGGAAACCAGTTGCTTTCTGGCAGGCAAACCACAGCCTAACCCTTAACAGCTGCTTGTTTGCATGAGGATAACTCGGGGTTCCTGCCACCACCCTGGCCCACCCCTGCGGTAGACTCTCCAGCATGGCCACCAACAGTTTCTCCCGTCTCTGAACATCCCACCCGTTCCTCACAGCAAGAGGTGGGGTCTCTTTTCCTTCCCCTTGAGTCTGATCTGGCGTGTGATTTGCTTTGCACAACCAAATGCAATAGAAATGATGCCCTGCGACCCCCGAGCCTGGCCTTAAGAGTTTGGAGAGCTCTGTCCCCTGCCTCTTAGAAGCCAGCTGCTGGGCTGTGGGGATGCGCAGGCTCCACTACGACTGATGAGAACCCACATGGAGAAGAGAGGCCCAAGGATGAGAGGCCATCCTGGATGTTCCAGCCCCGGCAAGGTCCCAGGTGAGGGCAGCTACCCAACTAACCTCAGCTACGGCCCATAGAGAGAAAACTGCCCCACTACCGGGACAGTAATAAATTGTTGCTGTTCTAAGCCAAATACCTGGGAACGGTTTGTTACATAGTAATTGAAAGAATCCCACTTCTTCCACGTTACCTTTTTTCACCACAAAAGATTACTCCATAGCTCACAGGTGTCAGTGTCATTGGCTTATGGCACTTAAGCGTATTCATGCCCTCATGACCAACACGACTTCCGACCTCAGGCAGAGGGGAGTAACGTGGCTTCATTCACTTAGTGTGAGCCCCTATCTGCTCAGGATAGAGATCCAGAGATAACTAAAGCACTGTCTGTGCCTTCAGGAGGCCACATCTGGGGATGAGCCGGGTCCCTGTCATCACAACACAGAGTGATGGAGTGAATTCATTCATTCAACATCTGTTAAGAGCCTGCTATATGCCAGGAACTCTGCTACTCATTTGTGCTAGTAATCCATGAACAAAGAACAAAACCCAGCCTTCACTGGCTGCATTTTAAGGGGATTTCATTCTGATAATCACAGAGGTACAAGTGAAGCTCTGGGGACTAACTCCTGGGATGGGCAGGTAACACATTTTATCTGCATTTTACAGCTAATGATCTGAGATCCCAGAGAGCTCAGACTTACTCCCCCACAGATTAGCTGTGTCATCTAGGGATGTTACTTAACATTTCTGTCCTTCACTTTCTTCATCCATAAAATGAGTTTAAAAAGTATGCCTACATCATGGAATATTATAGAGATTAAATGGACTAATATTTGTCAAGCACATAAAATAGTTCATTACACTTTTTTAAATACTATGTTAATCTTTGTGTTCTTTTGAAATTCAATTATCTTTCTTGCTAAGTTAATTGACAAGTGTTAGAAAAATTCACTATTACTATTAAAAAGGGGAAGCTTGGTTGGTATATACAATTTCGGAATGGCTGCTAGTCACATAACTGTTTAGATTTTATTTGGAAGTTAACAGAAAAGGAGACTTGCACTTAGGCTAATGATTCACATAATGTAATATTTTAAACTAGAATTTTAAAGCACTCTGACTTACATGCCTATTAGCTAATGTTATAATCGTACCATATTGCTTGGGTTCAAGTTCTTCAAAGAGTCATCAGAATAACACAGACTGAAGGGGCTTTTGAACACTTACCACCCTCTGCTCCTGAGTGTCCATCATAATTCGTTTTTGCAACATAGTCATTTCTTTTTAAAGTTCATTTTGTGCACCAGTAGGCAGAGTATCGTGATTCTTCTCCAAGTCCTCTGTACTCTGGGAACCGCTCATCTAACTGTTTGTTTCCAGTGTCTGGCCCTGAACAGCTCTAGATTACCGAAAAACCTTCTGTTGTCATCGAAACAAATCAGCTAGTTTTTCTTCGTGTTACTTAGCTTTCCGCACATCTACCTCCCACTGCTGAAACGAAGTCAGAAACTGCTGGGAATACTCCCAGTTAAGCGTCTGCCTTTGATCTTGTTGGGTTTTCCAAACATGTTCAATTTTCTAGTTACTGGTTTTGAAAGAAGCCTTGCTGCACATTGCTTGTCTTTTTCTTTCTGCAAGGAGAGTGATGTTAATGAAAGCTCAAAGATTTTCCAGCGTAATCTGAACTTCACCCCCCATATCATCAGTGATTCCTGGGCAGTGCTTTTCTTCCCAAGCTTATCAGTTACTGGAGGCTTCGAGTCAGTACCATCCTCCTCTGAGCCACTCAGATCTTTTTTATCTTCTTTCTCAAAGTCATAGGCTCCCCCATGGATGTCTTCCCAGGTTTCGGGGTATGGTTTCTCCCAGAGGGCACCATGTTTAGATGTTTTCTGACTGAGGTATCTGCTTCGCTGCTGCTAGACTCCTCTCAATCTTTGTTAAATGAATTTTAGAAACAAAACAAAATAAAATGACAGGATTAGCCCCCGTTCACAGAACTGGGTGGGTGTCCGTGGAACTGCCCCCCGATTCCATGCTCTCTGCACCCTCCTCTATTCTGCCTCTGAACTAAACGGTGCTTCCGTTGTCAGTGTGAGATTTAAGCCTCCGTGCGCACCCTTTTAGGTACGCACATCACAGGGACACCCTGCAGGTCCCCTAGGGAAAGCATTCAGCAGAAGGGACTCCCAAGGTGCAAATCTCAGGCAGGGTGGAGACTCTTGAGATGACTCAGGCCGAGACTAATTTACAGGCGCATGTGCCAGGAACCTTTCTCACACCTCGGGTGTGTTGAGCAGGACTTAAAGGATCGAAATGCACCATCCTGAAGATAAGGGCTGCCTCGGACTGAATTCTTCACAAGGCATCAGACCTTCTATTGTCTGGCCATCCTACGGTCTACTCTCAAGAGCCTCCTCTGATGGAACTCGTCCATCCGAGGCAGATAGTGCCCAGGCTCTCTGCGGCTGGCACTGGGAGGTGGCATTGTCCTGCATCAGAGTGGGAAGCAAGGGTGTCAGGAAGGCTGCGGCCTCATGCGCAGCCTGGCTGCCTTCCACGCACCAACAATGACACAACGCCCTCCTCTGACAAGCCCTTTCCAATCTGCACAGGGATCTGTTGGACAGGGAGCCGGTTTCCACAGCAGCCGTGCACAGGCGGCCGGGGGTGGGGTGTGCACGTAGCTCTCTTCCACCCCAAGATCTGGGAAGACAGAGCTCACCTCCTCACGAGCCAGAAAAGCCCAGCCAAGCACAATAGGGCTGCTGCTGGGGGCCTCGAGGGACCAGGTGAAGAACGGCCCAACGATCAGGGCCGCGCAAGTGACAGTTGTCAGAGGAGCATGCTCGTCTGTCCCACTGATGGAATTGGTCCCAAAAGGAAAGCTTTAACTTGTTTTAGGAACTAGTCACAGCCTGGCTCGGGCATGCTGCCCATGTGTTACGAGAACAATCTCTGGGAAATATGGAATGGAGTTAGTGCCAAGCAGATCACAGCCCTGGAGCGTGGCATTCAGTGCCCCCTGGTATTCAGCCAGCCCCTAATTCCTCAGGACCCTCCTGACCACTACCAGTGCCAGACAAGCTGCCCCATGGCTCTCCGTCACCCAGCGTGTGCTGAATCCCCGGTATAGTCAGGAGTTGGGACAAGAGGTGCAATGACAAGGCCTCTGCCCTTGAAGGCTTCTCCGTCTGGAGCCCACAAATAATTACAACACAATATGACAGATGCCGCAATGTGTACCAGTTCCGGGAGCCCAGAGGGAGGAGGGATATGTCCTGTCGGGGCAATCGCAGGAGGATTCGGGAGAGGTGCACTGTGAGCCAGGCCTTGCCAGTGAGCTCTGTTCAGCCAGCGTTTGCAAAGCATCACCTGGGTACCGGGCAGAAATGCCAAGGCTGGCAGGAAGAGTGAACCAGATGCAGGGGGATTTCATTCCCACCCTCTTCACCGAGCCCTTTCTGCCTTCCTTTCAAATGCCAATTCAAAAGTATCTCCTCCATGAGAGTCATTTTCTGGTTTCAACCGGCCCCTAAGTCAACATCTCTTCTCAACCCATGAACTTGTAGCCTCTTCATGAACCAACCAAAAGACCTTTTCAGAGGCCCAAAGAGTAGCTGAGAGCCCTAAGAGACATCCCAGCTTGTGTTAGGCTCCAAGAAGAGAACCAACGTTCCTGTCCTCAACTAGGTGCCAAACTGGATGGTCATGTTTAGAAGTTCATAGAGAATTAGGGATAAATTCGGGATGAAGAGAGCATTTGTTCTCCTTGAGAATGCCAGTTGAAAAGGTTCTTGGACTATTCCAAGTGTGAGCAGGTGTTTGAACCCAGGGACGCTCTAAGCCCCTTGAGAATGGAAGTTTGTGTTTTCTGTGTCTGGGTGGCCATCCCTCTCCATCTCCACCCTCACACTTAACTTCTTAGCAGGAACACCTATCATTTTAGTGCAGAATGTCCTTGCTATGGCCTGAACATTTGTGTTCCTTCAAAATTCATTGTTGAGGTCCTAACTCCCAGAGATAATGGTATTAGGATGTGGACCTTTGGGGGGGGGGGGTGCTTAGGTCATGAGTGGGATTAGTGCCCTTATAAAAGAGGCTCAAGAGATCCCTAGCCTCTTCCACCCTATGAATACACAGCGAGAAGGTGCTCTCCATGAACCAGGAGGAGAGCCTGGAACAGCCAGCCACCTCACCAAATCTGCCAGCACCATGATCTTGGACTTTCCAGCCTCTAGAACTGTGAGAAATAAATTTCTATTATGTACAAGCTACCCAATCTGTGGTATTTTCTTATAGCAGCCCAAATAGGCCAAGACAGTACTCAAACAATGCACACTGAACAGGAAAGCTACATAGACCCTCAACAGAGTTGCATCTCTCCTGGCCAACCTAGAAGGTTTTCCAAGTTGGGCCTGCAAAGGCACCTAAGGGATTAGACTCAGGAGGCTAAATATGTATCTACAGGAGGCAGAAAGGCAGGCAGGCAGGCAGGCAGGCAGGCAGGCAGGAAGGAAGGAAGGAAGGAAGGAAGGAAGGAAGGAAGGAAGGAAGGAAGGAAGGAAGGAAAGAAAGAAAAGGGGAAGGAAAAAAGGAAGGAAAAAAGGTAGGAAGGAAGGAAATTTTTTGAGCACCTACTGTGTGCCTGGCTCCAGGCTAAGTGCTTTACACACATTAGTCAGTACTGTTATGTTTTATTTCTGCTTCTAAACAACCTGTAAGAAAGGTTTCATTGACTCTGCTTTACAGATAAGAAACTGAGGCTGAGAGAATTTAAGTAACTTGCCAAAGGTCAAAGCCCTAGTTAACAGGGATTCAATCCAATATCTGAAGACTCGAAAGCCAAAGCTTTTTCTAGATGGCCTGGATAAAAATAGCTGCCATTTATCAAGAACGTGCTGCTTGCCAAGTCCTAGGAAGGCCCTTTACAGACACAGAACGTCACTGAGCAAATCCTCCTGGCACAGCAGCCCCTACCCAGGTGCTTCTCCTGCGCGAGAGGCAGTAGCCGGATGACTGTAACATTTAGCATCAAAACCCAGGCAGTTCTGAGTACAATAGCACAGTCTCATGTGGTCACCCTCGTTGTAGCCCACCTGCCATCCATCCATCCATCCACCCACCCATCCATCCATCCATCCATCCATCCATCCATCCATCCATCCATCCATCCATCCATCCCTCTGAGCAAATATGTTTGAAGAGGCTTAAATGCAATTCTCCAGATGTTCCTTGAGTCTTCTTGATTCTCTCCAACAAGGAATCATCTAACCATTCCAGGGCTTTGGGGACACTGACCGCATAGTCTATTAAGGAATATAAAAGAAATTAAAGCAATGTGTTTTATTATTTTTTATAAAACAAATACTGCCCCATTCAAAAAATTATCATATGTCTTCAGAACACATTCTTTCTTGCTTTCTTGAGGTTTAGAAATATCCTTTCTTTGGATGACATGGTGGTTAAACAAATTATAATTTGGTTTTTAATGCCTTCAATGGACAAAATTCATAGTTGACAACTTTATGATATTGGTTTGCTTATTTTAACTTTTTTACCATTTTTATGTGTACAGTTCAGTGGTATTAAGCACATTCACATTGTTCTGCAACCATCACCACCATCCGCCTCCGGAATATTTTCTTCATCCCGCACTGAAACTCTGAACCCATTTAACTCTAATTCCACAGAGGTTGCCAGAGGGGTGAGCAAGCAGTGGAGGTGACGTATGCCCAAGGTGCACGTCATCCCCAGTAGCAAAGAAACAAGGTATTGATGGATCTTGTGCATTGAGGGGGGAAGGACATGGGCAAGAAGCAGAAGTCAAGACCTGGGGCCCAGCAAGGTGGGGAGTCAGACTGGAAATTTCCATAAAAAGTCAGAATTCCCCCAAATGACCACCTCAGTGGATGAATAAGAAATAAAAATTCACTCCACAGAATGAAACTTGCTTGTCTAGCTTTGGCTCTGGGTGAAACAGAAACAAAGGAAAAACTTCCCTTGAAAATTCTTGAGCACAAGTCCAAGTTTACAGTGTTTGGGGCTATTATTCATATTTCCTGTATGGTCCAACCCAGGTAGACCTGCGTATCTAGAGGAAACACACTACAAATAGTCCCCAGAGATGTACACTTTAAAGCTCAGCCTCAAAGAACTGACACAGATATTGGTCCAAGGAGTATAAGCTCATAATTAGGAATCATAAGCACACAAGTAAACAAACCCTCATGAATGAGAGTCAGCGGAATCAACAAACTATGGCATCAGCCCCATAAAGACTACAGATGTTGCAATTAATAGGTACAATGTATATAGCAATCATGTAGATAATGAAATACAAGGGAATAAAAAAACCAACCAGGAATGCTTGAAAAAATAAATAGAACTTTTAGAAATGAAAAAGCATAATAATTAAAAATTAGAAACCCAATGGATTTTTACCCAATGTATTAATACCTCTGAAGGGAAAATTAGTGAAAACAAATCTAAAAAAATTATCCACACTGCACCACAGAGAGGAACAAAATGCATGGTGGATACCATGAGAGGGTCTAACATACGTCTAATTGGGTGGCCAGAAAAAGATACGAGAGGGAATTTGAATTTAATGTGTCAATTCCTTGCTCAGTCTTCAATAGCTTCCCTCACTCTTGGGGAGAAGTTTCTAAGTCCCTGTCATGGCCTACAAGGTCAGACAAGTCTGGCTCCTAACTACTTCTCCATCCTGGCTATCTGTTCTGGAATGTGTCAAACATACTCCCATACCAGGCTTTCTTCCAGAATTCTTCCCCTAGAGCCTGCATGTCTGACTACCTTGCTTCATTCTGATTTCTGCTACAATGATGTCTCCTCCAGAAGGCCACCCTTGACCACCCAGTGTAACATTGTCTCTCACCCCCACCCTTGCCCTGCTTTATTTTGCTTCTTAGCATATTTAATTATCTATATTATATATATTTTTTTATTTTGTATTGTTTCTCTTCCCAATGTATAGATATATGCCTGCCCTGAGTAGGTACTCAGTGAATTTTTTTAAAGAATTAATGGATGAATTAAACATATACATACTTGCTACATGACCAGTACTTCAGGGGAGAGAGATGGGCAAGGCAGAGACTCTGGGTTGCCTGCCATTACACACCCTCATATTTTCCCTTAACTACACAATTCTAATTTTGAAGGGGAAGCAATGGGATCAGCTGAAAATCTCTATTTCCTAGGCACCCTCGTAGAGAAATGAGACCATCGGCTATATTCTGGTTGGTGTGGCAGAAACATTCTTTGCTGTCTGGGGCTTCCAGGACAACTCCTCAACAGGATGGATAGACTCAGCTGGGGGACCTTAGATTTCTTTCTCCCTCCTCCTTATTGCTACCTAAAATGTGGACATAAGGGCTGGGACTGCTGTGGCCATTTCACAACTGTAAGTCAGCCTTGAGGATGGGAGTCATGGAACTGAGGATGGTAGAGCAGACAAATCAAAGAAACCTGGGATGTCAGTGATGTCACACAGCTGGCCTGTCTCCTTACCCCAGACATCTTTCAGCAGAGAGAAAACTCTGTTTTTAGTTGCTACCAGCTGAAGATACTTCTCAACTGATACCATAAGTAAGATTCAGGAACTTACAACTAACAATGGGATTCAGACACACTCAGTGACCCCCAGGGCAAAGGGCTGGCCAGGAACTCAGCAGAGTCAAGTGCTTGGCCAGCATGGGACTTGGTGGGCAGAAGGAGAGCACGGGTATCTCCCCAAGGAAGGATTGGGTCATCAGCTTGGCCTTTCACACTCCCAAAGTGTTGGGTTAGGCAAGGACTGGCAGTGTGAGGGGTCAAACCACAGCAATTTCTGCTCCTCCTGGAGTGATCCAGTGGGGCAAATGTCACACAAGCTCACGAAGTGTCACCGGTCAGTTGGCCAGTGTTAACTCAGCAAAGTGTTGGTGCCTAGCATTGTGCTAGGTGCTGTGAGGAGAGGCAGAGGGTAGAGAAGGTGTGGCTCCTGTCCTCAGGGGGCTTACAGTCATGGGTACTCATGAATGTTTATGCCTGTGATGAACCTTGGTGGGAACCTTGGTTTCCTTGGCCTCATCTTCCCATTTGGAGAGACCTTATCCAAAGTAGCACTTTCTGCATCATTTTCTCACATGAGGTTTACCTCATGAGTGGTGGAGCCATTTGCCTGATCAATGGGTTCGAAAGAAGCAAAAGATAAGCCCTTCTGGGTCCTCTCTCTTTAGGATCTGCCAGTAGGATCATGTCCTACTGGCATGGCCCGAGTTTCCATTGATGGTAGACAAGTCTGTCTAAATCTAGGAGGCAGCATTATGAAGCTCATTCATTGTGATGACACACCTGTGCCAAATCCTTCAATTCAACTTTTATCAGTACAAAAGTTGATATTTTTCTATCCATCTCTCTTTTGGTTCTGACCTCAGGAAGAAATGAGTGTTATTTTTGGGCCCTCAAGATAATTAATGCTGACAACTGTTACAAAAAACAAAAAACAAATCTCTGTGTCTCAACGCTATGAAAGTTTTATTTCTGCCATTATCCACCCTCCCTTTCAAGTGGCAAGCATTAACTCAGCACCATCTCTGTGCTGAGTTGAGGTGCATTTAGTCTCACAAAGTCCAGTCATGAAGTTTCTGGTAAAGAAGCCTTGCTGGAAAAGGGTGACTCAGGGACCCGGTTTGCTTTCGTACTCTGTCTCCACTATTATGTGGCTTCCAAGTCAACCTGGAATCATGCAGTCATGAGCTTTTCCAGAGGAAAGCCTGGAAGATCAATCAGACCGTGGGATATTTTATAGTGTAAACAGCCAGGCACAGAAATGTCATAGATCGTTTCCTCCTACACTCCTCTGGACAAAGTAAGTCACATGGCACCTCTTAGATGCAAAGGATGCTGGGAAATGTGGCTTATTCAGGTGCCCAGAAAGAAAAGGAGACTGGATGGTGGTGAACTTTATCATTCCCTACCACATCCCAATAGGTTCTACTCCCTTAGTCATGAAAATGACTATTTTAAAATCAAAGCATGTCAATAAGTTGCCTAAAACATATAGGCATTTATCAACAGAGCTGAGGGGGAAATTAGGCATCATAGAAACTATATAGTGGTGGGGACAAGGAAGAGGGGTTAAAGCTGAGGGCCTTGAACCCTTGCTTCAAAGAGTAGTGAGTTCCCTGTCACTAGAAGAAGGCAAAGAGCAGTTGGTCACTTGGTGGAGATATTAAGAATCAAGTTTTCCATCAGATGACTAGACTACACCAGTGATTCCCACACTCTTCATTCTCAAGGGCCCCTTTCATAATTGTTCCCTTTGGACTTCATGTTTTGAAAGATTTTGTCTAACAAACAAACGGCACTTATTGAGTAATAACAAATACATTTCCTCACTTCTTACTAATCAAGGTTTTGTGTGTGTGTGTGTGTGTGTGTGGCATCCACAACCAGACATGTGCACTTTGGACATCATGTATACCATAGTTTTGCTCTGCTAATCGACCTTCAAAGGTGCTAGAATGTCATCAACAGAGCCTAGAATGTCATCAATAGCCAATCAAAGGTTCTCACCAGCATTTAACTCTGACTTGATGATTCAACTCCAGCCAAAGTGAAGAAACTAATACTTTAGTTACCCTTGTTATGGGATAAGTTAACAATTTTAAAAGAGATCATTGAAAAGCACTCTCAGACCCACACTACTATTTGGAGCTCTAGAAAACTCACTTGTTACTTCACTCTGACCCATCCACCCTCCCCAGCAGACCATGTTGGAGCGCAATTTATTTCCCCCTGAGTAGGAATTTCTCAGGGACAGGGACCCTGTCTCTGTACTCCTAGTGCTTAGCTAGGTGCCACGTAGTTGCTCAACAGTTGTCCATGAAGTGACATCTATGAATGAATGTGATAAACTCCATTTTTTGCTTTAAAGTAAAGCTGGCAGATCAGAAGAAAACAGTGCCCCCAAACTTGGCAGTTGCCATGATCAGAAATGCAAAGTCAAAGGTGAAGTATCTGGGTGGGGTCTTCCACTCCCCAGCAAAAAGTCCTGACTGCATACACCGCTAAAGTGGACAGCAACCCTCTTTCCCTCCTCTTTGTGTAGACAGCGTCTCTCCCAGTGCCTGCTGCATGGCAGACCCTTGATAAGAGGGCCTCTCCATCTGGATCAGCTTCCTTCCCCACCCCCACCTTTCCTTCTATATCCCATCCCCTTTTCCCTTCCCGCCGGTGCTAACACCACCAACCCTGTGCTTATATCCAGGTCTGGCACAAATTCTCAGAACTGCCCTGCATACGGAATGACTAATTAAGGGCTTGCCTGAAATCACAGTCACTGTAGAGCTCATAAAATTCCTGAACTGAAGCTTAAAAATAGCTTCCTGGCAACGTGTCCTTGAATTTTTGTGACGGGTTTACCCTGCATGGGTTTTGTACCAGCCTTGCTCCACCACAACTGAACGGGAATGGTGTGGGCCTCTCCCCCACCCTTCCTCAGGCCTGTGCCCAAGTTCTTGGTAGCAGTGAGTGGTCCCCACCCACAGAGCTTGGAGCACAGGAACTGCTCGGGGTGAGTGACCAGGGAATGCCTAAGTTGATGATGACATGAACTCTGCTCAGTTCACTGAAGGAGCAGCAGGCCCCTTTCCCACTTTGCTCCAGGGAAACTCATGATGCGCAGAAGCGAGTATCTGATAGACACGAGGAGACCCAGGCTTTATGGTGCAGCTGGGTCTTGGTTGTGTGACTGTGGGCAGGTCAACCTAGACAGGCTGCATGTTCCTCACGTGTACAAGCAAATGGGTGAAGTAGATCAGTAGTTTGTAAACCGTACTTTCCAGAACCCCCAGGTTTCTATGGCAACCTTCCAAGAGCCACTGCCCAGAGAAAGGAAGGCCAAGTGGGTGGGATCCAGGCACCAACCCTCTTTCTACCCAGCAGCTCTGCTTTGTCCTGGAGCCAGCGATAAAGCTGGGGTTTGAACCCAGGTAGTCTATCTTCGGCACCCCGGCTCTTAATCACACAGTTCTGTGCATTAGCACCAAAGCATAGAATGAAGCAAAACTCCAAGGCATCTCAAATAATACCTGAGATAAGGCAGCTGGCAAAACAACAAATCTGGATGCTGAATGCATGAAGTTAGGAATGAATGATTCTGGGTGGAAGTACAGGAAGGCTTCATGGAGGAAGTGATATTTTAAGATAAGTCAAGAAAGATGGTAGGAGCTCCCCTGGATGGAAAAGTGGTCCCACCATTCCAAGCAGAGGCCAAAACAAAAGCAGGACGCTGGGAGGTTCAGGGAAGCCACAGGGGCTCTGATTGGCTGGAGAAGAGCATTCTCAGGGTCCCGTCTCTGAGTAACTTCCAATCATCCCCATGTCTTTATTCCACAGCCTTCAGATCCTAAACCCCAGTGTCCAACAGCACCATTGCCAAGAGGCACAGAGGGAACATCACCCCTTCTATCTTTTGTAGGAGACACCACATGGCCCGTAAAATTTGAAAGCAGTTCAGACACCGGGCAGCTGAGATCTGCCAAGGTGAAGCGTTAAATTCAGGAATGGAGCTCAGTATTGGCCCTCAGTGTGATTCCTTTTCTCTACCACCTTGGTATGGGGTTATTTCTAAAAACTAAAAAGAAATTTTAAAATGTTTAAACTATTCCATTTCTAGGAATTTGTCCTAGATAAATATGAAAGCAGAAATGAGCATACAAGAATGGTCACTATAGCAAATGTTGTAATAGTAAAAATCAACAAAAAAGTTACAAACAAATAAAAAGCCTGTTTATAAAGCTCAACTGCACTAAGTATGGTACAGCTGAATACTGTGGGGCTCCTTTTAAAAAGCAGACTAGTTTTGTTGATGTGGAAATTAAGGGTGAAAGTCAAGGGGCAGAACGATGCCCCCATTCATGATATTTTTAAGAGATTGTATATGTGGAAAATTACAGTAATGACGCATAAAAACTGCTGAAGGTAACTACCTCTGGGAAGTAGAATTAGGGGTCTAAAGTGGGAAAATTATTTTTTCATTGATATACCCTTTGCTTCTGAATTTTTACTATGTCTATATGTTATGTCCATAATAAAAATTAATTTACAGGTTTGTTCACCTGTAAATTAGCTCTATTAATTGAGTAAAATAGAAAACATGCCATGGACACAAAGGTCATTTGTGATTCATTCCATTAACATTGAATAAAGAGCTTATTTTACCCCCAAGCAAGTGCTAAGAGCTGGGATAATGTATATCCACAAAGGAAAGTAAAACAGAGACCCTGCCTTCCGATAGCTCATTGTCAAGAGAGGGAGTCAGCAAAGTAAATGTCTACAACAGGGAGAAATTAGAATCATGGTTGAGAAAAGCCCTAAAGCCACGAGACCGTGAAGGATGGTTGAAGAAGTCTTTCTGGAGGAGGTGCTATCTGCAGAGGGTTTTGAAAGATGAATAGAAGTTCGTTACAAAGAAGGAAGGGGAAGCACATTTCAGGCATAAAGAACGAAACACATCCAGCACATGGGACAATATGGAGAGGTGGGTCGTTTCAAACACAGAAAACACATATTTTGAATACTTAGATTTAGAAGTGCTCTCCTAACGGCCAAAAAGGGAGAGGTAGCTCTATGGGAGCCAAGAGTCAGCTGGGCAAAGTGGTTAGGAGTGTGGGCTGTGGAGCTAGTTGTTAGATCTGGGTCAGCATCTGCCTGGCCCATTTACTAGCTGTGTCTTGCTCCTTAGCTTCTCTCTGCCTAACTTCCTCCCCACACAATGCAAATAATGAAAGTAGATTCTTTTTAGGATGCTCAGGAGTATTAGAATGAAATAATGTATACTATGCTCTTAACCAAGAGCCATCACAAAATAATCATTCAATAAATTATATGTATGCTCCTGTGGGCTGATATTTAAGATGTGGAGGTGGGGGAACAAATGGCTTTTTATCTTTATTATATTATCTCATTTTATCAGGGACTTTGCTGTTTTGTTCACCACTATGTACCCCTCAGTCCATAGGTGGCATCCACTAAATAACTATTGAATGAATTGATTCTTGTAAAAGAAAATCGTGTGTGGCATTTGCTAGTACACACATAGAAAAAGAGGCTGAAAAGATATATACCACACCGTTAATAGGTGTTGACCCTGGAATGGCAGGATTATCAAGGATTCACCCTTCTTAAATCACACTTTTCTCTAACAGATATTTTATGACAAGTTTGATATCTTAAAGATCTGAGAAAAACAATAAAGTCCAAAAGTAAAACAAGAAAAAGAAAAGAAAACATTTTAATTGTTTCTTTGATACCATCAGTCAATTCCTGGATATTTTTTAGAATTTGTTTCCGTTCTTCTGATAGAAAAATTGGAGTCACTGACCCTATAACTTGGTCTTCTATTAATTAAAAATGATGTGGTAGACAGATTTCAGTCATTGCCCCAATTTGTTCTCTTCTTGAATCCACGCCTCTTGGTGGTACTCTCCTAACTCTGTCCCTGGACTGGGCCCTGTGACTTGTTTTGGTCAGTGGGAAAGTAGCAAACATGACCACATCAAGGGCTGGAAGAGCACTTGCACACTAAGGGTCGCAGATCCCTGCCACCAGCAAAGAAGTCCAAGTCAGCCTGCTGAACAATACAAGACAGGCGCTCCACTCCCACCAACAGCCAGCAGCCACCCAAGCCCTAGACAGGTGACTGAGGTCCTCTGAGAGCAGACAGCCCAGCTGACCACAGACACGGGACCCTGCACAGCCAAGATCATCCAAGCCCGGCCGAGACCAGAGGGCCACCAGGCAGAATCATGAGCTAAGTAGACAGCTGTGATTTCAGGCCCTAAGTTTCAGGATGGTTGGTGGTTTGTCACGCAACAGTAGCTAACTGACACACATTATGTTAGTCGTATGGTTCCTAAACGAAGTGCTCAACTGTATGTGATATTTCAAATGAAAAATTATTTTTGAAAAGTAAAGATTCTCCAGCAAAGTCACCACCAACTATTTGCAAAGGACCTTGTCTTTCTTTTAATATATCTTTATTGATTTCAGAGAGAGGAAGGGAGAAAGAAAGAGAGATAGAAACATCAATGATGAGAGAGTCATTGATCGGCTGTCTCCTGCACACGCCAACTGGGGATGGAGCCTGCAACCCGGGCATGTGCCCTGACAGGGAATCGAACCAGGATCTCCTGGATCCTAGGTCGATGCTCAACTGCTGAGCCACGACTGCCAGGCAGGACCTTTTCCTTTTTTAATGAAAGAAGCAGGACCTTTTCCTTTTTTAATGAAAGAATATCAAATTGAGGGCTACCTTTTGAGAAAGATAACAGACACTCACAAGAATATTATATTTTATATATTACATAATATTCTATATTAGTATATATTCTCCTATTATACTCATATATAATATATTATATATCATATAACATTATGATATAATAAAGGCCTTAGCTTACTGACCACAAGAACAGCCTGCAGCTCAGTAGCCACTGGGCCCTGTGATCCCGGCAACAGCCTTCCTCTGTCCTCACACACACCAGGTGTCACAGGCACTGACCCCACTCCATCGGGCTCGTTTCTGCGCTTGACTAGACGCTGTATGAGTTTATTCAAGTGTGGACCAGGCTTCACAGCCTCACCCTGATGCACCGGAGTAGAGCTCCTACATCTTTAGTCGCCTGGGGAGCTTTGAAGGCGCCTCAGACACATCTCAGCGCAAGAGAACCCGCAAATCTCTGGGAGTGAGTCTCCGACAGCAGAATGCTTCCGAACCCCTCACAGGCCACGTGCAGCCAGGTTTGTGCATTTCTCGGGCTTCGGGGTGCACGTGAGTCATCAGCGGATCTTGTTAAAATTCGGGTCCTGAATCAGGGGGTGGGGAAGGGCCTGAGAGTCTGTATTTCTCACAGGCTCCAAGGTGATGTCGAGGCCGCATTTCTGGGACCACACATTGGGGGGCAAGGGGCCCAAAGGCAGCACCTCTTTAGCACAGTCTTCCCCGCGAGCTGGCCGGGCCGCAGCCGCTGTCTCCTCAACGGCTTCAGCAGTGGAGGCCCACAGAGGGGCAGTGAGTAGCCCAGGGTCACACAGGGATGCCCAGGCGCCCAGGTCTCTGTGGTGTCGCACCTCACAGCACTGCTTCCCCTGACAGGCAGCTTCTAGCTCCCTGCGCAAGGGGGGCTGGGGGAGGGAGGCATTTCCCCTGGAGGAGGCAGCTCTTGTGGAGTCTGCTTCTGGACAGGGTGGGTGGCAGTCCCAGGGACAAGCCAAGCCAGACGGCAGAGAGAGCATCGGCTGATGAAGGCAGGGGGAGGCTGACTGAGGGATGGAGGCTGGGGGCACAGGGCTGCCTCCTCCCTGGCCCGGTGAGGACACCCCGCGGTGCCTGAGTCAGAGGGAATGTGAGCTCAGCCCGGGCTGGGCTGGGAGGCTGACTCAGAGGGTGTGTAGTGAAATGAACTTCTCCCTGGCCAAATATGGGCTCGGCTGCGCTCAGTCTTGCCATTCACGAGCCTGAGCACAAAGGCCGAGCCTGCGCCACACGCCGGCAAGGTCCCCGATGGAGAGGGGAAGCGATTGCCCACTCCCCTGAGCCCCCTCCGCCTCCGGCCGGGCTGCACCGGGCCCTACACTCTCCCAGCCACTTGCAAACTCCCGCCCGCCCGCGCCTCTGCTCTCCCCACATCGCTGAGCCCAGCACCGAATGGAGAAGTGATAACATTCTGAAACGGCGGTTTTGTCGTGACAGGGTCCTGCTCTGTTGTCATCCGCCCGCAGGATTGTAGGAGACCACAGCCTGTCTTCTCCCCATATCCCCCAGTGCCACACGGCAAGCCTGGAACAGGGTGGGTGAGATGAACTGTTGGTTAAATAGATGAATTACTGTGTGCGTTTTGTGCGCCTGTATGTGCGTCATTCTCTGCCCCCAGACTTTTAATTCCTTGAGGAAACAATAACCTGCATGGCACTCCCGATGTGCCAGGCACTGTTCTAAAACCCCTCTCCTATTAGCTCATTTAATATGAGGATTAACTCATTTAATCCTTCCAAGAATCCTCTGAAGAAAGTACTATTATTATCTTCATTTTATAGACAGGAGCCTGAGGCCCAGGAGGTTAAGTAATTTGCCTGATGTCATATAGCACGTAAGTGATAGACTCAGGATTCCAGCCCCGACAGTGTGGCCTCAGACTCTGTGCTCTTCATGTATTTGGTTCATTTCTGTATCTCTGATGCCCAGCACAGGGCCTGGCACGTGATAGGTGGTAATAATTTTGTGTTGACTAAGTGAATAAAGTCATTAATTTTTTAATTGTTGCATGTGTGCGTGTATGTTTGTCTCACTAGACATTGACTTTCTCAAAGAAAGTATTGGTCTTGCCAATGCCTCCCAACTCATTTAATGAATGGTTTCAGAGAGAATACGTTGAAAAATGGATGTTCCCCAATGCCCACATGTTTGGTGTGTGGTCCAGAGTACCTGGTCAGCTGACTAAGGTTTTCAGGGTTTATTCAGATGTCCAGGAAGAGACAGGCGTGACCAGTTTCATGGCTGTGTGACTTGTGCAGCTACCTAGGGTCGCATGCTCAGAAAGCCCCCCACCTTGGTTCAATGTTCTATTGTCACCATCTTGAAATTCTCAATAATTTTTGAGCAGAGGGCTTTCTGTTTGTTTTTATCTTACACTGGGCCCCACATGTGATGAACCCGTCCTGCCAAGAGTGACCAAAAGCCCATGAAGATGCCTGCAGGAAGGAGAGGAAAGGAAAGGAACCCCAGGGGCACTGTGTTCATGGCCTCCAGGAGCAAAGCCTTGGTCACAGTGGACATTCAGACTGTGGGTCCCAGGCTCAGCAATTGCAGCCCGAGCGTGACTCCTGAAGGGTTGTTTGGATCTCATCACCCACCCTCAAGAGCTGCCCCTGAGACACCCCTAGTCCCTGGACTCTGACACCTTCAAATGTGGCCCAGGCCAGCTCCTTCAGGCATCCCCGGTTTCAAACACTACAGTGCTAATGCCTTCTGTGGTGGCACTCGGACCACAGGCTGAGCACCAGGCTGAGCAATTTCCTTCGTGTTAATCACACCATAACTCTGGGAGATGAGTTTTATTGGCTCCATTTTAGATATCTGAGGTTCCAAGTCGAGAAGAGGCAAAATCAAGTGCAAGTAAATTATTCCAAGACCCGTGTTCTTAACTAATGGCTCCCACTGTCCCTTCACTGTTTCAGGTGGGCTCTCTTTTCCTCTGCCCAGAAAGCCCTCTCCCCTCTCCCCCAATCCTGTCTTTTCCCTTGACCTCTCCTCCAGTCGTGCAGCTGGAAGTGGTAAACCAGGACTCGAACCCAAGCAGTGGGCCACAGATTACCGCTCTAACCCATGCTTCATATATTTGCTCTCCTGGTTTGGGCCTGGCTTGGATATCTTAACTCACAGAAACACGGACCTGGAAGGAACTCCAGGCTCAGCTTCTTCATCTGTGATGTGGGAGCAATAAAGAGACCCACATCACAGACTTGCCTGGATTAAACGTAATGACAGATGTCCAAGTGCTTTTTAACGACCCACCGTCTAAGCAGCTATTTCTGGTAATTATCAGTAGTGAAACTAAGGCTTGTTAAAGCTGGTGCCAAGAAAACAAAGGTCATTAGCTCCCACCCCTTTCACTTCAGTCTAAGCCAAGGCTGACCACACCCTGGCCAGTCACCGGTCAGTAAAGAACTGAACAAGATGCATCTTGTCAATCACCAGGATTTCTCTTGAGTTGTCTTCACACCCCAATTCTGCCACTTCATAGCTGTGCAACTTTGGGCAAGTCATCTTCCCTCTCCAAATGCTGGGCTTCTCATCTGCAAAGTGGGGCTGATGGTTGCAAGGTGCCTAGCACAGAAGTCATGAAGTGGTGGTTGGTATTATTCTTAGAAAAACTCATGTGCACACAAGATTCCCTCTAAAGCAGCAAGCCTGGTCAGCCTCTTGCTGTTTGAGATGGTTAATTTTATGTCAGTGCACCTGGGTTAAGGGACATCCACAGAGCTGGTGAAACATTATTCTGGGTGTGTCTGTGTTTCTCAGGTTAGCATTTGACTCTGTAGAATGAGAACAGATCACCCTCACAAATGCATATGGGTATCAGCCAATCTGCTGAGGACCCAGACAGAATAAAAAGGCAGAGGAAAGGGGAACGTGCTCCCTCTGCTTGAGCTGGGACATCCATCTTCTCCTTCCACTGGACATAAGCGCTCCTGGTTCTCCAGGCTTCAGACTCCGACCATGACTGACGCCATTGGCTTCTCTGGTTCTCAGGCCTCTGAGTGTGAATTGAACTACACCACCAGCTCTCCTGGGTCTCCAGCCTGCAGATGGCAGATCATGGGACTCCTCAGCCTCCATAGTCACCTGAACCAGCCCCTCATAATAAGTCTCCTTTTGTAGATCTTTAGATACCCTATTGGTTCTGTTTTTCTGGAGAGCCCTAACACACTGTTAGAGCATCTTCTCTCTGTATTCTGTTCCCACCGAAGACATTACCACATTCCAAGAACGTGGGTGGGAGCTCTCCATTAAGTCCTCAATAAGCCAACTTTCTATCTCTCAGCTTCCCAAATCTTGATGAGCCTGAAACATCCCCAACAACTCTTCCAATGGCTTCCCCTCCATTCGCTGCCCCTTCCTATCAGGCTGGCTGCTCTTCCCTGGGTAACGCTGATGGTCTTTTCACTCCACTCCTGCTGCCACCAATCCTTCACGCTCACAACCAGGTTGAAACTTTCGCTTCTGGTTTTTTAATCCCTACAAGAGAAGAGGAAGAGTCCATTTAGAGTCGGAAGTTTCCTATTCTTACCCTACTCTCTCCCCCAACCACATTTTTCGAAGGAAGAGAACGTTGTACCCATCAGAAACCACATACCAGTTCCACACCTGCTAAGTCTCTGACCTTGGACAAGGTACAACATAACCTCTCTAAACCACAGCTAACTGGGGACAGAGTGCCTACTAGTCAGTCTATAGTAGGAATTAAATGAGAAAATCCATGCAAAGACGCTATATAGGTACTGGCATGTAGTAAATACTCAGTAAATGTAACTATTTTGTTGTTGTTATATAGCATTAGCTCTAGACTGTGGAATGCACATTACATTTTATATGATAGATGATGGTATTAACCTAATTTTTCATCACCATAGCAAATAAAATCTAAAAACGTATTGACACAAGTCAACTGATGATGACATTTCAACAGGCCTAGGTGCCCCTTGTCCCATCTTGCTTTTTAATTACTGCCAGCACTCTGCATTTCTAAGCAAAAATTTTATATAATTTTTTTATTAATTTTAGAGAGGGAGGAAGGGAAAGAGAGAGACATCAATGTGAGAGAGACGTATGGATCGGCCTCCTTTCATATGCACCTTGGCCGGGGATCGAACTGCAGTGAAGGACTGTGCCAGACTGAGAACTGAACCCACAACCTTCAGGTGCACAGGATGAGTCTCCAGTCAGCCGAGCCACATCAGCATTACTCTAAACAAAATTTTTAAAAATTAAAAACTTATTCTCTATAGATCCTTGATATCTTAGGTGTGACCAATTGTGGTTTCTTCCCCAGTGCCTGTAATTATTCGAAAGCCTGTGTAATCATCCTTCACAAAACTTGCTCGTCAAATGGGAGAACAGATCATAGTAGTACTGACTGACAGTCACTTTCATCACCACAGATCACGCATCAGGGGACATCTGTGACCAGCATGGAGGCAGGATACAGGGCTATCTCAGGTTGAGATCCTGCACATGATTTGAAATCTATAACATAAGAAGCAGCTGCACTGTATCAATCAAAATGTGCCTTCCAGGTACAGAAAGTTCAGGGTGAATTACAAAGTGACAAGATTCTAGAAAGCAGATATTTGAAGACTGGAGTTCAATAGCATTCTATTCCTCACAATGATTGCGCTGCCAGGAAAATTTAGCAGTGGGAAAGGGAGGCTTCTATTTCTGTTAAGGGGAAAAAAATGAAAATTTTCAGGAAACATGAAAGAATTAATATCGTACTGACAGAGTTGATATTGATTCATGGTGAAATCATTGGGAGGGGGGAGTATCACTTGCTCAATCAAAATAAGTTGAAGTGAAGTGAACAGGTTTTTAAAAGTTAATCATTAAAAACAAATCATGACCCATAGGTCAAATCTGGCCCTCCACCTGTTTTTGTAAATAAAGTTTTATTGTCACACATCCATGCTCACTTATTCACATATTGTTTCTGGCTTCCTTTGTGCTATAATGACAGCGGTGAGTACTTTGTGACAGAGCCTTTGTGTCCCACAAAGCCTAAAATATTGGCTCTCTTGCACTTTAGAGAAAAACTTTGCCAACCTCTAGTTTAAAACATGAATCTATGTAGCTGGAAAGAAAAACAATATTTAAGAGTATGTTTGAAACCAGAATAAACCATGAAAGAAAAAAATTTCACTTGAGCATTCCTCAGATATATATTAAGTACCTACTGTGTACCGACACTGTCAAGCATGAAAAAAATAAATAAAACAGACAAAAATTCTTGCCCTCCTAGGACTTACTTGGCCTGAGGAGTTTACTAGTTGATCTCTATGAAAGTACACAATTTTTTTAATGAGATCTTTAAAAGAACAATGAAGAATGAAATGTTTCAGGGCATTAAGAATGAGATCAATGTTTCCTCGGCTTAGTCAATAATACGTAATGAACCAACTCACAGTGCAATGAAGGAACACCTGTCAACTGTGCAAAAGAGATCCAAGAAGACCTCGAGGCCCAGCGTGAACAAAGAAAGGCTGTTAGGGCTCATCCAGGTTGAAGGAAACACTGGAACCAATTTGCACATGGCTGCAAACCATGGTGTTTGCAGCCTGGAGTCGATCTGAACAAAATTCTTGGCCAGGCCTATCATCGCATTGCTAACAGGAGCAGAAAATTAAGTGGATTTGCAGCGATGCTGATGAAAAGACAGCTACACATTTCATCCACACATGGCTACCCTGAGGTTTGAGATTCGGCAGTAATAAGTTTTGATTTGTGAGTGAAAAAATAAAGGAATTCCCCAAAGCTCTCGATACTATGAGTTCACGCGTCTGAGGAAAGGCAGCCGATTTTCCGCAGCATGGCCGTGGGGTGAAGGCGCAGCACACAGGGAGCTGTGTTACTCCTTGAAAATGTCCCTGGGCTGCGCATTGTGGTATGTTGTGTTCATTTGGGCTTAACATCCCTTAACAGATTACAAAGTTTAGGAAAATGTCTAAAATGACTTTTAAAAGATCAAGTGTCTGACAAATTGAGCAGGGTACTGAGATTAATTTCCAACTCTGAATGTATCTTTGGTTTGAAATGGATCACATATTAAGTGTTTCAGGAATTCTTTCAAAGGGTTGCAAAATGCAATTATCTACAATCACTTCTTTTCTTTCTTTCTTCATTATTTATCATCTGAGTCAAGCAATAAACATTTCAAAACTATTTAGGATCGAGTAGAGGAATCCTGCCAAGAAATAATCGGAGAAGGTTTATAGTTAATAAATCATCCTTTCACACACAAAATTTCTGGAAGAAAAGAGTTTGAGAGAGTTTAGATAGGCCTTTTCTATTTCTTTCAGAAAACAATATATTGTTTTGTGATATTTATTATTAAGGATTGGAATCTTAGGTACTAAATTTAAATCTACATTATAAGAACATGAAAACAAAAATATTTTTGAGACTTTTGTGTATGTATCTACATGGATATGTACATATACGGAATAAGCCACTGAATAAAACAAGAGGCCAAATTTTTCAAGGATGAAGATGCCCAGTCTGGCCAGTGTGGCTCAGTTGGCTGAGCATCATGCACAGGAGATCACTGGTTCCTTTCCCAGTCAGGAAACATCCCCAGGTGTTGGGCTCAGTCCCCAATGGGGAGCACACAGGAGGCAGCCGATCAATGCTTCTCATTGATGTTTCTATCTCTCCCTCTCCCTTCCTCTCTCTGAAATCAATTTTAAAAAATGTATTTTTAAAAATATATAGGTGATGTGCATATGGTCGCAATAACTTCATTTTCCTGAGCATGACGTGAAGTTCAATTTCCCTCACGACTGCTCGATATAATCCATACAGGTCATGCCAAGTGGCCTTCAAAGGAACACCTCGGATGCCTCGAGCCATTTCACTTCAGTTCCTCCACCTGCCCAAGCAGGCAGGAATGCTTATTCTTATCACTGTGTCTTGGAACACACTGTGAAGTGTGCTGGTCCTTGCTGGTTATTAAGAGGACTTGGTAGCCCAGCTGATGGACCTCAAAGGAAGGAACCAGTGGTGTTTGGAGAAGCTGACCGTCCCCGATGAGAGGCACACGGTGTCCTACGGATTCACCCTCACCCATAAGAATTCCCCAGTCCAGTCTTCTGATTGTCATGGTCGACATCCAATTTTGAACCCTAAGTTTTAAGTCATGCTACCCTGATAACAATTGGACACCATTCCCGGGAGAAGATGGTGACATCATAGAAATAATCAGGTTGTTTTTAGTAGCATATGCAAAGATCTTTGAAAGCCTTGTTTGAAAGCTGATGCTGTAAAATCTAACACTTGTTTAGTGAAGGTCCCCTTATCTGGAAATCTGTTCAAAATAAGAAGCCTGGGTGCCCTCCACAAACATCCTATCAGCTCCACCTTAGCTGGGATAATTATAAAACCCCATTTTTAAAGGTGAATAGAAGTTTGGAAAGGCAAAGTCACTGCATCCCTAGTTTCCCAAGCCAGCTTAAGGGAATGGCCTCAGTAGGTACCTTTTTCACTGGATTGCGGGATTTATGCAAGGTTGTGTTTATTTACACAAAGCATTGACCCTCTGAGTGGGCCCGTGTATGACTGGCATGCTTACAGGCTCTGGAGTCTTGGGAACCCGGGTAACACCAGGCCAGAGGGAAGTACTTCCAGCTCCTCTCACACCATGACCCTGCCTATTTCCTAGTCCAGCCTGGAGTCTCCCCCACCTCCCCTCCAGCCATAATGGGCTCCTCACAGTCCTTTCAACAATCAGCGCTTCCTATCACCAGTGTCTCTTTCTGCTTCTGTTCCATTGCCTGCAACTTACCCCCCACCTCTCCTCAGCCTGGCTCACCACCACTCATCCTTCAGGCCTCCATATACTTACTTCTCCCAGGAAGTCCTCTTGCCTTCTCCCACCAACTGGATTAGGGAGCCCTTCTTTGTGTTCTTGCAACATCCTGCCTTGTCATCCTGCATCAAATAAACAAGTGATTTGATTGTATGCACAGGAGGTATTATGGCAGAGTGGGCAAAGGCCTGGGCTCTGGGGCCTGTCAGCCTGGGTTTAAATTTTGGCTCTGCCTCTCACTAGTTCTGTGGCCTTGAGCAAGTCACTTAATCTCTCTTTGCCCCTGTCTCTCCCTCCATAAAATAAGAATAATAATATAACCAGCTTACTGTGAAGATTCTCAGAGTTAACACAGGCAAGGCCCTTCAAGCAATGCCTGGTGCATGGCAAGGGCTGGTTATTTATCATTACGCTGTAATCTACTGTTTTCTGGTCCATCCCTTCACTAGACTGAGTTTTTGATTGTAGAGATGGCATTTTAATTATCTCTTAGCGAAGCCTCAGGGACATAGTAAATATTTGTGGAATGAATAAATGAATAGTAGAGGCCACAGCCTCTGCTAAAGCCTCTGCCTACAGTTGGCTTTCTCTGGAGTCCCCCTTGGTTTCCATAAGCTGGGGCTCCTATGGCTGAGCTGATTTTCTCAGAGGAGATAGTGGGGAGGCAGAGGAGACATGCCCAGCACTGAGCTACCCCTCCAAACACAGCTGCTTATCCCATTGGAGTTGAGCAACTCCCTGAGAGGCAGCTTTGCAATGACTGCTCCTTATCTGCCTGGGATGTTGACCTGTTTTCATGGAATTGAACTTCCCCCATTGGAAGGTCCCAGAGGCTCAGACTTAGCCAACAGCCTCACTGGCTGCTCTCTGAGCAGCTCAGCCTCCCCTTACCATTGCCCTGGCTGTGCCCCAAGGCCTGGAGCTGGCTGCTCCTGCTCCCCACTTCCCGGGGGCCAGCTCTGCCTCAATCTCAGGGCTTTTCTAGACCACTCCTAGTTGGAAATCATTTCTCACCCCTTTGAACTCCCATAGTCCTCTATCTACACTTGTTTCTTCACCCCTTGGAGTCTCGATTTCATTATCTGTAAAACAGATAACAATACCTACTTCAAAGGGAGGCTGTAAGACTCAAGCAAATGTTTCATTTTATAAGAATTTGCTTATTTACTGCCGTGGCAGTTTCTTGAAGGCAGGGGCCCTCTGCTTTATTACTATGTGCCCCTTATTCATAGCACAGCACCTGACTCATCTTAGGCAATCAATGTTTGCTCAATGGATCAATCAATCCAAAAACCATTCCAGAAACAAACCATAGCAATGTAGCAACACCCTACAGTCGGAACAGAAAGGAATTATCTCTATGGGATTTCCTTTCTTTTTCTTTCTCTCGCTTTCTTTCTCCCTTTTTTCTTTTCTTTCCTTTTCTTATTGTTTTCAAATTAGAAATAGCCAAACCAAATCAACTATTCCTCTCCTGGGAGGTGCATTCACAGTGTGTGGTGTGTTCAAAATATCATTAATTAGCCAGAGAACTTGGGGGAGCAAAAGCACAAACATATGTACTCACACCCTGGGAATGACTTTCAAAAAAGAGTGGGTGCTCATGATCCTCCCCCACATGTAATGTGGGCATTGGCTACAATCAGCCACCTCTTACTCCATACTGGGCCCTTCCCTCCCTGATGCCACATGTCACCACCTGTACCCAATATCACCAAACTAAGTGATCGTCGCCTACTCTTCTTAACAAATAAAATTTCTTCTACCCACAGAACCCTCTAGAAACCAAAGAGGGAAGCCTAGAGAATTTCATGTTGGGGTTGGGAAACAAGGGTCGCTGACTGATTTCTTATAAGCCCTGGGCACATGGAAACAAGGAGACATGCCTACTTGTGAGACTCTGTCCCTGCCTCTCTCTGATATTCAGGGAGGCCTGTCACTTTCACTGGATGCGAGTCCCCACCCTTCTTTCCCTTGCCCCTGCCCTGAGCCCTGGAGCGAAAGCCCAGGTTCCCTGTGAGGTGGTGCAGGCCAGAAATTGCCCCATCCTCCTTATCAGACCTACCTGCCTGCCCGACCCAGACCTGTCCCTTGTACAGTCACAGGGCAGGCTAAGCCAGGCAGTTACAACTTGTTCAGGTGAAGCGAACCGACTTGCCTGAAAGCTGACAGTGAGCCAAGACCAGGCAACCCAAGAAAACCTGGAGCTGGTCATTCTGGCAGCAGGATATTAAGGAGAGAATGTGGGAGGCCCGGGTGCCCCAGCCATGCCCCAAGCCACAGGAAGAACCTGTGGGCAGCCCCAGGCAGGGACCTCAGCATTATTTCTCATTCTGTCACCTTGGACTCTCATCCACAGCACTTGCTACAGTGGCTGGCTGCTCAGACCACAGTGACTGGCAGGTGCCATAATGCATCCATCTCAGATGCTGCTGATGGCAAAAGGTGCCATTTAAGGAAGAAAAAAGTGCTACCTACTAAATTAGGACACAATGGACCTTTATTATTTCCACTGCCTATTTTATACTTGCTGAAAGCTCTTCTGGATTGATTTAGATGAGTTTTTACTATCTAGCAATCTCATGCAGGCAGGAAAAGGCAACTGTGCATGCAGCAAATTGCTTAAGATAATCCTACAACTGGACATGTTCAGAATCCACATCCTCTGAATCCCTCTCCCCCCGAGTTGTGTGCAGCCGTGGTTTTCTCCAGTCACCCTCCGTGCCATCTGGAGCTGAGGGATGATTACAGGGAGTGCCCCGCTACTGTCTCCTGGGGGCGATTCCAAGCCGCTGACATCATTCAGCAAAATGTGAAGTTCAGGCAGTAAAAACGACACCGTGAAAGCCTCCATCCCACAAGTGACTGACAGATGCATCATCCCCTTTGCAGAGATGATAGAAAGAAAAAGAATGGCATTTAAGGTGATAAAATATGCAGTACTCATGACAGCCAGCAGGTACAACTGCTAAGACCTCCCAGGAACTGGGCTAAACAAGCGCCTAACCTGTATTATCTCATTTCGTCTTCTCTCCAAGGAAGGGAACATGCGAGCTAACCTTATGTAAGGGTGCTTACTGTGTGCTAGACACAGTCCTGGGAGGTAAATATTGTTACTACCTCTACTTGGAAGAAGAGGTTGACGAGAATAAGTTACTTGCACAAGATCACAGTGCTCACAAGTGATCAAGCTGGGATTTGAACTCCCAAATCCAGTTCTAGAGTCTACACTTAACCACTCCACTAAATGTGGTTCTATTAATGTGCCCATTGTGCAGATCAGAAAGCGGAGGCTTAGAAGACACCTCACCCAAGGATACAGAGTGCAGGGGCCAAGATTCAAATCCCAGCACCCAACTCTAACGTTCTTTCTGTTCGTCACTTTGTGCAGGGGACACAGAAGGCCAAGGGGCAAACCCACGTATTAGACTGCAGCTCGTCATTCAGGATTCCACGTGGCATCGGTTGCAAAAGCTGCACTTGCTTTCCTTTCTCTCCAAGTTGTGGGTAAAACAATTTATCTGCAGTGATCGGAAGGGGATCTCATTCATCTTTTTGTTTATTCACTAAATAACTATTTTCATGCTGTCCATTATGGGCAAAGCATTGAGCCAGGTGCTCCAAGGGGCTTAAAACGTGGCAAGAATAACAGATTTGCACAAGTGATTATAAGTGTGGCCAAGAGAGGGGGCATGCTAGTGACAATTGGAACTGACTGGAGCCTTGTCTGCTCCTGAGGAAGCAGAAATACAGAAAGCGAGGGAAAAGGGGCAGCCAAACCCCTTGGTGGGCTAAGAAGCTGAAAGAACAGCGATGGCTAATTAATGAGAATTAATGTATTAGCCTCCTCATTCTGTAACTCCCTCCACCTCCCTAAATCTTCAGTAAAGTTTCCTACACATACGAGGACCTGGGAGGATGACTTTTAGTGGGACTGGGGAAAGGAAGCTGAGTTCCCCACCTGTGTGAGTGTGGAGGGTGGGGAAGACCATATCAGATAACCAACCTTAATTTGAGGGGGGCAGGAAACCTGCTACATTAGCACAAACACTCAAACTTTGCCATCCTGCTCACCCCTGCTTGTCACAGATCTGAACTCCAAGAATGCAGACACCTTGTCTGTCTGGTTGTAAACCCAGAGCCTTGAAGAACACAGAGCACCTAAAGCTGCTCAGTAAATATTGTTTGAATGACAAGATAAAAGACCTCGGCTGCCCTTCAAAATCTCTCCCAGGTATGTTTCCCCCTTAATATGCCCTGATGTATCCTCGGGGCCCAGCACATAGTAAGGGCTCAATAAAGAATCCCTGACTGACACACACCTTCCTCCATAACTTGGGTAATCTGCTTGCACTGTCTGCTGGTGACATTCCTGGACTTGAGAGAGTGGAGACGGGGAAGGCCTTGGATGCACAGTACCAAACTCCCCTTCAAAAGAATGCAGGGTTCATCTGGCCAATCTTGTAGGAAGCGCCTGGCACAATTTCCAACACTTTTGCCGGTACCTCCTCCACTTGCCCTTCACAAAGAGGTCCGGCAGCTAAGACCCAGCTCACTTTGAGCTCACCTATGATCACACCTTGCTGTAGCCATGTCACCCGGACCTCTGCAAGAACCTCCAGGCTGAACACCCTGAATCCACTTCTGAGCCTCTCGAATGCGTCCTCTCTTAGCAGCCGGAATGTCCTTTGCAAAGAGCAAAATCCAAACATACATTTCTCCTGTTTAAAATTTTTCAACGGCTATTTTAGTTTTCATTCCCAAACCTCTCCTATCACTGGGCCAGGAGGTGGGTCAAGTGTCCTGATTCACTCACGGACTCTTCCCGTTCTTCTCCCTTCCTCATGGAGCCCCACCACACACCTAGCTCTAAGTATTGCCAGGTCTGTCCCACTCCCAAACCTGCTGGCTGTTAACCAACATGAATAAGCCTTCTGCGGCCCCATAAATTAAATCATGGTAGTGACTTATTGGATCTATTTGGATTGGACTACCTTAGGGCACTGGAGTTCCAGAATTCCGATGTCACGGATATTTCTTGAGCATATTCTATGTGCCAGGCATTGACTGGACTAGTCACGTCCACATACTGTGGCATTTAATCCTCACTGCAACCCTCCAAGGCTGATAAAGATAGAGAGGCTCAAAGGAGTCAAATAGAGAGAAGGAATGGCTCCAATGGGCATGAATGACAGAGACCCCTAGTCCAGTGTGTTCAATAAGCATTCTCTGAACACCTATACATAGTGATACTGCGCCATGGATTCAAGATAAAAGGCAGCTGCACTATCTCCCTTCCACCTTGTGGCATTGATGTTGGGAAGTTCTTCCAGGTGTCTAATTTAAATTCCTTTTGCTGTAACTCAATCCCATTCCTACCCCTACCCCGCCCCCATCCCCAGATAAATACAAACACAACAGCTACTGATGAGATCTCCAAGCTTCTCCTCCTCTCCTAGCTCCTGTCTCCTGTTGCCACACAGGCCTGAGATAAGCCTCACGAAACAGGCTTCGTATCTCCCAGATGTTGCCTCCACCCTACTAGGCACTCCTCAGCCCCGGCCCAGAGCCAGGGAAGACCAATAGCTTCAGGGGAGTCTTCTCTGATGAGAAAAGAGGAAAGACAGAGAGATGAAAGCTGGCAGCCTCCCCCAGCTGATCACTTCTTAGGAGGTGGCAACAGGTGACACTTTGGGGGAAGACTGCTGCTTCACCCAGGGTAGGGTGAGAGGCTCCCCAGGTTAGGAAACAATGCTGGCGGGCTGCAGTGCTCGCCCTGGCCCGCCACAGCTCCATGGGGGCTCCCACCAGATGGTACCAGGGAGAAATCGTCACCAGCTTCTCAAAGAAGATGGGCGCAGCCCACAGCCTTCCTGGGAATTCGTAGATAACTGCGTCTGTATCCCCTGGGACACAGAACAGACCCAGCAGGTGCTCGATGGCTAAACAATTGGAAAAAATGAACGAACGTGGGAATGGGTGCGTAAATAAATTAGCATATCATTAAATGAACCAACTAAGGGAACTGAAGAATGAATTCGAATGACTAAAGGAACAAGTGGATAAAGGAATAAACTAAGTGGTTGAGTGAGAGGAAAGATTAACAAAATAATTAAATGAGTACATGACTGAGCATGTGAAAAAAATTAATGAATACATGTGTGAGTCAATTGAATGAATATATGGATGATGGATGGGTAGATGGACAGATAGACTGATGGAGGAGTGGATTGATAAGTCAGTGAGTAGACAAATTCACAAGTTCTTGAATGAAGAGTAGGGAGCTAAATTATGGAGCCTCTGAGGCCAATAACCAAGTCTATTCTAGTCCTCGCACTACCTCTAACCCCTCACGGTGTCCTGCACATACTGAAAGTTATAATGAATATCTACTGAGTGAATAAGCAGATGGGTGAGTAGATGCCTTCCCTCCTGCTGTGCATGGCACTACCACCTGCAGGAGACGGAGACCCACAAACCTCAAGTTTCTTCATATGAAAGGAACTTTGACTCTTCAGCGAGGTAAGCTCTTAAGCCCCAGCACTACCACCTCCTAAGCCATGTGGCCCACCAAAAGTCATGCAAACTCTTGGACCTTCCGTTTCTTCTTCTCTAAAGCGGAGACACTCACACCTACTTGATAGAACTGTAGTAGAGCTTAGATGAACATGTTTAGAAGCACCATGAAAGCATCTAGCACACAGAAGACACTTTGAATGAAATCTCTTTTCTTTCTTCCCAAAGCACATCTTCTTCCTTATATCCATCCAAAGTCCACCAACTCCAGGGCCCTTTGAGGCCCTCCCCCCTGTGAGATCAGTTTCAGGGGACAGATGCAGTGGACAGAACTCCGATAGGAAGTGGGATGATGAAAGCTGTAAGCTAAACTGTATGAAATTGCAACAATTCAGTTACTTATGACCTAAAAAGCCAGCAACTTCACGTTTCAACTACAGCCGCTGGAACTATGTGGTAAGAGGGAGAAAGGAGCAAAGGATGTCTTAGGGGAGATCAGGGAATGTCAGAGCTGGGAGGACTCTTAAAGGTCATCTGGTCCAGCTCCCTCATTTTACAGATGGAGGAATTGAGTCCCAAAGAGGAGAAGCATCCTCTTGTCAACCAGAGCAGAGCCAGAGCCATGCAGGTTTCTGGTGAATGGACATGAGTTCAAATCCAGATCTATCGCTTAAGTGCTGTGTGACTACTGAGCTGGCCTCACTTCTCCGATCATCAGTAAAAGGAGAAGACCATCCCACTCTTCAAGGTCTTGCAGGGGGGGTCAACGAGACTCCAAGGATTTCAAGGGCTCCCCCTGAAACCTTCCCCTGTTCTCATTGCCCACAGAGTGAGCGGGAGAAGGCAAACTGACCCGGGCATCACCACGCAGTGGGATAAGAGCCCCACATCTGGCAGGCCCCGCTGGGAATCCAGAGGCAGCTTCCCCTCCCTTGGAGCCAGTCCGAGGCCACCCCATTTCTCGCAGCTACATTTCCTCCCCCCTCCCCTTCACAGCGCCCCCTCCACTGGTGGGCTGGGACTTCCAGCTCGCAGGAAAGAAGATGGGTCTGGGCACAGAGCTCCACAAGTGCCATTCATTCAATCCTCACCCCAACTGGAGCAGTGAGAGTAAGGATACCTCCATGTAACTGAGAACTGAGAGGGAGTTTGAGGGCCCTGATGAAACTCAAAAATCGAGGGGACAGTGGAGCCACAACATCACCCAGAGTCCCTGGGAAGAGGGATCAAAGCTGGGTGTAGGGTTCTAACAGAAATGCCTTCAGACCCCATTCTGTATCTGGACCGAATGATCTTGGGTGTGTTACTTCAACTCTTAGACGCTATTTCCTCATGTGTAAAAGTGACATCAGCACTTTTTTCCAGCCTGGTGGGTGGAAGAATCCTCATGGAATTCTCATGCGACGGCACCTGGCCCCTGATAGATATTGTCAGGAAGTGACCGTTCCTCTTCCCCTCCCTGAGGGGTCACCCCAACACTCCCCCCCCCCGCTGGTGCCCATGTTTGTTGACACCACATCCGGGCCTGCAGTGTTGTCATCCTACATTACGCCACCCCACTTCACCAGTGACGTAACCCCCCCATCTCCCTCTCCACCCACCCGGCTGGTGTAGCCCAGGCTCTGCTGACACATCCTCAGTGAAATTCAAAACTAGATGAGGTGTGTGTGTTTGCTGGCTTGTTGGAGGGCAAAACCAAGTTCAACCCCTTTCTCTCGTTGCTCTTACTTTCTCCTGGCCTCCAAGGCTTGGAGCGGGGGGTTGCAGGGAGCCAGGAGCTCGGGGAGGACACTCGCAGTAGCAGAGCCAGGCCCAGCCCAGTCGGCACGTCCGTCAGTTCCTGAGGCTGGAAGGCATGAGCCACGGGCGCAGTAAAGTGGTGGCGTGAGGAGACGGGCCTGCCTGTTGAAACCCATTTCTCAGTGATGAGAGCCAAAGGGGGCTGGACAAATAGGCAGACAGACAGAGCAGGCCTGAGTTCCCAGGAGCATGTTTCCACTCTCACCCATTCAAAAATATTTTTTGAGCTTTAACTAGGGTCATTCGCTGGAGACAGTGTCATGAGTAAGGCCAGGTCAGAGGTTCCAGCCTCACAGGGCCGTACTTTCCAAGGGACAGCACAGACAATAGCCAAGTGAACGTGTAATAAAACCAAACAAGAGAGCTGAGATTGTGAGGAGGGCTCGGAGGGAAACAGATGGGCTGAGGCGATTGTCACTGCGACAAGGGAGTGGGTGCTAATTCAGCGGGGTCATGAGGGAAGGTGCCTCTGAGGAAGTGGCAATGAGCTGAGATCCAGAAGTTACTCATGCAAGGAGCTAGGGTGGAATGTTCCAGGAGGGGGAATTGGAAATGCACAGGCTATATGAGGGGGAAAGCCTGGCTCGCTCAAGGACTAGGAGGGGACAGAGTGGCTGGAGCATAGAGGCTGCAGAGGAGGGCGAGGCCTGAGAAGTCTCTGGATGCCGGGATGAAGACAGGACCTCCTAGGCCATGGCAGGCGTTAGGACTGACTTTGAAGGGAGATTTTAAACACCCCGGAGACTCTTCCCTTCCTGAGGACTTGGGTCCTGAATGCCTGTGGGACAAAGGTGACCAGGACGACTCCTGCTCACAGGTACTCAGATAGTGATGTGCAGGGAACCTCAGATCAACACCCTTCCACTCTGTAGGTGTGGGGACAGCCCTGAGATGGGAAGGTGCGTGCTCTGTGGCTGTGGAGAAGAAACTAGAACCCCGGACACAGGCAGTGAAAGCAGAGCTCACGTTGTTATCAGTTACTAGGTGTGATTTCCTTTACTCGCCACATCAACCCCATGGGTTTGTAGAGAAGAAAGGAAACGCAGTCTCCGAGGGTCGCACACTCAGAGGTGCTGGGGGCCAGGCTTGGAGCCCAGGTCCTCCTGATGTCAGCACCCACGTTCAGCCCACTGGTCTGTTTGGAAATTACATCACTACTTCTAGAGACCCAAGCTGCTCAGGACTCAGGTACTTCCTGAAAGCTGCTGGAACCTTCTTTGGGAAATGCCTCCGCGCTCAAGCAGATGAAATCAATGAGCCGGTTGCCCTCATACAGCAGTCCATTGAGAAACACACAAACACATTTTTAAAAATAGATCAAGGAAACCATTTATAAACAGATATCCTATACTATATGTACACTTTCTACCAATCAAATGTGCCTCTGTGAAGGTATATTTAAAACTGACCTCAGGCAGGAGGATTTTGCTTCATAAATGACCTGCTAGATCTCACTCCTTCTAGTACTGGGGAGCTCAACCTTCCACTGACTCATGCTAATAGAGAGGGTTAAAACCCAGGCTGCTGGATCTTATACCCAGAGCTATCCCCCCTGCCTGTGAGCAGCCCACTGCTGGTCAATGCAGAAGTCCCAAGGCCTCGACTTGGGACAAGTCTGTGGGGTCAGCTCAGCCTCAGAGCTCCCATGGGACTGACCGAGACCTCTGCTGTGACTGCATCAGAGTTCAGCTCCTCCCTCTGCTCAGTCCTATTCTTTCTTCCCTTGCAGGTCTTGTTCCCAAAAGTACTTCCCATCAAATACCTTGCATTCACATTTCTGTCCCAGAATCTCTTTCCCAGAGTGTCAGCCTAAGGACACTAATTAAAATGGGATTTGGGCCCAGCAGGTTTGATCTGAGTGTCATCCCGTGCACCCAGAGGTCACAGTTCAATTCCCAGTTGGTACAAATGCCCGGGTTTCAGGATTGATCCCCAGTGGGGGGGCATGCAAGAGACAGCCAATTGATATTTCTCTCCTATCGATGCTTCTATCTCTCCCTCTCCTTTCATCTCTCTCTAAAAAAAAAAACAAAAACATATTTTAATACAGGACTTGGGGGCTGGGTCACCCATTTGCTGGCTGGTAACAGTAAGTCCTCCAGCACTGGGGGGTGCAGATATGTGGAGTGTGCATGGCCCCCCGGAGTAATGCAGGTGCATACACATAAAGCCTTTTACTGGAGGCAAACTGGAACGGGTTAACTGTGGAAGGGAACAGAACGGTGGGTGCAGTATCTCAGGCTTTTGAGTGGTTTAGATGAAGAACTAATTATAATGTCCCTAAAATTGCTGGCCATCGCTGAATGCCATTAATGTGCTGGAGAAAGATAATGGAAATTGTCCATTCGGGCACCTTGTCTAAGTCCAGGGCCTCTCTGGCGGCACCTAAAGAGCTCTCACCTTCTGCAGTCAGAGGACAGAGAGGCAGGGAATCAGGCCTGGGTCTTCATTATAAGGGCCGAGCACCAGAAAATTCTCTACCCTGGCAATTCTGTTACTCCAAGGTAACAGAGCTTTCATGAGAAAAACTGGGCTCTGAGCCCTGGCCAGTTTGGCTCAGTGGTTAGAGCATCGGCCTGCGGACTGAAGGGTCCTGGGTTTGATTCCGGCCAAGGGCATGTACCTGGGTTGCAGGCTTGATCCCTGGATCCCGGTCGGAGGCAACCAATCGATGTGTCTCTCTCACATCAATGTTTCTCTCTATCTCTCTTTCCCTTCCACTCTCTCGAAAAGCAATGGAAAAAGTATCCTCAGCTGAGGATTAAAAACAAAACAAAACAAAACAAAACTTGGCCTTGAGTCTGGGAAATGGGACATTAGAGTGGACTCACTCGAGGACCTTGAAGCCCCCACATTTTCTGGGACTCTCGGAGCCTACAGAAGTGGCTCAGGACTCTGAGTGAGGACCAGCCTCCTGCCTGCCTTTCAGATGATGGAGAAAGTCATTTGCCCTTCTCTGTGTTGCAAGAAAACATGTGCTTCCACCCCAGGCCCAGTTTAGACCCTCACCTCGTGGCCTGACTGCCACACCCATGCCTAAGGCCAAGTCGTAACAATTTTTCAGCTGTCAAACGCTGGGTCTGCCAGGTTCCCTGACAGGAACAGGAATAATGGTGTCAGAGATGGCACTTAACCATTTGCAAGAGTGCAGATATTGTCATGAGCAGCAAAGTCACCGAGTCCCCAGGGGCCTCACCCGCGGAGAGCTGCTGGGATGGGTAACTGGCTCAGGGCCCAGTTCTTCTCATGAAAGCTCTGACCTTGGGGTAACAGAATTGCCCAAGTTGAGAATTTTCTGGTGCTCGATTGCCCTTATAATGAAGACGTTCCTGAAGGCAAGTTTCATGAGCAGCCAGCAAGGGAATTGCTCAACTTACACCATCAGGATAAATCAAGGATCGGGATCTCCTGCCAGGTTTCCAGACCTAAGCCCTTTTTCAGGCATAGAACCCAGTGACTGAAGAAAAGACCAACCACCCAGGAGGAAGGACCCTGCACCTCCAGGTCAAAGTGACCTGAAGAGTTTTACTCAGAAAAACAAAATGCCCTGAAATCTGAGGACTGTTGGTTGGACACAGGGTCTGAGTTGATACTTGGGACCCAAAATAATATCTTGTCCCCTGTTAGAATGAGGATGTCTGGGGGCCAGGTAATAAATAGGGGTCCAGGCTTAGGCCTAGCTCACAGTAGGTCCACAGACTCGCCACTGGTCATTTCCTTAGCCCCTGAATACAAAACTGGAATGGACCTGCTTCGCTGGCAAAATTTCCATGCTATTTGCTCGGCTGGTGAAGTAAGAACTATCACCACAGGGAATGGCAAGTAGAAACTTCGCAAATTGCCTCCACCCATCCCCCACTAGCTAAGATAGTAAATCAACATCAATATTGCATCAGGAGAGAGAGATTATTGCCACCTTGAAAGATCAAAAAGATATAGGAATGGTAGTACCCACCCTATCTCCATTTAATTTGCCAGTCGGGCCACTTAAAAAAAAAAAACACAAAATCTGGAAGGATCTAGAGGCTGACGGTGACATCATGATGTCAACACAACCAAGCAGTGGCTCCAGCTGTAATTTCTGTGCTGTAGGTAAGTGCTGAGTTTAGCATAGTCCACACATGGGGACAACGCTCCAAGCCAATTCCCAAGGGACACAGAAGCTGCCAACTTTGAATGGAGCCCATGCAGCAGGTCCTTGTCTGGGTCCGAGCAGCCCCAGCACCTGAGCCTTAAACCCTGCAGACCCCGTGGTATTAGGGGCACCTCTGAGTTGGAAAAGACCCTGCATGGAGTTTGCAGCAAGCCTTAGTAGGAGAATCACAATGTATATTCCTGCGGCTGATCTGTCCAGGTGCAAAGGAAATGGGAACCCCTAAGGGACCACAGAAGACATTTTGGGAACCACTGAGTAAGACATTCTCGAAGTCCCCTCCACTCAGATGTTCTATGGATCCTTCTTCCCCAGGGTTTGCTCAAGGCCAGGTCTATGTGGTCTTATTTATTTGGGGACCAATTCTGCCTGCGACTTGTCCATTTTCCTTGCCAACAGCTGCCCAGGAAAAATCTCTCTACTGTTCTCACCCATGAAGCTCTGGCTCAGAATGGGCTGTTGGAGAGTGCCAGCCAGGGGCATTGCCAAAGCGTTTCTAGTCAGAATAAGAACTGCAGCTCTTTTCAATGACTGCCCTTTGCTTGGGCTGCAGGCACCTAACTTGCACTGGTCCGGAAAATTCAGTATTGTTCCTTCTTGCGTGGGGCTACAGTGTGTGTGTCCCAGACTGCAGCTTAATTGCCTTGCCCCGAACCTCACCTACTTGGGGGTGCAGGGCTGGGGTGGGGCTGAGGCAGAGATTCTGTCTCAGTCAATCCTGGTGCTTGGAGGAAAACCTTGTGTGAAGGCACCTGTAGTTGACAACTCAACAGCCAGTGTGCCCTGTCACCTGCCAACAGAGCCCAGCTGAAGGAGAGTAATTCGTCTCATCCATCATGACTTTGTTGTCTGGGAAATCCTTTCCCCTCTTTGGGCCTCAGTTTCCTATAAAGTCAGGGGCTGGATCGGGTGATAGCTAAGAAGACTCTGCCTGCTTTGATGTTCTGTGACCCACGATTCAAAAAAACAAGGAAAAAGTTGACCTCTCCTTCTCTCTCCTCCCCTCCCCTCCTCTCCCCTCCTCCCTTTCTCCTGCCCTACTCTCTCTTTCCCTCTTCTCTCTCCCCTCCCTTCTCCTCTCCTCCCCTATCTTGTGTCTTCTGTTACCACCACCTGCCCTGCATCCAATTTTGGAAACATGTCATTGTGTTTGTACTTCAAGAATGGAAACAGATGAACAAACACATCCTAAAATAATGAGAGGCACCTGGGCCTCGAGGATTAAGCAATCTCCCAGTCAGCAGGTGTGGGGATGGTGGCCCAGACCCCAAGCAGCTCAGTGATGCGTCCCCTTCATACATTATCCTGCTGTGATGCACCGAGAGTGTTGTCTGGACGGGAAACATTCTGGAGAGTCAGCACTTTGAACTCTTAACTCAGCCCTGTAATTTCTGATGCAGCCTCACTGGGAGGCTGATGAGACAGCTTCCTTCCCACAGGCTGGGTCCGGGGCAGCCAGGAATGTCACCCCCCTGGGGTGGGGAGGACTGCTGGGAAGGACAGGGGCTTGTCTGTCAAAGTGACTTGGTTTCCTCTCTGGAGAAAGAACCATTCACAGTTTCAAGAGTAATTCCCAGCACATAGTAAGTGCTCAATAAAATGTTATTTATTATTGTTGTGTTTGGGGCAGTATAGCCTAGGGCAGTGGCCTTCAAATATTTTTAACCAAGAAATGCATTTTACATCATTACACAGAACACTGATTACCTGTGTGTGTGTGTGTCTGAAACAGAATATTTAGGAACCAATTCTTAAGTCTTACTACAAACAATGTACTTATGTTTTCTCCTCTATTCCATTCCCTTTTAAAACACTAATCATAATCCACTAAATTGATTTTATAACCTACTAACAGTAATCTTCCATTTAAAAAATATGGGCACAGAAATTAACCTGTGTTTAAATTAACTTGCAGCTACTTTCAAGCTGAGTGCCCTGGAGTAAAGCACTAATATGTCTCAACTTCTGACTCCCCGACTATAACCTGGAAGTTTTAATGCCACCTCCTGAAGAAGGTGGATGTGAAGGTTAAATGTGCATATAAAGCCCAAAGCACCATATTGGGGCATAATGAACATCCAGTAAATGGCAGGTGTCATTGTGACGTCACATGAGGAACTGAGACTCTCAGCTGGAGGAATGAGGATCCCCTGCCTGATCTGATACTTTAGTCTTCCCACCCCCAATCTGACAATGCCAGGGAACTCACTACCTCACAAAGGCAGCAGGGTCAGATGCTGAGCCACATGCTTTATTTTGTTTTGTTTTTTAACATGTTTTTATTGATTTCAGAGAGAGAAAGAGATATAGAAACATCAAAGGTGAGAGAGAATCATTGATTGGCCCTCCTCCTGGGGATCGAGCCTGCAACCAGGGCACGTGCCCTGACTGGGAATCAAACTGTGACCTCTTGGTTGACAGGTCAACACTCAACCACTGAGCCATGCCCGCCAGGTGAACCACATGTTTTAGAAGAGACATCCTCGAATCTGGGCTCTGCTCCTGCCCTGAAGGAGCTTAGATTCCAGAGATGAGTCACGAATCCTGTTATGACACAGAAGGGTGGTGTCCTATGCAGAGTCAAGACAGCAGGCCCAGAGTTCAAGATGAGAGCGGTTTCTTCCAAATAGGGAGATCGGAGCAGCACCTGAGAGCAGGGTCCACATTTACCTTGCTCAACAAGAGAGCGCAGACCCCAGTAGAAACCTTGGCATAGAAGAAGTGCCTTATACTCAATGTATTAAATCACTGAATGCATTAAAAAGAAGATGGCCTGGAGTGGGGGGAAATCCAAACATTCAGGGATGGACGGGGGAGGACAATGAAGGCAAAGAATTCCATGAGGAATCACTTCCAGGGAGATCTAGTGAGATCCAGACTCATCTAGTGAAATGAGAACCATTCGTCCTACCCATGTGCCCATAGCCCTGCATTGGCCCAGAACAACTGAAGCAGGATGGTAGGAGTCCAGATGTGAGAACCTGGTCTCCCTCTGGGATCTCTCACATATAATCCTGGCTACCTGGGCAAGTCACTGGCCCCCATTCTCTCAAATGAGGGCATTGGACAAGATAATCTCTAAAATCATGTCAAGTCTAGAAGCTCTTTTTCCTATAAGCCTCTATTTCATTTCTTTCCCTCTCCCTTTCAACTACCCTGGGGCAGCTCATGTGTGCTGCTGCTGACATTTTTCTGGATGTTTGACCCGTAAATATGTGGCAGGTGAGAAGAGAGGGGCACCTATTTTGAAGCCTGATGGGTGTCTGGGGCCCACTGAGGCCCGTATTAGGCGAATATGACAGAACAAAAACATGCATGAGATCAAGAGGGCTGCTCGTGGGGAAATATATCTGAGGTGACCAAGCTCTGAGTTCTCCCTAAACTGCACGTGTTTTTACCATGTGGTTGTCAGGCAACTCAGCCACCCACATCTGAGCTGAGCCCGATGAGCCAGCGCCGTCTCCATCAGCAAACTTCTGAATTAGTGTTTATTGTAATTGAGAAACATAATTACCTGTTACCTGATATTAGACTACTAACCCAGTTGGTTAAGCCAAGTGAAAAGAAACTAGTTAGGACTGAGCATGATAAAATAGCAGAGCCTTTGAAGGATTGGGATGGGGTGGGTGATAAACAAATGATAAGATGCGATGCGTGCGGTGGAATGAACCGGAGGGGAATGTGCTCAGCATGCTCACTCCTCGGGTTTTCATAATTTCCTTTCTCTTTCTGGCCCTACACTATTATCCGTGTCCGTCGGTTATGCATTTATGCATATAAATATTCTATCCCCACATGCCTTACGACGGCTCCTTCAGTTCATCCAGGACTCTGCTTGTGTCACCTTCTCTGACCACCCACCACTGCCACACCCCTTCCCTGATCTGCTGTTCTAGTCTCCATCTGTAAACATTAAATGTGGACTCTAAAGAACAAAATAGATCCAGTGACGCAGAAGCATGGAGCAGACTGACGAATCTCAGAGGGAAGGCAGGGGTGGGAGAGTGGGGGGGAGAGATTAACCAAAAAATTTATATGCATATATGCATAGCCCATGGACACAGACGATAGTGTGGGGAAGGCCTGGGGCTGGAGGTGGGTGCAGGGTAGAAGGGGTCAGTGGGGAAAACAAGGAGACATCTGTAATTCTTTCAACAATAAAGGTAAATTCAAAACAAAACAAAACCAAAAAACATTATCTATGGGCTTATGCCCTGTCTTCGCCTTCTAATTCCCCACGAGCAGGAACCTGGTCTTTTCCTGCTCACTGCTGTTACCTGCCCTTCTTAGACCAGCACAGGCTATACAATTGGCCTTCAATAAATACTTTTTGAATGACTAAATCAGTCAACCAATCTCACTGGAATGTATCCATATAGAATGGAGCACAATAAAAGGAAGAGGAGCGGAGGGAGGTGGGTGAGGCAGGGGCAGGTAGTTCAAGACGAAAGGAAGCAGAAAGGAATTCCGAGCAGCGGGATGGCCTGGAGCTGTGGCTTTTCTCCCTTCCACACACAGGAGAACCCTCTGGGGAGCTTTAAACCCTGCAAAGCCCACGTCAGCCTGTGGACATTCAAATTCAATTACTTTCAGGTGTGGCCCAAGCAGCATTATTTTTTAAGGCTTTCCATGTGATTCAGATTTACAGCCAGGGGTGAGAGCCACTCTATTAGGACATCTGGTTCCTGAAAATAGGTTAACCTCAAGCCCAGCTGTAAGGCTTATGCCCAAAGAGCTACCGGCCAGAATCTCCAACCCTATGAAGAGCATGCGTGTGAGGAAACTTGCTCACCAGCACCAGCAGCCACAGAAAGTCTCTCCAATTTTCAGCTATTGCCCAATAGCACATTGTTCTGACAAACATGAAAGGAAACTCTCATCTCAACCTCCATGAGGCCTGTGGTCTGCTGGGGTATCTCCAGGGTCTTCCTTGTAAGGTGTGGCTTACTGGGTGATCGGGGTCATCAGTCTCCACAGAGAGATAAATAGGGGCGCACTGGAACTCCAGTCCTCTCCAAGGTACTGTCCCCCTTGTCTTTTCACAAAGTCTCCTTCTGCTTTGGAGCGATGAGCAGAATTAAGGAGACTGACTTCTACGGTCCTCGTGACTTCAGATTTTCCTCTCTCCAGTGGCCCTTCAGGCCTCAGCTTTTACCAAATCCACTCCAGGTCTCCAGATAATAATAAGAAGGTGTGAAGGGAAGGACAGCCACCCTTTCATGAGCTTTGGTTGTAATAAGTCGTTGATAATTTGCTGGATGCTCACTTTCTATGATAATAGTTAGGACTTATGAGAACTCATCCTGTACCAGACATCCATCTTTCAAAGTGACATATTAGCTTATCTGTCAACTCGATGAGGAGGGTGCCAATATATCATCTCTATTTAAATATGAGGAAACTGGGACACAGAACAGTTAAGTGACCTGCTCAAGGACACACAGCTATAAGCAGCAGAGCAAGGACTTGAACCCCTGGCTGTAGAGTTTGGGTTGTTAGCATCTGTACCACGCTGCCTCATGCAATCTTTGTGTGTTCTTTTTATTATTATTGTTGTTGTTGTTGTTGTTGACAGTATTACAGATATCCCCCATTCTACCCCCCTTTGTGTGTTTTTATGACAACCTCACCAGGCAGATGTTATTTCCTGCTTTTACAAATGAGAGTGCTGAGGGTCGGCTACATCCAAGGACTTGCTCCAAGTCGCCACAATGAATTTGGGTCTCAAACCCAGTATTGTCTCATTCCAAGGTCGGAGAGCTCCCAACCACCTCTTAGCTGGCACGCCCGTGAGCTTGGAGGAGCAGGAAGACTGTGGAAGTGAGACTCTGGGCCTCCTTTATATTGCGCTGTTTGCTCCAAGGCAGGAGGCGTTGTGATTAGCTGTTCAATGGAGAGACAAGGAGGACAGTCTGCCTCGGAGAGAACTGGGGTCCCAGGGCGCCCCTATTTATCTCTCTGTGGAGACAGATGACCTGATCACCCAGTAAGCCACACCTTACAAGGAAGACCCTGGAGCTGCTCCCCAGCAAAAGTGGTTTGAGCCTCTCCCTCGGGGGAGGAATTTCTCACATGGGCCACTGAGTCAAGGGGAGGCCTCTGGGTTCCAGCTTAGAGCCTGCGTATGGCCCTGAAGCAGCTACACTGGGCCACACGCCTCAGACTTTCTTCGGTTCTCAAGCCCCTGGTAAGTGCAAGGGACTATTCCATGATCCAGTGCCTAGTGTCGCGAGGTTACAGGTGGCGGGCTTAGGTGGGTAAGGGAGGCCCTTTGAGTCACTGAGGAAACCAGAGTTGCGTCCCTGCAGCCCCCGTTCCCAGACCCCGGAGGCCGCACCCCAATACTCTGGAAATGTGTAATGCGTGCCCTCGCTTCCTCCCACGGGCCTGGGGCTCGGCTGCTGCTGATTCACTTTGAGAAACTCCACTTTCCACAGCAGCATGAGGAAGGACAGTCCCCGCTGGAGCCATGTGTGTTTGCTATGATTCATCAGATCGTCTGCAATCGCCTCAAAAATAGCCCTTACGCAACACAGGAGCCGCTGGGAGCCTCGAGGGCAGGGGCTTCCCCTCTTAGTCACCCTCCGGGCCTCAGTCCACATCCACGCAGCCACGGGAACGCGGGGGGACAGGCATATGCCCAAAAGAGGAACTTGAGAAATTAGCAGGCGGGGTGAAGGCCACCCCCATTGTTGGCAACTGCGATGAGGCAAGATCGCAGCTGTGCAGCCCCTGCAGGAGTGAATTGTGCGCCGTAAACAAAATCTGCCAGCGCCGGCCGCTGCCCTGCGCCCTCTGGTCCTGGGGTCTGTGGGTCGGAAGAAGGGCCTACACTGGGCCCGTTTGCTCTTTCTGCAGACTCGGGTGTTTGGCCGTGAGGGAGGCCACTGGCCTCGGCCACGCTGCTCTGAGCAGAGAGAGGTGGCTGAGAGGGACAGGAGGAGGGCAGATGTTCCCATCGGAAGCTCCTCCGCCGGCCTGAAGACCTTCGGGGCCAGCGTCCTTTGATTCAGGCTGCTCACAGCATTGGCAGGAGCCGAGGGGCCTCCTGATAGAGATGCTGAGCCAATTCACTGGAGTGGGGCCTGGGCATTGGCACTTCTTAAAAGCAGACATTTTAGACTTGAGGACTGCTTGCCAAGTCCTACCCCTCACTTTGCATGTGAGGAGAAGGGACATATGCAAGGTCCCAGGCAGCTAGTGGCAAAGATTGGACTTAAACTTTACCTTGGCCTACAGAGCCGCGCGCGATCTGGCCTCCCCATTACCTCCTGAGCTCCTGAATTCTCTGACATCACCTCCTCTCTTTCCTTCCCTCTCCCTCTCTCTCCTTCCCTCTATCCTCTCTTTTCTCTCTATCCTTTCTCCCACCTCAGGGCCTTTGCACTGACTGTTACCTTTGCCTTTACCCCAAGTCCTTCATGATTCACTCTCTCACGTCATGCAGTCTCTGCTCTAATGTCAGCTTCTCAAACTACCTTCGTTGGCCATTTTTCTAAGACAGCAGCACTCTGTGTCACTCCATTTTCTTACCTGGCTTTACTTTTTTTTCATGTCACAACTTGACCTTATATCTGTATTTATCATCTTTTCCCCCATTAGACCATGGTCTCAGAAGGGCCAAGGCTTCCTGCTGTACCCCCAGCACTAACACAGTGACTGGCACACAGCAGTTGCTCAATAAATATTTGTCAAATAGATGAACGACCCCAGCACAGTATTCACACCAACAGCAGCACCCTAGGCCTGCACCCCCCAGACCAGAGCATCAACTGTGTGCCAAGCCATGGGGTCATGTGTTTCTCTTCAAGGACTAGCTCATGGATGCCCACAGAACAAGTCTGGTACCAGATCATTTGTCTATACAAGCAGTATCTCAGGCACACCCATGGAGGACCCAGGGTGCTTCATAAACAGCATCCCAGGGTGACCACAGCCAGAAAACAGTTGTCCCAGCCCAATAACCTCTTGGTGAGGCCCCTCGAAAGATGATCCCATTAATCAAGGGTGTTCAGACTCCCGTAGGGAATGGGCCTTCACAAGTTACTGACTCCCACCTCTTTACTGGGCAGCTGCCATCTTGTTTGCAACCAATCGTAAGGGGTGTGTGTCTGCATAGCTGTTTATAATCACAAGTGATTTCACAAGTATGCTCAATCCTCACGGCAAACCAGGAGCTGGGTGCCACTGTCCTTTGTCTTACAAATGAAGCCCCTGGGGCCCAGAAAAACCAAGTCACTGGCCCAAGACTGCACAGCTAAGCACACAATCAAGATCAGACTGAGACTGAGTCTTGGCAAAGGCCAGCTCCCTCTCCAGTTGCCACTCCACACCGAGTGTGATTTACCACCCACCCCAAACCAGGCTTTGCTCTGGATCATGATTAGCTGTTGCCAGAAATCTCCATCTTCTGGAAGATGAAAGATTTGCTCTGTTTGAAAAGATACGAAAGCTCAGGCCTCGGCTTCTGCAAGTCAGCCCAGTGATGCTGTAGGGGATATCACGCCTTTCAGCCTGTGTTCCCAAAAAGTAGAGCCTAAGATGAGAATTAAAGTTCACACAGTTTATTAGGAGATGACCCCAGAAAGAAGTAATGGGAGATGGAGGAGTGCGACCAAAACGGAGGAAAAGTCAACATAACTGTGTGTAGGCCCCAGAGCTAGATTCTTCCAGGACCTCTGACTTTGGGGCTGCCCCTGAACAAGGCTGTGGGCTCTCGCAACTGGGCCTGAGGCAGAAACGCAGAGTCCTGTGTCCAGTGCCTGAAGGGGAGGCTGTGGGCAGGAACCAGAGCTCTCAGGCAACCATCCCCCCCACAGGTGCAGCAAAACCAGAGATAGCCTGTGGAGATGTGCTCGGGGCACCAATGCATCTTCTCCAGCTATATCGTCGGAGTAAGTCCACAGTCTCCCCGGTGACAACTCTGAAAATAGTTCAAGTGTTTTTGAAAGAAAAAGCTGGCCAGGCCTCCCACCCAGTTCCAACCAGCAAAAAGTAACGATTATATATGTCAACAATTTCTCAGCAACTTCCTAGACCAGCAATTTCAACCGGTGTGCCGCAAGAAACGTGCAATACCTGACTATTTAGTCAGGGGTACTGACCTCTTTCCTTTAGACGTCAAATAAAAAATGACAACAGCCAACACAACAACGGCTATTCAGTGTGAGTGTCCTGCCTTGAGCCATAAAAGCATAGGCCATATAATAGAGTTGCATCTTATTGATCATGTCACATAATAAGGTTGCATCTGATTGGTTAATTGTTGGTACCAGAAATCCTTATATACAAGTATAGGCACCTGGTTTTTTAAAAGGTTGCTTTGGAGCAAAAAAGGGTAGGTAATTACCATTATTATTATTTTTTGTAAATCAATCAAAATTAAACCTTTTTTTTGTCAGCTCAGCAAAAAATATATTTTTTGGTGTGCAGCAGAGTTTTAGTAATTGGTTTACCACAGTGTGCCATGAAATGAAAAAGGCTGAAAATTGCCGACCTAATCGCTGGAGTAGTGCCCTCCATTAACCCACAGCAGCCCAGAGGGCTCCTGTGTCGCCTTTCTTGGGTCTCTGGTACCTGTCAGTCATTCTAAAGCTCTACCAGGTACCAGGTCTCCCCAGGCTGAGCCCCAGGGTCTATCTCCATCAATGCCCTTCCTCCCACAAGGAGTCCTCCCCAAGCTTGTGGCCCAGGGGCCATGAATACCATGCTAGTGAGACCTGGCCATTTCCCCCAGGCTTATGGTGCAAGTGGGGACATTAAGCAGAAATGACTGGCCCAAGGCCCTCCACAAGTTTGAGGCATCTGGTTCCACAGTTGTTTGTGCATAGACCCAGGACTAGCTGTGTGATTTCCAGGGCTCCTTGCAAAATGAAAATGCAGGACCCCTTGTTCAAAGATTATTAAGAATTTAAAAATAGTGACCACAGAGCCAAGGAAACCAAGGGCAGGGGCCCTCTGAGTGAGGGCCCCGTGCATTCACACAGGTCACACACCCATGAAGCTGGCCCTGTGTAGACCCCACCTCTCCCAAAGAAATTCCGGAGAGTCAGAGTGGGCTACTTCCCAAACGACAGCCTTGCGGCCAAATGAGCCTGGGCTGGAATCCTGGCTTCGCTTCTCACCTGCTGTGCGACTCTGATGTGAGTTTCTTCCCTGGCTGGGCCTCCCTCCCTTCATCAGCGGCATGAAGGTGAGATGGCAATGGGCATGGAAAGTGTGTGGCACACGAAAGGCGCTGAGCACGTGTGAGTTCCTTGCCGTCCCTCCCACCTCCCTCCTTTACGTCAGTTTCTTCTCTTTGAGGCTAGAAAAACAAGGTCACACACACCTGCCACCACCGCCATCAGCATTACCACTACAGCCATGGCGTTAGTCTCAAAGTTACAGCTGAAGAAAGTTGGGGACACTGTCCCGGTAATGCCGCCTGGGGCTGGGTTTCAGTGAGCAAGGGGCCCGGGACTCCCCACCCTTCTTTGACTCCACCCCAGCCTATGCCAGGTTCTGCCAGGCTAGAGCCCCCAGGCTTGGCTGTACCCCTCCCTCTCCCAGGAAAGGCCAGAGGTTCCCAGGGGTTCAACTCTTCTTTCTCACCTTCCTTTCTCAGGAGGGAAGGAGAACAGAAGAAGAGGACGGCTGCGTGGGCCTCCGCTGACTCATGGTGCCGTGGGCAGGTCACCAGTGATAATCCCGGCCTCAGCTTTCTCATCTCACAAATGGGGCTAATGACACCTGCCCCTGGCCTGGGCGACAGGATGTGTGGAGAGCACTCATTAGGCTGTGTTGCCACTGTCATTGTGCTCCAGCTAATAACACGCTGCCCTGTGAAGCCCCGGCAGGCCCTGCGAGCTTTGGGAAAACACACTCTTACCATCTTCAAAGCATCCCTGAGAAGTAGGTGGGAGGCGAGCCTCAGGTGATGGGGAGAGAGAAAACCGGGGCAGTCCCTAGAGGCCAGCGCCTTTGTGGCAGAGAGGGGGATGGAGTGAACGCCTGGGGGCCCCAGATGGGACAGGGTACTGGGATGTGTTCCACCATAGGTGAGAGACACACCTGGGTTCACATCTCCCCTCTGCTGAAATTAGCCAACCCCAAGCAAGGCCACCTCTCCCACTTTACTCCAAAGGGGGCCTAACTGTGCTCACTCCTGGGGGTCAAGGCGAAGATGAAAGGAACCGTGTGTGCAGATGTCGGTGCCTGGTGGATGCCCAGGGAACGTGCACCTGGGCTCTCCTGCCTCCTCCCTCAGGAACGGAGTGTGATGTGAAGGCCTAGGCCAAGTTCATGTCCGCGTCTGACATTCAGAGACTGTGGTTCGCTCAAACTTCTCCTCTTGGTAAAGTTGCATTTTACATCTTGGTTAGGCCATGTGCACACCCCTCTGGACTCAGACCTCAGGTGGTGATGGGTGAATGGTTCTCATCGCCTTCCTGGGGACATGCCAAGAGGAGAAGAGAGCAAAGGAAGAGCTACACTCCTGTCACAAGCATCACCTGGCAGAGGGACAGGTGTTTATGACACACCTGCTTGGTCCCCCCAGCACTGTGTGAACACCTGACACAGCCGCTCATTGACTCCTCCCCATGATTGAGTTAAGGTTTCTCCATTGTCCACTTGAGAAATGGTGGCCTGGAGAAGTTAAGTGACTTGCCTGAGGCCACACCATTACTTAGAAGCAGAGCCAGAATCCATGCGAGGTCTTGATGCCTCATAAGACCATACAGTATGTGGCCCCTGAGGCCAGAAACCCAGCTCAACGTGGCAACTTGCCCATCTTGCCCAATCCCTCAGCTTGGGACTGAAGCAGCAGGTGCTCAGAGAAGTCAGGGGAACAGTTGGGAGCAGCAGGGATCAAGCTGGGGCCTGCCCCTGGCCTTGGTTTGAGTGGTTTGGGGGCATGAATGGGTGGGGCCTCGGGGATGCTGACCGCAGGCACACTCTGGCCCTGAGTCAGGGACATGGAATCCCACAGCGTGAGGCACAGACAGGAGTGACTTCTCCAGTCATAGCAAATGCTGCTTTAGTCAGTCACCACCCAGCTAAGCACCTACTGTGTGCCAGGCCTTGGGGGCCAAGAGCAGAACACACACAACTGTGCCCTTCAAGTGGGTAGTTTCCCATCATTCACCCAGCTGGGAAAACAGAAGCTCAGAGGGGCAACATATCCAAAGCCACACTGTGCTTGGTGGCAGAGCTGGGACAAGAACCCAGAGCAAACCCAGTGTTCTTTCTTGGATGCAGGCTGCCATTGGCCAAGGGAAGAGAGGCTCTGGCAATTAAGAGAGGGAACAGGCAGTGACCAGGACACTTCTGTGAAAGGGGATGCTATTAATAATTGTTCTAGGACAACAGGCTCAACAAGGCTGTCCCAGGCAAAGCAGGACATGTGATCACATGAGCCATGAGCCTATGACATGCCAGTTGCACTGAGAGCAGTTTTCTACATCACTGAACTGTCATATCAATACTGAAAAGTGGGTGTCAGTATGATACCCCCATTTGAGAGGTTCAGAAACTGAGGCCAAGCCTTCTCAGGATCCCAGAGCTGCCTGGCATGCGTGGCTCAGTGGTTGAGTGTTGACCCATGAACCAGGAGGTCATGGTTCGATTCCCGGACAGGGCACATGCCCAGGTTTCGGGCTCAATCCCCAGTAGGGAGCGTGCAAGACGCAGCCGATCAATGACTCTCTCATCATTGATGTTTTTATCTCTCTCTCCCTTTCTCAAAAATCACTAAAAGCATATTTAAAAAACAAAAGAATAGAAAAAAGAATCCCACCTTGGATCCTTTGCAACTGCAAAGAGGAGTAAGTAAGACAGAAATTGGGTCCTGAGGGAAGAAAAAAAAAGCAGGACATTGTCAACTGGTCCGGTCACCTTGGGTGTGGCTGGTGTCTGTCCACAGTCGATGGGCAGTACCGTGACAGCCTGGCTATTAAATATGTTTAACATCCCCCTAGGGAAAGAGCCATGGGTGGCCCAGGATGGGGATGGGAGTGGGAATGGGGCGGGGTTGGGGGGGGGAGGTCTTGCATAGTTAAGAAGGTTCTTCATTCCTGGAGCTACAGGGGACCTAGAAGGAGCCACCACGTGTGGCTTGGCCTCCCTGGGCGGTGGCCTCTCTGAGAGGGAAGCCCTCAGTTTCCTTCCTTTTTTTTTTTAAAGCAAATTCAAACCAGTCTGGGGTCTAAGGCCCAGGAGGGCACTGAAAATGCTGCGCCCTCAATCAAGTTGGTTGGAGGGCAGTGCCCCAAACTGGATGGGACCAGGACAGGGACAGGGGAGGGGTCTGCAGGCCAATCAGAGCAAACCCAGCCGTGGAAAGTCCTGCCAGCCCCTCTGCCTAGGAGATCAGGAGGGCTAGGCCTGCACAGTCCTGGGGCCCAGGGCCACGACTCCCCTCGGCCCCACCTCCCAGCCCTCTGCTTTCGAACAGGAAGTGCCTTCCTCTTTCTATGTTTCTCCCCTCGGCCTGGACCCGGCTATCCTCAGCCCGGAGTCAGGGTGACTTTCAGGAAACTGTCGTTGTGAAAAACCCAAACCACTTCCAACCGGCTGCCTCTCACCACCTGGGGTGAGGTGCCCGTGATCTGAGCAGGCAGGGCCAGGGGCTGTCAGTGTGGGCCCTGACTACAGAGGACGGAGAGCCCAGGGTCCGCACAGCCCCGTCCCCCCCACCCCGCCACACACTCCCCTGATGAAGACCTGGAGAACCGAGGGAGAGTTGAGCACCAATAACAGCTTTCATTCATGTACCTGGTGATACTTGAACCCAGAGTTGGGACAAATAAGGCAAAAAGGAGCTGAGGAGGCTAAGTCCCTGTTGCTTAGACTTAAAGGTCTGAGCTCCATCATCTCAGGGTCAGCAGAGGTCCCAGGAGGCAGAAGAGCAAAGACATAGAAGCTAGAAACTCACTAGGGCCCGTGACATTCACAACTTCTCGGTCCTTCATCCCCTGGCCCCAAGGCCCTGCTTTCTGTTATCAAATACATAAGGTCACCCTGAGGCATCAGTGGCCGACGACAAGTTGTCCTGGTGCTTATAGTTTCATAGGAATTTTCTGGTAAACAAGAACCCCATCCCAAACAAGAAATCTCACGTGTTGGAAATTCAGTCCCAGGACAGGCTGGCGAATAGGCATCCTGCGGCCCAGGATGGCGTACATGGTGGTGGGGTCCACCCCAGTTGCCCTGGTCAGGACCATTGCCTGGCCCGCCCTTGCAATTGGAGCCTCAGCTGGGCCTCTGGAATTCTCCAAAGCAACTCCCAGGGCTATATATGCCCAGCAGACAGGGCTGCCATCTCCCCTGAGGGCACAGCTCATCTGCACCCTGAGAAGGCCTCTTAGTCCATTAAAAAGAGAGCGAGAGAAAGACAGTAAGCAGAGGTTTACAAAACTGTAAAGGTTACAATCAAAATAATCAAAGGCAAAACAGGTTGCCTGCGATTCCCCTTTGAAGCGATTTCACAAACTGAATTCCTTTCCTTTGACCAACTTTCCCAATCCTCACATATTTACCTTGCGGGGGAGGCTAGTAACACCCCCCCTTCCTCTTGGCAGTGTTGCACTCAACACCTCCCCCTTGAAGCCACCCCAGCTGTCCAGAACCAGCAACACCTCCAACAGAAACGGATTCCAGCGAGTGAGCTGAAATTCTCACCATCCCTGTCTGAAGGGGCCACTGGACTCCCATTTTACAGATGAGAAAACTGAGGCTCGGGAAAGTTAAGGAGTTCGTCTAAGTTTCACACCCAGCTAATCCAGGCTGGCTGGCCCCCACCACATAAGCGGTTCTCAAACTTTGGTCTCAGTGCTCTTTACATTCTTAAATATTGTCGAGGCCCCCAGCAAGCCTTCATTCTTGTGGGCTATATCTATTGATATTTGCTGTATTAGAAAATAAAAGGCAGAAAATTGTTGTCCTTATGAATGCACTCAAAATAACAATAACAAACCCATTTCCTGTGAACATAAATAATATCTTTTCATGAAAAATAACCTTATTTTCGGAAACAAAACAAAAATTCGTGAGAAGGGAGGCATTGTTTTACGTTTTGCAAACCTCCTTAATGTTGGGCTTAAGAGAGGAGAGTTGGATTTCCGTATCTGTTGCTGTATTCAGTATGGCACAAGATGCTGTTTGGGTTAAAATATAGGAAGAAAATTCTAGAATCTCACCGAGCCTCTGAAAAGGTTCCCGAGCCAGACTCTGAGAACCACTGCCCTATATCACACTGCCTCATTTCTGATGCTCCAAACTGAAGTTCCTAAGATGGGGCTCGCACAACGTAAATGCTTAATGTTTGTTGAGTGAGTAAATAAGCAAGTCCAGGGCAAAGCTAGGTGAGGGAAAAGTCGAATCTTGGGGGGAAAGGCAGATTTAGACTTGATCCGTGGGCTCCCATTACCCAGGCCCTGCCTTTCCGCAGGGGGGGCGGGGGTGGAGCGAAGCTTTCTAAGTTGGGGCGCTGTGAATGGCTGTGCAGGTGTGGGCGCCACAGGAACACCGGAGACGGTTAGTGGAGGCAGGAATCCAGATCTTGTTCTGCTCACCAGGCTTTTGCGCCCTGGAACATGGCTGAGAAAGGGGTGCATTTTTAAAATTGGCACACACCACTGAGTGTCCCAACAGCAGCCGAGGCCACACTCCGTAGGTGTGTGTCCCCCAAATACATTTGGGTGGAGCGAGGGACAGGTAAGTCTGAAATTCTTGGAGAGGATGTCAGGAGATGCCGTAGCCACCCCAGGGCTGGGCCAGGCAGGTAGGATTGCAAAGACTGGACAAGAATCCTCGTTTCAGGGCCCCTTACGCAGCCTGGGCTTCCTCTGGACCAATCACAAACCCGCACGCAAGGGGCCCTGGCAGGCAACCGCATGGATTGGCATCTGCTGTACATGCAGCCCTAGACACTGAGAAGGGACAGCCACGACTGGGCAGCAGGCTGCTGTTCTTTGTAGTATTTTGCAGTGGTTCTCAACTCTGGGTATTTATTTGCCAACATCTGGAGACTTGTTTTGTTATCACAACAAAGGGACAGATGCTGCTCAGCATCCTACGAAGCACAGGACAGCCCTGCCCCCAGCAAAGACTATCCAGCCCAAAACATAAACAGTGCTGAGGTTGAGGAATCCTGCTGCAATGGAAAGAAGATGGGCTCCAAGCTCAGAGGTACCAGGTTCAAATCCCAGCTCGGCCACTTTCTAATTCTGTAACTGCAGCAGGGGAACAGTGCCTACCCTGCAAGATTGTTGAGAGAATCAAAGGAGGGGAGTGCCTACACTTGCCAAAGGAAGGCAGTGGTCCCTCCACTCGGCGGAGCTAGTAGGAATAGTGTTTGCAACAATGACCCTTGTGTCCCGTGTCTGCCACTGGCTGGCAGTCTGCAGTCTGCCCGGTGAGTGACATCTCGGCTTCCTTTCAGGAAGCTCACAGCCGGGCAGCCAAGTAAAAGTTCCACTACTGCAGCTATTTAAGTCGACAGCCATGTGAACAGACCCTGGAATGTTCAAAAATAAGAGGGTTTATGGGTAGAAAGTTTTTTTCTCTATTTTCCAAAAAAAGAGAACTTTAATGTTATTCTTAAGTTGTTTTTCCATCAAAAGGAGAAAGACGGGGAGGAAAGTGAATTTAACTTGTTTTAGAAAAATAAAACCATGTAAATGATTGACTATGAACACAAGGGCCCTTCATCTTAGGCCTTAATGATGGTCTGGGCATAAATCTAATTTCCACCCATCCAATCATGTTCTAAATGTCATGGTTGACCTTTAACAAAGGCAGGTTCTGGCTCTGCTGTAGAGTGAAGCCCAGCCCCCTTTATTCATCTGCCCAGATCATCTGCACTTTCATACTGTGTAACAATGGACCCCCCTACAGAAGCCCTCTGAGTGTTGGGTAGCAGGTGTGTATGGTGAGTGGAGTCAATCAGGGAAGGCTACCTGAAAGAGGCAAGGTCTGTGCCATATTTGTGAAAGCAGGCATCAGTGGGGAGGAAGGAAGACCAGTGAAGGATGGAGTGATATGTGCAAAGGCTCAAGGACAACACCCCAAAGAGACCAGCCCTGGGGAGGCCTTGGAAAGGTGCTGCGAGCAAGCCTTCCCCCCCGCCCCGCAACCAGGGCCGCTTGAGCTTCAGGTAGAAAACAGTGAGCCAGGTAGAAATGAGTCACAAAGATTTCATCACCCCAGTGCCCTTGAGGCTCTTTAAGCCTTATTACTAAGAAGTTGGGAGCCCTCCTCACACGTCTCCCACACCCACCACACCAGGAGGCCCCAGCGCTGGCTGAGTCTCCATCCCCAACCCTAGTGTGCCTAGGCTCTCCTCTGCCTTCCAGGTCCCTCACACACACACACACACACACACACACACACACAACAAACAGGGACATCTTGGGCAACCACCCTGCCATCTCTGAGACTCAGCTTAGAACAGGGTAGGTGACATTCACCTTCTAGAGCTGTTGGAAGGAACCATGAGGAAAGTGCCAGACACCCTGTCCGACACCCTCTCCTTCCTAAGGAAGGGTGCGCTCAGCTCCCCACCCCCATACCTCACCCCTCCAGCTGCCCCCCATGCTCAGGTGGGCCTCTGGCCGCCCAGAAAGGGGCCAAACACCATGCCTACCCCAGCACTCAGCCTGCGGCAGTGACCCCTTCCCTCGCCCTCCCCACTCCCAAGCTCTAGACACTGTCTCCGCCATCGCGCGCTTATTTGGGTGAGAGAACCGACTTCTCCGGAAGCCAACGAGAGCTCAGAGCTAGAAGAGATTTCTCTGTCTACCTGCGATCACGCAGCCCTCCCGTGGGGCAGAGGAATTCTGTTGTTGAAAACAAAAGAAAGCAAAACAGAACCTTTTGCCTTCTCTTTAAGAACCTTATTTCAAAACACTGGACTATGTTGATCTTTTGACAAACATGGTGTTGAGCAATGCCTCCAGGGGCCAGAAGAGACACCCAGGGAACATCCTTCTATGCAGGGTGCACAGTAATGGGAGCAGCAGAGGCTCTGCAGTGGCCCAGCCGGGCTCGCGCACTGGGATGGGGGGTGGAGGGACGCACATGGCAGGCGGCCAGTGCCCGCCCTGCCTCACCACAGTGTCTCTCCACCATACACCCCATCCCCTTGGAGCCGGATCCTGAACTACGGAGCAGTTCTGTTGCCCCACAGCTCTGCCTGGGGATGGAGAGCTGGCCCTCAGGCACAGGCCTGGCCAGGAAGGCCTGAAGGGGAGATGGAGCCCAGGACAGGACCAGGGTACCACCCCAGTGCCGTCACCTCCCAGCTGCATGATCTTGGGCAGCTTTACTAACCTTCTTGTCTGTCTCTGTTGCATTTTTTGTAAAATCCAGATAATAATAGTACCTACCTCAGAAGACTATTCTGAAAATCCAGTGAAATTATGTAAAGCACTCAGAGGACAGCTGGTCTGTATGGGCATATAGGTAGTGACAGGGGACAGGCATTCAGGATCAGCAAGGTCTCACCTCCCCAGGAAAAGTCTGCCTTCACCCTCCCAAAAGCTGAGCTAAGCAAATTTCTGGGGACTTGGGGACTTCAGGTTAAAAGCTCTTGCTCTTTTATCACCTGAATCCAGGGATTAAAGACAGAAAAGGCGTATTAAGAGCTGCCACCAGGATTCCTCTGAAGGAGAGACTGGTTTTGTTTAGGGTGTGGGGAGAGAGGGGGTCATAAATACCTTGATGGGTGCCTGAGAGGCAGGGTGAGACAGAAAGGGGGCATGGGAGGGAGGATCAGTGGGAGGGAGGAGACTTGGGCGGGCAGCCATGGGGGAGAAGATGAGGCTTCCCCCATAAGTCCCAAAAGATCTTTAGGAGCCTCTCCTAGTTTCAGGTACCTGGGGATTTGGGGTGGGCCGAGCAAAGGAAGGTCTAGAACTCCTGCTGGGGTGACGTAGTGCAGCACCCAGGCTCCACCTGGAAGTAACCGAAGTCCCTGGAGAGCTTTGTACTCCCACAGGCAAAAGTGACGGGGGAACTTGTAAACCGAAAGGCCAGTCAAGTGGGCAGTGAGTGCGTGGCTGGCTCAGAGGAAAGGAAGCTGCACTTGGCAGTTGGAGAAACGGGCAGAATCCGAAGTGAATGGGGAGACGGCAGAGGTGGGTGGCTGGGTGGGGGCCAGGAGAACTCTTGACAGTGGCTGTCAAACTGCCTAACACAGCCCGTGGTCTGACATGCTTCTTCAAGGTGACACGGTATCCACATGTAGGAAGTGGCCTGTGTATGCGTGCACGTGCACACACACACACACAGGAAAACAGTGGAGATGGGTTAGGGTTTAGATTTGGGGTGTTCATGGCAAGTTCATCCAGATGTTAAGGAGTAGGATGGCCCCGTGACATCTGGGTTTCGTGTGCGAGAACACACTCCGGAGGGCCCATCCCCCCAATCTCCCTCAACCACACCTCCCAGGGGCCTTGTCCCTGTATTTGTCTTTGTACCTGTGTGCCATGCAGCTGTGTCTGCAAGTCTGGGGTCCTTGTCTGTGTGTCTATGCTTCTGTTTGTCCCTCCATCTGTGGATTTGTCACTGTGTCCCCTGTAGGCCATGGAGGAAGAAACACAGCTGCCTGTGTGACTTTCGGGGCTCTTTCTCCAAGGACCCTCTGCATCATGGGTCTAAGGGAAGCCTGGGCCAAACTCGGGTTTTGTTCTGGAATCAGACAACCCCAGAGCTGGGAAAAGCCTTGGAAATGCCTTGTCTTGGGCACCTCCTTTTGGAAACAGGGAAAATAGGGTGCATATTATGGGAGGGCAGAGAAGCTGTGGGGATGGAGAAAGAGCACCCACAGTGAGTGGAAGTTCGAGAATTATGCCACCACACGGCAGCCGCTGGTTGAACGTGCCTGTGAAGCACTCGAAATGGGATGAGTCCAGACTGAGAAGCGCTGTAAGTAAAAATACACCCGGGTTTCAAAGACTTAATATGGAAAAAAGAATGTCAAATTGCAGAGTAATTTTTCTATTGATTGCATGTTGAAATGATTCTATTTTGGATATATTTAGTTAAAAATGCATTATTAAAGTTAATGGCATCTGTTTATTTTTTACTTTTTTAAAATGAAACTACCAGAATCCAGTTAGGATGAGCTCCCATTTCTGACCCACTTTATATTTCTATGGGACACAAGTACTTAGAGCTTTGCACCAGCCATTTAACTTCTCTGAGCCTCAATTTCCCCAGCTGTAAAATGGGTGTAATAATACCTATCTCTTGGGGGTACTGTGAGAATTAATTGGGAGCATGTGAAACTGCTTTTAGATTTTAAAGAGCTGTTCAGGTGAAGGTGGTGGGTGGGGGTGGTCGTAACTCAGGTTCTGGCCAAGAATGTAGAAAGAATTAAAAATTTAATAGTGTGACCCTCAGGCAGACACCCGTAAGGACCAGCCCTGAGGACAGGCAGGGCATGTGGCCACCCACTCACCACAATTTTGGTACTAGAGAGTGACACCCCCCAACCCCAGAGACCCATTACCCAAACCAACTCTTCTGAAAGCCCAAGTCACCACGTTCTTGTTCAGCAACTGGCCTCTGAACAAAACTAAACCATCCTCACACCCATGAGCCCCAGCAAGCCCCCAGCCTCCTCTGAGAAGGGTCTGTGTCTTCCCAGGGCAGCACAAAGCCTTCCTCCCCAGAACACCCATCCTTAGAAAGGCCACTCAGTCCACAACTAGGCTTTTTCTCTGCTCTTTACCAGAGACCCAGGGTCCTAAGGGTTTCTGAAAGAGGGACCTGGCCCCAAACTTGGCCTGGGGGCACCAGCCCCTTCCTGGGACCATCACCCAGGGCAACCCCTGTTGCAACGGTGGTCTCGTAACCATCGCTTACAAACCCAGTTAAGCAAGCTGCTTTTGCGTGATGGGGCTATCTTGAGTAAACAGCATCCTATGTCCCCTGCCGGTCACTTGCTCAAGACATTGCTGGACATTGCATTAGAGTCACTGACACACGGAGTTTTGAAAATGAAAACAGGCCCTCTGGCTTATGATCAGATAGCATTTAACTCGTTTGTGATTGCACCAGGTTCTCCCAAGGCCTCGGGGCCACGGGTTAAGAACTGCTGGCTTAGCAAACAGGCTTTGTGGGAAATAAGATCAAGGCAGGATACCTAGAAATATGGGCATGTGCCTATCCATAGATAGGCTACTGCTCAATCCAACCTAACAAGCTGTTGCTGGGGATACGCAGTCTAACCCTGGGGTCTGGAGGGAACAAGACACAGTCCCTGCTCTCAGATTATAGTGGACATTCATTGTGGGCCGAGCCCTGTTCTGGAGGCTTCCATGTAACTCGTTCAACCTCCATAGCTCCATGGATAGTTGGACATCTGTGTCTCATATATCCATCCCCTCAAGTTGATTCTAATGTGAACTCAGTCTGGGAACTATTGATCCAGCCTTCGACACCCAGTTTAAAGATAAATAAAATAAAGCTCAGAGAGGAGAAGTGACTTGTCCAAGGTCACACAGCAAGCTTGCTGCAGAGGCAGGACTAGAGCCCCCTGACCAGTGCTGCTTCCAGGCTGTAGCCCCCTCTAGTTGGTCTATGCCTTGCCACACTGCTCTCCTGCCACCATCCTCTCATTTTACAGGACCCAAAAAAGGAGAGTGACCTGCTCAAAGCCACACATGGGAGAAATCAGACAAGATCTCAGGTCTCCTGACTACACATCAGAGAGATGGCTGTAGCCCCAGATGCCTGAGGCCAGCCTCTTACCTCCCAAACTTCGCCAGTATGGGAGGTTCTTCTGAGTCCTGACACCACAAGCTGAAAGTCTGGACACCCCTGAGGACAGGCTGTGAAGAAATCTCCTGATGGTCAGTTCCCAGGTGCCCTGGGAGCCCTGCTCAGTGATAATTCCTTATCCACTGCTCTGAACACACCACAGTGTATTAATGACAATCCCCATTTTACCACAGGGCAGACTGAAGTTCAGAGAGCTTTTGGGACTTACTCCTGGGACCAACGCTAGACTGGGACCCAGAACCAGCTTTGTGGGCTCTGAGTCCAGTGTTCAGCACACGTGGGGCCTGGGCCTGGGACCTCCTGCTGTGTGCTTTGTGGAAGATGAGCATCGCATGCCTGGAGAGATGGGCATCGTCGCTTATAATCAGAGGTCAGGTGGGGGGACAAGCGGGGGAAGGCAGGTGGGCCAGTTTGACCAATTCTGATTTCTGGTTACGTGTTGCCAACAGACAGGTACCCCAAATATCTGTGAATATTATGTGAAACCCAAAACAGGTAGGCTATTTCACCATCTTCCCTTCTCATCTAATCATTTGAGAATGAGGGAGATTAAAGTCCTGCCCATACCTCCTGATAGTGGCCAAAGATAGGGAGCTGGGCCTTCTGGAGGGGCCCAGGATGGGCGATGATTTGTTTTACTGATAAGCACTGATATAATGCTACTCTGAGTTCTCTGAAATGTGAACTCATTCAATTCCCACAACAACTTTATGGGGAGGGCACCACTACTATCCCATTCAGAGACTGGGAAATAAGGTACAGAGAGGTTAACTGGCTTGCTCAACGGCACACAGCTAGGAAGAGGCAGAGCAGGGACTTGAACCCAGGCAGCCTAGCTCCAGAATCCATCTCCAGTACTCTGGTTTACTGTGCAATATCTGCTTGGGTTCCTGGTGCTGGCCTTCCTTCCCAGGAAGGTTGTAAGCACAGTGCAAGGCCCTTAAATCTGGGTGGAGACCATGTAAAGCCTAACCACTTTCTGGAGTTGTTGTGGCATGTGTAAGTCCACACAGACGCCCAGTTTAGGACCTAACTCCTCCTTGCCTCCTTCTTCCTTCCTTCCTGAGGGCACTGAACACCACCCACGCCAACCAGCAGTTGGTACCATAAGCTCCCATTGTTCAGAAGGAAACACTGAGGCTCAGAGAGGTCACAAATGACTTGCTTAAAGCCATAAAGCTAATAAATGCAGAGCTTAAAGTTATAGCCTCAGCTTCTGCCTCTCACTTGATTTGATTCTTTCCAGGGTCCCTCAGAGGGAGTCAGTGAGAGCTGTGGCCACCATTGCAGGAAAACTAAGGTGGAAAGTCAGGCCATCAGTGGGCGCCTAGGCCTCTTAACTTGTGAGTGGGTCGTCTTCCATCTCCTGCTGCAGCCATGGGCCCGTGTTTGCTGTCAGCCTTTGCAGCGTCTCTGCTTCTGGATTCTGCTGAAATCTGCTCAGTTTAGAGTCTAGAACCATCAAATGGCCCAGTGGATGCTCTGTCCCAACGGGATGAGGTTAAGTCTTCGCCAGCAGCTATTTTACGGTCTGAGAACCCCCCCTGCCCGACTCCAGATGTCCAGAGATCCAACCCCACCTGCCTGGGAGGGTGGTGGGAACCAGTCACTGAAGGAGGAGGCAGAATGTGGATGGGGCCATGCTCGAATGGAGCCAGCATCAGCAACACCAGCCACAGAGTCATCAAGAATAACAATAGGCAACGTGGGCTGAGCACTCACTACCCGACAGGCATGGCTCTAAGTGCTACAAGCCTGCATCCACCTGGGCTGTGGGTTCTACAGAGCTGCCCTCAGAGGTGGTAGGGCCTGAGGATCACCTGTCACAGAGGCAGGCTGGACACGTAGCTGTGGCCCAAGGGTCTGCTGTCCAGCCACAGCCCTGAGAGCCTAGGCCCTGCCCATCACGTCCCCTTTCCCAATCTTCATTTTGCAATCAGTCAGCCTGACCCTGTAAACATCAGTGGCCCAGGAGAACCACCTTTCCTGACCCTTTACTATGTGTTTCAAAAAAGAGCCTAGGAGTGTGGGAGAGGGGCATCCCAGCCATCAGATGCAAGGCCAGGCCTCCAGAGTATCAACCACATTGCTGGAGGTTCCTGAGCAGTCCCAAACCCAGTGGAGAAAAGAAAATCCCTGGAGAAGGTACTGGAAAGCAGTCTTATTGTCCATGATTTATTAGGGGGGGAGGGATACTGGGGGGTAGGTCAAAGTTCAGAGGAAATATCTTGCTGTGCAACCTTAGGCAAGTCACAAAACATCTCTGAATCATTTTCCTTGCAGTAAAATCCTGGCCCCCTCTCTACTTCATAGGATTAACGATACCTTACAAATAGTCACCTGAGCCTTTTACCTCACTGAGAGGTCATGCTTCTCCCATTTTATCCCCACGAGGAACCTGTGAGTTATATGGGGGTATTTTATCTTCCCTACAGTGCAGTTGAGGAATCTGAGGCACAGAAAGGTTTAGTCCCCCCACCAAAGGCTTGATAAGTACCTATCAGGTATGTGCATAGAGTGTGGGAGATTTGGGGTGATCCCAGAAAAGAATGAATAACTTGCCTGAGCTGCCAGGTAAGGGACCACTGGGAGCAGACCCAGCTTTGAAAGCTACTGCCTTCCAACAATGGTGAACCCCCAGGCCAAAGGGAAAGACGCCTAAGCTGGGCCAGTATCAGCCTGGCCCTCCCGTGGGTGCCCTGGCTAGCCAAGCCCTTGGGCCACTTTAGGATACTTGTGTCCCGTCTTTCATAGGTGCATAATTAATGCTTACTGCGGGATGTGAAAGGAGACAAGCTCTGGATGGCTCCTAGGTTGGGGCTTGAGCAACTTGGTGAATGGCAGTGCCATCCATTGGTGGGGAACACTGGGAAAGAAGGGGGTTGTGGATGGAAATCCAGACTTCGGTTTTGGATATGTCTCATTTGAGGAGCCTCAATGGTGCCCAAATGAATAACAATAAGAAAAAAAGAACAAATAATTCAATGAGGAAAGGGCCAGAGGACCCAAATAGATGTCCTTCCAAAGAAGACGCACAGACAGCTAACAGGTGAGTTGAAAAGTGCTCCTGAGTCATCAGGGAAAGGCACACAGAGCCCCGAGGAGATGCCGCCTCTCGGCTGGTAGAAGAGCTGTCATCAGAGAGACAGGAGGGGACAAGCGCTGGTGAGGATGCGGGAAAGCGGAACCCTGGACTGCTGAGGGTGCAAACTGCTTTTCCACTGTGGAAACAGTATGGATGTGCTCAAAAATTAAAAATAGAGCTACCGTATAATCCAGATATTCCACTTCCAAGTATATTTTCAAAGGGAATGAAATCACTATCTTGAAGAGATCTCTGTATACCCATGTTCATCGCAGCATTATTTATAATAGGAAAGACATAGAAATTACCTAAGTGTCCAGCTATAGATGAATGGATAAAGAAGATGTGAGATATATAGAGATACACACACACACACACACATATATATATGTATATATATAATGGAATATTATATATACATATGTGTGTGTGTGTGTGTATATATATATATATATATATATATATATAAAATGGAATATTATTCACCCATAAAAAATAAAATCCTGCCATTTGCAACATAGGTAAAGCTTGAGGGCATTATGCTAAGTAAAATAAGTCAAAGAAGACAAGAATCGTATGATCTCACATACATGTGGAATCTAAAAAATACAAACTCATAGAAACAGAGAGGAGAATAGTGTTTGCCAGGTGTCAAGGGCATGGGGGAAATGAGGAAATGTTGGTCAAAGGGTATAAATTTCCATTTATAAGTTCTGGGGATCTAGTGTATGGCATGGTGACTATATTATATTGTATCGCCACAATACAATGAAAAGTACTGTATTGTACACTTGAAAGTTGCTAAGAGAGTAGATCTTAAAAGTTCTTACCTGGCCTGGCCAATATGGCTCAGTTTGTTGAGTGTCATCCTGTGCACCAAAAGGTCACTGGTTTGATTCCCAGTCAAGACACATGCCCAGGTTGAGAGTTTGGTCCCCGGTAATGGGAGGCAGCCAATTGATGTTTCTCTCTCACATTGATGTTTCTCTCTTTCTCTCCCTCTCCCTTCTGTTCTCTCTAAAATCAATAAAAAAATTTTTTTTTAATTCTTACCTAAAAAAAGGTAAGTATGTGAGGTGAAGGATGTGATGTGTTACTAACCTTATCGTGGTCATCATTTCACAATACATACATGTATCAAGTCATCACATTGTCTGTCTTAAACTTACACAATGTTGATGTCAATTGTATCTCCATAAAGCTGGGGGAGGGGGGGAGATTATTTTTGAAGGGAAGAGAGAAAGAGCAAGAGGTGTGTGTCCTTAAAGCCAAGAGACCAAAACATGTCCAAATAACAGATGTGACCAGCTTTGTCAAATGCTGTCGAGTGCCTTGGCCTGTGCCTCTTTTTCTGAGCAGTGTTGCTCTCGAGTCCATTCAAATAAGCTCCTGCATCCCCTCAATTCTAAGATATGCTTTTTGTTTTCAAATTCTAACATTGTGGAAATCAGGATACCTCATGCAATCAAATTTGCCCCATCACACACACCAAGCTTGTCAATAAATAAATAAATAAATAAATAAAAATAAATAAAGGCTGCTACTAAATCAATACAGCATCTTATAATCAATCTGTGTGTGGGGTATGTTGTCATGACAACAAGGAAAGAAAGGCACCAAAAGATCTAGCAGGAAGGATCTAGCATTTATTAAGCATCTACTGTAGACCAGGAATCTGCTGAAAGGGCCATATTTTGTCTCATCAAACAGCAGGAAAGGGAGAGAATTTGCAAGAAAAAGAGGAAGTTTTCCAACTTAGCATGATAAAGGATCAGGTCCTCATTCCTGAAAAGCAATAGAGGAAAAGCCAAGTTCATCTTGGTTTGCAACTCACCCTCACTCCCATCCCCCAGAAACACCACCAAAGTGACAGTCTGACCAAATTCAGTGTTTTCCCAGAATGTGTGGCAAGCTTTTAACATATATTAACACAGTAAATGTTTCCCAAAGTCATAGATGGTCCCAAAAACAAGTCTGAAAAATAAGTAGGAGATATATCTGTTGGTTTTCTCAGAGCTGTGCTTGAAGACCTTTTTCCCAAGTTTGGCTCATTTCTGCTTCACTGACTGAGCCACAGTGACTTGCTCTTGAGCTGGGTTTGATCAGAACTCAAATCTGCTCTTTGAATGGAAGACCCTCTGGGCTTTGACACCTGCAATGAGGGCGGAGATACAGGGAAATGGATTGGGTTGTGTTCACTAATTTGTAGTTGCTTAGTCACTGTAAAGTGAAGTCAGTAGCTTTGTGAATGGCAGTGATCTTTGGTTTTATCTTCTTTTTTAAGCCCAACATAAGATAAGTGTAGCCAATTTTCGCCTTAGGGAACAGGAAATAGAGCCTAAACCTTGATCCCCTTCAGAGACGGCAATAAGGTCAAGGTAAGAGCAAGAGTGAAACCAGACTTGCCCTTCTCTGGGATCAGATACTCTACAAGGACATGTCCTTGGTAGTTTCTTTTCTTTTCTCTATTTCCAGGGGGTGGCATTTCCCTCCTTACCTGGGCAGTGTACCTTTCAAAGAATATCAAGCTATCTGTCAGCACCTCTCCTCTGAGCTGAGTTTCTCCTTCCCGGAGGGCCCATCTCTCCCCCTGCAGCCATGCCAAGATCATCAGGAGGGGCACACTGTCACAGGGAGCAGCTGTGAGGGACCAGCCATCTCAGGAACTGGCTGGGGCACCTCGGTTTTCCCAGACAGCACCAAGGGCTGGGTCCCACGGGGACTCCCAGCCAGATCCTATCTCCCTGTGTAGCAATCACCTAATTAGCTGCGTTAATACCCATGCCACCTGGGGCCTCCTGTCTCAACCTGGGGCCCCGGCACCTGTCGCAATGAGCACGTCAATGATTATTCAGCTCCCTTCCAACAAGCTGAGTGGAGAAAAAGGGGATCTCCCTTGGACCAGCTGGCCAGCCCCCTACTCTCCTGGGCTAGGCTCTGCCCCATGACAGGTTTATCCAGAAAGCTGATCCCTCAAGGCCACAGGGCACCATTTTGACATTGCAGCTGAAATGCCCAAACAGCCCCAGGGATTCTGGACCTGGCTTTGACTCTGGACAATTTTTGGAGAGCTATTTTGTTAACCAATATCTTTTGAGCTTTTTTTTTTTTTTTTTTACAGGCAAGACCCTCTAGAGGTTAATGAAATACTCTAAGGAAGATACTCTGACCTCCAGTTTCCTACCATTTCATAAAAGAAGACACATATAGTATCTGAAAAGACAAATGAGCCAGCTGGGAAGCAGGGTTAATGTCTACATTGATTGAGCAAGGAGGGAAATCCTGCCCCTGCAAGGTATCACTATCTCTATTTTAAGCAGGACCAGGAAAAGAAAGCTCTAATAATACTCTGTGTGGCCCGGGGAGATCTGCTCTCCCTCTTTGAACCTTCCATCCTGGTGAAGTCCAGGGCTAGCTAGGTCAGTAGCTTAATGATTGTCCTAGCTTCGTGCAGGCTGGTCTGCCCCCAGAGCCCAGATATCACCCGGGTTCAGCTGGCCCTTCAGGAACAGTGCTGATAACGATGCCACATTGCTCGGCATTGGGGAGGAAGGGAGGACATAACACTCTCACATGCAATTAGGGGCCTTGAAGTGCAGACAGGGATTGGAGAGGCAAGTGGAGAAACAGGCAGGGCAAATTTAAGGTAGAGTGAGAAAGTGGGAGGGACTCTCCGCCCTGTGGCTCTGTCTCTGCAAACCCCCAGAACCTTCTTTTCCAGAATTTTCCATTCCCTAAGAGGTGAAGCTGCATTGCTCAACTACCATGCTCAGTTTCTCATGGGTGTTCCAGGCCATTCCCAGAGATGATATCAGACCTGGATTGTGGATTACCACATAAATTGAGTTTGACTCAGGAAGGGTTTCCTGGGTACCCTCTCATTGGGTGTCTTTCCCAGCTGTACCCATCTCCCTTTGGTCTTCTCTCTTTCAAAGCACATTCTAAATGCTACCTCTGGCTTTGTTACACCCTGCAAAGCAGCATGGTGTAGTGGCTCTGGGTTTAAACCCAGGCTCTACCATTTTAAAACCATGTGCCCTTGTGCAAGCTCTTAACCTCAGTTTCCTAATCTGTAAAATGGGAATTAACCCTAGTACCTATCACAAAGGATCACTTGAGAATTAAATGTCTGATACATGTACGGTCTCTAAAATAGCACCCAACAGTAGTAAGCACTGCCTCAATGTTAGCGATGGCTAATTACTGCGTGTAGGCTTCCTTTCTTCCCTCCTCTGGGAATCACCCACTCTCTGTATTAGCATAATGCCCTTGCCAGGCAGTTCCCAGGAAGATGTGCTAAGCACTTGATGGGACTTGACTTGGAAAGCCTGTGCTCGAATTCCAGCCCTGCTCCTTACCAAGGGCGACTATGGCAAGTTAGGAAACTTAACCTCGGTTTCCTCATCTGTAAAGTGGAGTTTAAAATAGTTCCTACCCAGAAGGATTTCTATGCAAATAAGCCAGATAATGCCATTAAAGAGTTAATCAGAATGCAGGGGCTGGGGCACAGTGAGGCAAGGATTATTCTTATTAGCACATGAACTTGCTCTCTGAGGGTTCAGACAGGAGCCACAGCAAACAAAATAAAGAAAGGGGTGGGTCTTGTTGCCTTCTTTATCTTCTCTCCCTCCCACACCAAAACAATATATCTCCTTCCCTTAGTCCATCAGGTGGATGTGGTAACCTTCATGCACAGAGGAAAAAAGTCCTTGTTTTGACAAATACCGTCTGTGTGGCCTTGGGCAGGTCACTACATATCTGCAAACCACAGTTGTCGGTCAAACACTACACCAATTAGTCATTCACATAATTAGTCCACCAGGGCCTTCCCCGAAGAACATAGCCAGAGAAACTCCCAAGCGTTGGTCCCTACACAAACATTTATGGATCAGGACTGTGCCCTGCCCTGGGCTAGGTGCCGGAGATACAGTGCTCGGTGGGCTTTCTAGTACTTCCCAGTCTCCTGCAAGAGGCAGAGGCTTAAACAGAGAACTACACTAGGAGGCCAAGTAAATGCAGTAAGTGAGGCATGATGCAAAGAGCTCTGCAGAGATGATCCCTTTCCACCTCGCTACATCTCTATATTGTTAAGTATCATTATCGTCATAGCCATTTTATAGCTGCACAGACGGAGCCTCGAATAGGTTACATAATGTTCACAGGGTCACACAGCTCATCAGCTGCTCTGAGAGAGGGGAGCACAGAGGAGGAGCGTGTAACTGGGCAAGAGCAAAGAGTTTGTCAGGAGGGAAGACTTCCTGGAGGAGTGATGTCTGCATCTTGCAACATGAAGGAGGAGTCAGCAAAGAGCAGGGGTGAAGGAGAGGGGACAGCAAGGGCAAGAGCCAAGGGAACAAAGAGACCATAAACAATACAAAAAGGATGTGATGGCAGGTGAAACTAAAAGATGGCGGACAGGTGACTAAACACTTCACTGCCAAGCTTTTAAGAATTGGGGAGTTTATCTGGAAGGCAATGAAAGCCCATTGAAGGCTTGGAAACAAGAGAAAGACATGATCAGATTTATAAGTTTGGAAGCTCAGGTCATTTGCCCTCATAAAGTTTAGGCCTCCCCAGGTTTCCATCTCCAAAAGGGAGTCTGCAGAAGACTATGGGCACCTCTCAGCCAGTGCAAGACCCATTGCCTTTACACCACCATGGTCTGAGCCCATGACTCCACACTATGTACTGGCCAAGGAACTTTATCTCTCTGAACCACAATTTCTTCATCCGCCATGTAAAGTAACAGCATTTCTGTGGTCAGGCTCTTAGGAGAATGAACTTGGGATTGTATCTGTAAATACCTAGTCCAGGATCTAGCACACTAGACCTGCACAGTAAAGGAGCTTCCTTCCCTTCCCCTCTTCCTGAGGTGGTTCTCCTTGTTCTGAAGATGAAAATAAGCAATTTATAAACGTGTTCTTTAACTGACCAAATGATTGATGGAATCTTTGTTATTTCCCACAATCAGAAGTCTTGACTATTCACGAACAACTCTGAAGGCCTCTGATACAAAGTGATTTTTAATTTAGCTAAGGCCTGGATTAGAATTGCAGAAGCAATAAAGCTGGTGAGAGGGGCAAGTTGTTTGGCAAGTGAGAGAGTCTGACCACATTAGTCAGGTGAAGACTAAGCTACTATAACACAGAAGTCCAAATATTTAGGTTTTTCTTTGAAGAAACAGTCTCAAGATGAGCTGTCCAGGTAAGCAATGAGGTTCTGTTCCACATGGTCACTCAGGAACCCAGGTTCCCACTTCTTATTTCCCCATCACCCTCTCAACTAAAATATTATTTATTGCTGTCAGAATGGCCAAAGTTGAGTCACCATCTCACCTGGGCTCCAGTTGTCAGAACAAGGGAGTAGTTTGTCCATGACTTCAACCTCAGACTCACAGGTGGCACATATAACTTCCCTGACAGGAACTCAGGCACATGGTCACACTTAACCTCTGAGATTGCTGGAAAATGCAGTCTAACTGTCTGTCCATGTGCCCAGCTATAATTCTAATAATAAGAAAAATGAAGAATGAGTTTTGATAACCAACTCACAAATAGAATCAACCTCACTGCTGGCCATCAAGCATCTACAGGATATGAGACTTTGTTGTAAGACACCACAGATGAATTTTGTTCACCCAACACAAGGGTTTCCAATTGGAGGAAATTGATGACCTCTCCAGTTGGAGCTCACTACTCCTTATTTTTATAACCCAGGCCAAGATCACACAGTTATGTCATATTCTTGGCCCCTGTAAGCATTTGAATTTGGGGCCCTTATTCTATAATATTAATAATAATTATTATTGTTGAGGCTGGGATAATATTATTGAGATGTTATGACTGCAATTCATACCAGTTACCTTGCCATTTATCATACTCTACTATGTACCATATTCTTTTACCCCCATTTGCTTGCTGATCACCAAAGCCCATGTTCTTCTCTTCTTCCTGGACACACAACTAGACTACATTTCCCAGCCTCCCTTGCAGCTGGGTGTGGCCATGTGACAGTTCTCTTCAGAGTAATATGAATGAAAGTAATACTCAGGCCTGGCCCATAAACACCTCCATTCAGTCTTTAACTTCTGGTTGCCTGGGTGGCTGGTTAACCTGGTAGCAGAGGGACCAGCACTGCTAGTTCCTAGGACACAGTGACCTTAGAAGCTATATAATTAAGATGACAAAGCCACTGGAAGCCTGCATTCCCAAATGACTGTATGGACCACAGCTACCACCAACTTGGAACGACCGTGGACTGTTATAGAAACAAAAACACATTTCTTGAACCATGATACATTTGGGATCTATCTGTGACAGCAGTCAGCCTGTCCTAACCAATACAGTCCATTTCACAAATGTAGGAATGGACACACAGAGAGGTCAAGACATCTGCTCAGTGTCACAAAGATAACATGTAGGAACTCAGGGATTTAAGCCCAGACCCACTGATTCCAAAGCTTGGGCTCAAAATGACTCTCAGTTATGTCATATTCTTGGCCCCTGTATGCATTTGAATTTGGGGCCCTTATTCTATAATTTATTCACAATTTATTTTTTCGCCACGTTTATTGACGTCTTATGTACATGCAATAAGATTGACCCTTTTGAAGAGTACAGTTACATGAGTTGGGGCATGCAGTCATGCACCCATCAGCACAAGGTACAGAACATTTCTGTCATCCCCAAAAGGCTTCCTGTGCTTTTTCACAGTCAACTCCCTTTTGTTTTCCTTTCCCCAGCCTCTGGCAACCACTGAGCTCTTCTCTGTCACTACACTTTTAGAATCATATTGTATGCAGCGTTCAAGTCTGGTTTCTTTCACTAAGCATAATGATTTGAAGATTCACCCATGTCATTGCATATATGAATAGTTTATTCCTTTACTGAGTAGTCTGCCAATGCATGGAGGTACCGCTGTGTTTATCTGATTACCAGCTGACGATGTTTCCAGGTTGGGGCTGTTACAGATAAAGATGCTGAAAACATTCACATACATGTGTATGTGTGGACACACATTTTCATTTCTCTAGGGACTGATGTTCAACTTCACAAGAAACTGCCAAACTGTTTCCCAAAGTGATTTCCAGATTTGTATGGAGATGGCACCAAAAGTGAAAAGGAAGCCCTATCCCTAAGAGAAATCTCATTTAAAGCAAAGGCTTCAAAGACTAGGAAGACAGTGCTGAAAGGTGTCCAAAGCCACCAAAGCCATGAAGATCCATCCACGTGTCAACTCCTTCCAACAGCCCAAGATGCTGTGGCTCCAAAGGCAGCACAAGTAACCTCAGAAGAGCATCCCCAGCAGAAACGGGCTTGACCATATGCCAAGTTCCCTCAGCCATGAAGTTGGCCATGAAGATCAAGGTCATACTGGTGTCCATCATGAATGTCAAGGCCAACAGTCACCAGATCGAACAGGATATGAGGAAGCTGTCGGACTTACCAAGATCTCATGGCCAGTGTAAGGCGTGCATTGGATCCCTGACTACAGTACTTTGGAGTGTAGTTGAAAAATTGAGATCATCTCAACCTAGTCCAGTTGGCTAATCTAAATATAATAAATATTTTTATCATATTTTTTTAATAAAAAACAGTTATCTTGTGTTGTCTTCCCACCAGCAGAATGTAGAAGCTCCCATTGCTCCAGATCCTCACCAGTAGTTGGCATTGTCAGTCTTTCTAATTTCCTTCATTCCAGTGGGATGTACAGTATTGGTACTTCACTGTGGTTTTAATTTAGATTTCCCTGGTGACTGATAATGCTGAGCATCTTTTCACAGACTTCTTGGTCTTTCGTATGTATTCCTTGGTAAAGTGTTTATTAAAAAAAATCTTTTGACCATTTCTTAATTGGGTTGTCTTGTAAATATTTTCTCCCTGTCTGTGGCTTGTCATCTCATTTCCTTAATAGTGTTTCAAAGAGCATACGTTTTCATTTTGATGAAACAGAATTGATCTTTCTCTTTTTTTCTCTTGTGGTTTGTGTTTTTTTGTGCAGTCATTTGTTTTTAATGATCTAAAATTGTGTTTCCGCTTCATCCAGAGAGCTTTCTTTGCAGGAGGAAACCGGGTGATGTTAGAAGATTAAATTTACACATCCAAATTACTCCCCTGGAGTGTGGGGGTGGGGAGGGAATTGGGTTTTCATTTGGTGTGTTGGGACTTCTTAAAACCTTTGTTTAGGGCAATGGCCACCAAGGAAGAAAGAAAGAATTAGAGCAATTGGAAAAGGCAGTTCAGAAGTTTTGTGAGCACAAGACTCTGGGCAGAAACCTGATTCAGGAGACAACTGAGAAGGGCGTCTTGCTAAATGAACAGACGAATGCGCCACACAAGACCCACAGGCCTGGCACCAGCCATTCTAAACCTGTGGGCAGGTGGGCAGGCTTCCAACCCCCCACCTGTGCTTGACCAAGAGAAAAATATTTCTGCTGCTTAACGAGGCGCCCAGAGGGGCCCATTTATTCCCTCCCACGTTGGGCAGACTTTTAATAACCAAAGCACGAGGCTTCTTGCAAGAGGCCCAGCAGAGAAGATTAACTCCTTCCTCCCCCTGCAGTCATAACCTGCCAAGTAATTCCAGAGCAATCTGAGTCCCCACTTACCAGGAAAGGACAGCAGTGAGGAGCAGATTTTCCATGGCTTCCTCGGTGTCCAGCTGGCCTTGAGTCCCACTGGAGCCAGCCCAAGGTATTTCAGGGTTGACGTGGCGTGACATTACATGGCTGCTAACACCCAAGCCAGCTACTGCTGACCCAGTCTAATTCGAGACAGCGTCCGTGCCTGCTGCTCGGTCATGGGCCCAAGCTGCAACTATTCCCATCAGGGCCCTGGCCCAAAAAAATGGCATAAAAGCTCACATGGTCTAGACTAATTGGTTTGAAAAGGCCATCTGTCTAAATCTGGATTTTTAAAGAAAGAGATACACAGTGGGATGAGTGTCCTAACTTTGGTGTCAGAAGGCCTGAGCTTAAGGCCCCACTTACTAGCTGTATGACCAAGGACAGTTTACTGCACCTCCCTGGTCCTCAGTTTCCTCATCTATGAAACAGGGAAAACTGAAATAACAAAGGAGTCATGAGATGACACCAGAGGCCCAGCACTGCTAGTTCCTAGGACACGGTGAGTTCTCTAACAAAGGTCAGTAAAACAAACAGCTGGGGAGCATGGACAGAGCGCTTAACCTCTGTGCTGTCAGCTTCCATATTGGTAAAGAATGTTCTGGAGACAGAGACCTGAGCTGGAAATACTGATCTTGGCACCACCCAATGGTAGTGGAAGCAACTGTTTCAGTGGAGTGTGTTTCAGGAAAAGAAATAGGGTGAGGTCAGAACAATGGACACGCCAGCATTCAAGCATCAGCTGGAGGGTGATAGTTGAAAAGACTAGAAGGAATGGCTGGCTAAAGGCAGTGTCAGGGAGAGTATGACGCCACAGAGAACCCGAAAGAGAAAGCCTGGCACATGTCCCGGGAGGCTGACATTTGGGAGGATCATTTATTTCAGGGAAGGGGTGGGGATGCGGGTGCTGGAACCACTCAGGTAAGTGGGTGAATGAGTTGAAAATTAAGGGAACGAAAAGGGACTATAATTAAAAAGCTAACTCTCAGTGGGGTCAAGTGACAATGTCAAGACAGGGAAGATGGCCCATTAAAATTCACAGGAAAGGGAAGGAGAAGATGAAGGAGGAGAGCGACAGAGAGAAGTCAGGAGCCAGGAGTTTCGTTGGGACGGTGGTGGAAGCCAGTGTCACGGCCACGGTGGCGTTCGTTGAAGCCCTTCCCACGGGGTCCTTGGCTGAATTTGCACAGCTTTGACTCATGAGGGAAGGGGGGCAAGGTCAGGGAAGTAGAGAGCCCCGGTAACCCCGAGACACAATGCTGGCCCCAGAAGTAGCAGAACAGACAGGGGTCCCACCTGCAGCTCCAGTGTCTAGACATGTGCTCAGGGCAGGAGGAAGGTGGAGAATCATAGCGTTTGCCTGCCTGCTGCTCAGAGGGGTGTGGGGATTAAGCCCAGTCGGGAAGGTGGGCACCATCTCAGTTCTCCCCTGGAATCTGGACCCTCACCGGCCATCACGGAGGGCAGAGCATTTGAGATCCAAGGGAAAGCTCAGTCTTTTGGGGGGATCATGGAAATAATGGTTTTCACTAATATCTGTCTCATCCTTTGCAAAGAGCTTTCACTGCCACTATCCTAATTTAGGAAGAATTGGTCCCATTTTACAGAATTGGGAAACTGAGTTTCTGAAACTTCAGGGATCATCCATGCAGGAGTGGCAGGGTTGGGACTGAGACCCTTATTTCTCTGATTCATGGTCCAACTCTGGGCTCCTCCCCCCCCCAGGAACTTCTGAAATCAGTCAACCAAACACTTTTCTTAAGCACCCCTTGTGTCCGGCACCATGCGAAGGCCTGAATGATGTGTTTCATGAGTGGTGGGCGTTGTCAGTTACGGCCCAGCACCCCCTCCACACCCCTTTTTTGCTACAGAACTTTGATTTCACTTGGGGTAACAATGCACCCTTCCTTGACTGGACTATACCCAGTGTCCATCTAACTTAGGGGTGGTAATGACCCAGTTTCTGCCAATAAGCTAGAAGGAGAAAGCTACCAGCTGTGGTTTCTGGGAAGATTCTGCTTTCTTGATAAAAAGGGGCAGATTTAGCTGGCTCCCTCAGTCCTTCTGCTCCCCTGTGCCTCTTTCCCCTGCCTCACTGGTGACCTGAGACCTGGGGATGGCGACCTTGCATCCTGCAGTCATGGGGCCACTGCACCAGGAAGATAAAAAAGAGAAAGAACTCAGGTCTCTGGTGGCATCACCAAGAAGCTGAAGCCAATGCCACAGCCACCCTCCTCCAGACTTCTTGCATGTGAGTAGCAAAAGCATCTGTTTGCTTCAGCTGTTGATATTGGACTTTCTATTTCCTACAAATGAATGTATTTTAATTAATAAGTGTGTGTGCTCAGTAAGGAAGGCAAACCTTGAAGCCAAAATCATCAAATTAGATTACATATTTACTTGTGTATCTACTGATACCAGATGTGTCAGCTTGATTGGGCCACAGTTATTTGGTCAAACATTATTCTGGTAGTTTCTGTGAGGGTGTTTTGGGGTAAGATTAACATTAAATCAGTAAACTGAGTAAAGTAGATTGTCCTTAATGTGGGTGCATCTCATCAAATTAGCTGAAAGCCCAAATAGAACAAAAAGTATGACCTTGCTCTCGGTAAGAGGTCCCATCTGACCGCCTGCCTTCAGTTTGGGGCTTCAACATTCCTCACACTCAAAATGAAACATCAGCTCTTCCTGGCCTTGAGCCTGCTGGCCTTTGGATGGGAGCTATACCATCAGTTCTCACCAGTTCTCCGGCTTACCAACTGCAGGTCTTGGAACATGTCAGCCTCCATAATCATGTGAACCAACTCCTTAGAATGAATGAATGAATGAATGAATGAATGAATTCTACTGGTTCTGTTTCTCTGGAGAACCCCAACTAATACATTAGCTGTCTTTTCTTTTTTTCTGTTCAAATTTATATAAAAATACTGAGAGTAGCTTTATTCATAGTAGCCCAGAAACGAAAATAGCTCATGTCCATCAAAAGGGAAATAAACAAATTGTGATATATCCACACAATGGACTACGACTAGGCCATAGAAAGGAACCATTGCTGGCATATCCAAAACCATGGGTGCATCCCAAAGCTTTATGCCAAGTGAACAAAGCGAGACACAAAGACCACTCTACAAAGATAGCCATGCATACTGTATGTTTCCACTTATATGAAACTCCAAAAAAAGGCAAATCTCATATGAAATGGCTGAAGGCAAATCAGCGGTACTTGGGACCAGAGTGGGGTGATAAATGGAGTGGAAAGGGGACAAGGGATCACATAGAAATGTGATCCAGGTAATCATTATGGTGGTGGTCACATGTGTGTCTACATTTGTCAACTCATCAACTGTCTACTTAAAGTGGATGCATTTTATTTATGTAAATTCGACCTCATTAAAGTGATAATGCAAAAAAATTTTTTAAATTTGAAGTGGGACACATAGATGAATATAATACAGATATATATAAAGAAAGAAATGGAGAGGAGAAAGGCTAAGGTAAAATAAAGCCAGGGAGAAAGTTAATGCACAAAGCACACATCCATCACTTGATGGAGGGGAGCTACAACATGGGCTCTGAGCTTCCCAGAAGCCAGCGCAAAAAAGAGAAAAAGAAACAGTCACCAGCTTTTATATGTCCATAAGAGAAAATCGCTGTGTTCATAAAGTAAAACTAGATCACAGAGACATCATGGCTCCTAAACCTAAGGGAATGCAAAAGAGGAAGTGACTAATTCTGTTTGGGAAAACCAGGAAATGCTACAGAGATGAGGGTTGGGGGGAGAGTAGCGAATGCTGAGTGTTTGGGAGCTGGGATGTGAAATGGGTGGGACTGGGCTTCCGGATGGGAAATGATCAGTTTAACTCATTTCCTAGATGTCTTTCAAATATACAGAGATGGGATCAGAGGTCAAATTCTCGGGAAACAGGAAGAAGGTGGGGGCCTGGCCCTAGGTCTCAGCAGGGCCTGAGGGAGGAACTGTCTCCCCACATCCAGGAGAGGCACGCAATTTATTTACCCACCACTTTGCAAAGATCATTCCCAGGAAGGTCAGACCCCAGCTGGCTTTGCCAGGTCTGCATTAACCCTTTGGCTGCTGGGTTGGGAGGACATGGGGGTCCCCAGTGAAGGTTGGAGCTATTGGGGAGGTGAAGGGAGTTACTAGTCCATACAGCATTTTACTATTTTAGCAGCCACTCTGGCAAGATCATGCTCGGTTATCCACTGTGGGTCATGTCATCCCTGCCCACACGGGTGACCTCTCCCCCAAGCTGCCTTCTGCATCAGAGTCATGCCTGATTATCACCAGCTAATGAGAATTCCTGGGCTTGGTCAGCTGCCCACGCTCAGGAATTTGCTATTCATGAGAAATGTCAACTTTATGAAAACGAGCCCTGTATGTCAGCTCTTTTTCCCACGTCAGGGTTTTCAGCTGACAGGAGGCTGTTTCACACGATTTACTGATGGGGGGAGAGGCCGTAATCCAGGAAACGGCTCTGGCAGATCATCCCTGGGTCAGGGAGCCTTCTGGAACATTCTTTTCATGTTTCCCCTCAGAAACCATTTGGAAAGGGAAGCACTGGGATCTAAACAAGGCTAGAGTGGGAGACTCCGTGCCTGAGGGGATAGCAGAGCAGGACTATGAGGCTGCCACACCCCACAGTCATTGTTCCCGGTGAGCACACAGAGCGGCCACCGCCCTGAGACCGTCAAGGAACCTCAGAGCCTGACAGATGACAGTTGTTATTCAGGGGGACACCATTTCATGATGTGACATTGTTTTACATTCATTCATAGGACAGGAGCCCTAAAGTCAGCTTTATAGATGATAGATAATATGCTAGTTTTCTAGCACTGGATAAATAACGGGACCTCATTTCAACAAAGCACCACCCCTCCAAGAGCACGCCTGTCCCATGTCTGGTTACTGGGCTTTTTTTCTCCTAATCTGACTTCTGGACCGACAGGTAACTAATGTCATAAATGGTAACAGAGCCATCCTACAGGACTCCAGCAGGGCCTGCCCAGGGAATGTGTATCCTACGCCACCAGGCTAGGAGGGGAGATTTCAGAAGGCAAACTTCCTCAAATGCAAAGACCCCAGGTTTTAGGTGTTTGAACACTCAGAGAGAAGAGGAGGGGCTGGCCTCCCACCAGCCCCGGCCCTCAAGCAGTGACAGCCCTCCTCAAGGGTCCATCCAGACCTGCCAGGGTCCCAAAGAACCATGACATCATCAAGTCAACTAAATCCTAATGGCTGTGTTTGTATGGCACCCCAAGATTTACAAGGGCTCTCAACCAAGCCCCCCACCGCCCATCAGGGGAGAGTCAGAGGCTTTACTGAGATTGAGAAACTGAGGCTCAATAAAGGGCCTCAAGTCACATGTCTAGTCAAAGGGAAGATGCTTTAGTGGGCGACAGCTTGGGCTTGGCGGTCAGAGGAAAGGCGCTGAAGTCCTGGCTGCCTGACTTCATTTGTCGCCTCACTCCCTGGAGCTCATTCCTGCTCTGCAGTGTGGCACCCACTCCAGGAGCCACACACTCAGGCCCACAGCTTGACCACCTACAAGGAGAATGACCGTGAGCAGGTTATTTAATCTCCCTGTGCCTTAGTTTCCTCATCTATAAAATGCGGATGATGGTGGGATCCACTGACGTACAACATGGGTAACTCACAAATGCTTGTTGAGAGGAAGAAAGCAAACCCAGAAGGGCACACACAGCGACACTCATTCATTTGACGTTTGAAACTGGGCCAACCGCTCAATGAGTATGGGGTTCCCTTGGTGGTGATGAAAATGTTTGGAACTACATTGAGGGGATGGTTGCACAATATTGTGAATGCAGTAAACGCCACTCGACTGTTCACATTAAAACGGTTAATTTTGTTATGTGAAGTCCACCTTAATAAAAATAATTATTTTAATGGGCCAAACTTACATACGGTGCTGGAAGTCAGAAGAGCGGTTTCCTTGGGGGTGGGGGAGGCTGGCAATGGCTGGGAGAGGCCCGAGGGAGACCCTGGGAAATGGTCTGTACCTGGATCTACGCGGTGGGTGCTCACAGAGGTAGAAACTGCGCAAGCCCCATGCTGAAGCTGTGAGTACTAAGAGGGAGGTTGTGAAAATTCACTGAGGTAATCCATGTCGAGCTCTTTAAGCAGCCCTGGCACATAATAAATCCTCGATAATTGGTAATCCTCATTCAGATGATTATTATCTTCTACTGTTTGGAGGATTAGATGAGACAATGCAATAAGGCATTTAGCATAAAAGCTGGCTTTTCGTATCTGTCCCCCAAAGAGAGGCAATGTTCATTTATCTTCAAGTGAGCCCAGACCTCCTTGCTGGAGATGCAGAGCTCTTTGCAAAGCTCCATCCTGCCCTCCCCTAGCGGTTAGTTTGACATAAGCTTTGTGGAGAAGAGCCAGGGATTTAAGGATCAGGGTTGGTACAACATGGCACAGCCTCTGGATAAAACGGGTTACCTCCCGCTGGCCAGCCCGGGTGCAAAGCAAACCATTTGCCATCGCACAGGCAGACACCGCTCACTCACCGAAAGGCTGACGTACCTGGGAAAAGGCCATCATCATAAATCCTGCTCCCATCGCCCTGGGACAGGCGGGCCCGCTCCTCAACAGGCTCATTTTAGCGGCATCCTCTCCTGCCCCATTCCGTTTGATTGGCAAGCTTCCTACAAACCCAATAGAATGACCTCCCCTTGCAAGACCTGTGACAAGTGACAGCTTGTGTTCGTGGTGTGTCTCTCCTTCCAAACCTCAGCTCCTTGGAGCAGCAGCCCCGTCTCTTTCATCTTTTCACCCCAAGCAGAGCTCCTGGGATTTAATAAATGCAGGAGTGAGTCAGGAGCTCCCTGGCTGGGCAGACCCTTGAGAACAGAACCACATGTCTCCCTTCTGATCCTAAGAAGATTTACTCAGGAAGAAAACTGACACAGAAAGAAGTGCGGGGAAGAGGCAGGGGGTGCAGCAGCTCCCTGGCCCCTTCTGAGTCAGTCTCGTTCAATTAGAGTTAGGGCGACCCAGAAACTGCAATACTGATGGTTTGGGGGAGGGAGAAAGGAGGGTGACGTTAGGTGCAGGAAAAAGGCTTGTGTGATTTATTTTTGTCTTCGCTTTGGGGTCCCCGTCCTGTTGTCCCTTATCAGCATGGCAATTTCACAAGCATATTATATTGACCACAACACATTTTCATCTAAACTACCTGAACTGAGGCCTTAAAAATAAGTGCAACTCTGACCTCCATGGTCTTCCTCCCCAAAACCCTTAACTCCAGGCTCATCATGAGAAAAGCATCAGGCAAACCCCAATTAAAATCTACAGAATTAAAGTCTACAAAATACTTCATCGGTGAGCACTCCTCAAAACTGCTAAGTTCATCAAAAAAAAAAAGTCTGAGAAATTGTCACTGCCAAGAGGAGCCTAAGGAGACGCGACACTGGATGGGATCCTGGAGCAGGAAAGGGACAGTAATAAAACCTAAGGGAATCTAAGTAAACTATGGGCATTAGTCAATAATATATCAATATTGGTTCCTTAATTGTTTTGAAAAGTACCATACTAACCATATGATGTTACAAATAGGGGAAACTAGGTACAGACTATAGTGAAACTCTCTATACCATTTTGCAAAACTCTGTAAATCTAAAACTATTTTTAGATTTACCTGGTCATCAAGACTTTAACACATCAGAGATTTCACCTCTCTTGTGCTTTCCCCCCAAAGCATCTTAGACTACGATTCAAGTTTAAAAGTGGTTGCGAGGGGATAGGAAATGATTTGTTTCTGGGCTGCTCTCCCTTTCAATATTTCAAAAATAAAAATGACTAATATTTTTAGCCACAAGCTAATAATTTGCTTATCTTAAGTGTCCAAACTTGCCAATTTATTCAAACAAAAAACTATTGCGATTTTATTGTGTGCCAAGCAATGAGAAATACCCATAAGTAAAACGGAGACCTTCCCTCCCCTCCTCCTGGGCTTCTAGCTCCACTCTGGGATGTGTGATAAACAGCTGAGCCAGTGAGGGTGTGACAGTGAGCGAGAGCGCCTCAGGGGCAGTGATAGGGGGTCAGGAGCCTCTGGCCCGACTCCTCTCTGGACCAGAGAGATAGTTAACTGAGGTTTGGTACAGCCTGTGGCTTGCGGCTTCTCACTGCTACTCGCTCCATCTCTGCACCCATCTGCCCAGCTGCCTTCCTCACCCACAGTTTCCCGACCAGAGTCATCTGCCGAAATACAGGTCTGCTGACCTCACTTCTCTACCCCAGAGCCTCCCAGAGCTCACAAGGCCACTGGACAAAGGACAGGCGCCTCGGCCTAGCCCCAGCCTCCCTTTCAGTCTGACCTTCTTCTCTGCTGCCCCGCAAACATGCCACCCCCGGGTTTAACCCCTGGCTCTATTATCCACTAGCCTAGTCACCATAATCAAGTTATTGAACCTTTCCGGGCCTCAGTGAATAAAGAAAATAATAATATCTACCTCTTAGACTGTTGTAAGGATTAGGTGAGTTAATATTTGCAAAGCACATCAGGGCCTGGCACATAAACTGCCGGGTTTGCTGTTACTATTTCCACCCCTGTTCTCGGCCTCCAGGATCTCCTCCCCAGCCCCATTTCGGCAGAATACCGGCCTCTGTCCTTCAAGACCACGCTCACACGCCACTGCCTCCTCCTCGTGCTTCCCGGACCCCCTGGGGGCCCATGGCTCTGACTGCATTATCTGCCCATCGGGGTTATTTCTGTTCACCCCTCACCAGACATCAAGATCCTGCTGTTAGACACTGCGGCTCATTCCCCCGCCCCCCAACCCCCAGCAGAGCTCTGAGTATGGAGTACGGCAAATCATTTGGGAAAGCTCACAGGCCCTGGAGTCTGACAGTGTTGAGTTCACACCTCGGCAGCTGTGCAACCTAGGGTAAGTTACTTAACCTCTCTGAACCCCAATTTCCACATTAAGAACGAAGACGACCATTTCGCTCTCAGAGTTGCTGTGGGAATAAATCTGACAATGTCTAGATATGCCTGACTCAGTGCCTGGACAGAGGAGGCCCTCGGCGAGGGTTAGTTCCCTTTTCACCTTTAATACAGGTGAACTCACATCTCCACAGCTTGACTGTGAACACCCAGAGGGCAGGGATCACGTCCAGGCCTATGAATGAACAAATTTGTGAGCCCAGAGTAAATGATCACCAAATATTTGAGCCATGACAGTATTCTTCTTTTTTCTTTCTTTCTTTTTTTTTTTTAAAAATATATCTTTATTGATTTCAGAGAGAGGAAGGGAGAGGGAGAGACAGAAACACCAATGATGAGAGAGGGTCATTGGTTGGCTGCCTCCTGCACACCTCCTGCTGGGGATTGAGCCCGAAGCCTGGGGAATGTGTGCTGACCAGGAATCGAACCTCGATCTCCTAGGTCCTAGGCCAATGCTCACCCGCTGAGCCGTGCCCTGCTGGGCAACAGTATTATTCTTGAAAGAAGCAGCTTCCTGTGGGGTCCCTCCTTGGTCCCTGGGTCACAGTGGGGGTCAAACATCTAAGTGGTCCTGGGGGAGGGCTGGCAATCTGGGGGCTGGAGGAGGCAGGAAGACTAGAATAAATTTTTATTTGCTGCTAACCTTCCTTTGGGCAAAGGCTCAGCAACATGCATGAAATTACGCAGCTCCCAGGGCCTCTCAGCTTTCTGTCCCACCTCCACAGGCCTGGAGACACTAGGGAGGCTCCAGGGACCAGCCAGATCCGGCAGGATCTCCCTCCTGGCCGCAGGAGGGAGAGAGGAAGCCATCCCTGTCCTGGTTCCAGCGCATTTGACTTGCTCGGCGAGGCCATCCCCGCAGGCTGCATTCTGTGGCCCCGCGCCAGGCTGGTGTGTAATACGCTCCGGCCACTCTCTAGTTACCTAATGCTTTCCTAATCTGCACTTTACGCAAGACCCGTGCAAATCTCTGAGAACAGCGAGAGAAACATCCCACCAGGCACCTCCCGGCTGGCCGGCACCCTGCTTTCCGGCTGCTGGTTTCATCAGGAGGTCGTAGGGCTCTCTACCGTGAGGGCCACTTAGTGGGACGCTTGGAGCCCCATTTCTCCCATGAGGCTTCCCCACAACTATACCTTCACCCCTTCTCTGTCCTCCCTCCCACTGGCCTAGAAATTCTATTCTACACAGAGCAGTGGGCAAAGCCATACACCTTTCTGCCTTATTATCTATAAACTGATCTTTGAACAAAGGGAACTAGAACAATCGATCAATATTAAAAGCAAATAAACAAACAAACAAACAAACAAAACTTGACCCTCACTTCACATCAGGTATAAAAGTTAACTCGAAATCTCAAATGGGTCACTGACCTAAGTGTAAAACCGAAAACTATGAAACTTCTAGAAGAAAATAAGCGCAGGATGGCTCTCCCTTACCTAGTTCCATTTTCTTCAAGGAGCTTAGTAACATCTGCCATTATACTGTATGCTGTTCGTTTATACCCCTCCAAGAGAAAGTCACTCTTGCCATGGCCGGTGTGGCCTGTGGACCAAAGGGTCGAGGGTTCAATTCCAAGGTCAAGGGCACATACCTTGGTTGCAGGTTCCCTGGTCAGGGCAAATGTGGGAGGCAACCAATCGATGTGTTTCTCTCCCCACACCCTCCTCCCTCTCTCCCACTCTCCCTACTCTCTAGAAATCAAAGGGGAGGGAAAATATCCTCAGGTGAGGATTTTTTTTTTTAAAAAAATCATTCTTTTATTCACTCCTGTCATTCAGCCAGCACCCACCAAGGGCCTACCCTGGGGTACATACGGGCAAAGCCAAAGCTCAAAAACCAGAAATTTGCCACCAGGCTGAGAGTGGTGATCATGGGGCTGCGAGTGGTGATTATGCCTGTGTACCCCCCAGCATCTCCATAGAACCTCCTCTTAGAACCTAGGAGGGGTCTCCAGCAGCTTGCCTGTGTGAAAAGTCACGGAAGCCCCAGCACAGAAGGAACACTGCCTAGGAGTTGACCCTAGGAGTTGACACCTTTACACCCACCCTTCCAACATCCCCCTTGAGGCTCTGAGTCAGGCACCTTACCAACAAGACCTCAGTTTCTCCACTTGTAAAATGATTAGCAACGTGCTTTTCAAGTGTTAGCATGAATAGAAATCCCCTAAGAAATCAGTTTAAAATGCATGCCCCTGTCCCAGAAAATCTGATTCAGTAGATCATAGATAAGGTGACAGAAGCAGCTTTCTAAGCCCTCACCCAGAGCAACCTAGGGTCCAGGAACAAAATTGTAGATATTGATGATTTTCTAACTATTTTTGAAGCTGCAAAAATCTTCCTCCAAATAAAATTTTACCCAGAAAACCACATATATAGCATATAAATCAGAGGTTCTGGGCAAGGGAAGGGAACAGAATGATGCTGGCTCCTCCTCAAGTGTTTCTCCCCACACTCCCTCCATATAGAGACACCAGGTTCCTCAGGGTTCCTTGGAACACAATTTGAAAATCACCACTGTAGAGGCTCAATCATTGCACAAATATCTGTGAGTATTTACCATGAGCTAGACACTGTTTTGGGTACTGGGTACCCAATAATAAACAAAACAGAGAAGTCCCTGCCCTGACAAGCCTCACATTTACGGGCATGGCCTATATGTACTCAGTGCTTACCATGTGCCAGGCACTGTTCTAAGGGCTTTCCATGTATTATCTCATTTAATTCTCACCCCAACCCTATCCTGGCAACTACCATTAGCCTTATTATACAGAAGGAAAACTGAGGTCCAAGGAGATTAAATAATTTGCCCAAGGTCATATTCTAGGAGGTTGCAAAGCTGGAATTGGAACCCAGAGATGCCAGCTCTGGCCAACATGCTCTTCTGAGATCCTGCCTAGTTCTCAGAACTTCTGGTCTGCAAGCCCAGAAAGTACCTGAGAGCCCCCCTTACAAATGCAGGCCCATCTGCCTGTCCTTCCACCAATCCCTTTAGCACTTAGGCCCTGTGGGGTTAAGACTCCAAGACCGGGCTTCAGGTGACACTGGATCCCTCATGACTTCCAGTTGACGCAAATGGCCTTCTCTACCTGCAGGGACGCTGAAAGGCTCCTCTCTGGGGAGTGGAAGAATGTTCTCTCTGGCCCAGGCACTGAGTTTATTCTGGTCACCACTACACCACTTGGTCTGCTTTGGGAAGATGACTGTGTCCAGCAGTTCTGCTGGTGTTCCTAACCTGACAGGGTGACATTGATATGTCTGCAACCAGACGTGGACACCAAATTAGAAAGCAGTGTGGGGAAGCAGCCAAGTGAATGCTGAGTAAGAGTGGAGAGCATTCGGACTGATAAACTCTTCCAGCCAAGGGTGGGGAGGGAGCTTACAGGTCATCTACACTCAGGCCACTCATTTTGCCACAGGGAAACTGAGATCTACAGGGAGGAGGTGGCTTGTTTGGATCATCTGTGTTCTCAGGCTCCTGCTGTTGCCAGGGAGGTACACAGGAAGGTGCAGGGACTGGAGGCAAGAAGGCTCAAGTGCATATCCCAGCCCCTCTTTACTAAGCTTTGTGACCTTGAGCACTTAACCTATGAGGCTCAGGTCCCCATCTGTACAATGGGGTTGATAACACCCCTCAGAGATGCTGTGAGGATCCCAAGAGATAATGCATTCAACATACCCCAGACTAAACAGCTGCTCAATAACAAAGTCCTCTCCACTCTTAGATGTAACAGTAAGCCTGTTTTCAGGAATTAGCTCATCTTAACCAAGGCTTAGAGGGTCTCTGCTTGAAAATGAGTTTCAACCCCATGCTGCTCTAACTGTGGTTGAAAGGCCAGCAGCATCGAATCACCCAGGAAATGATTGAAAATGCAGATTCTCGGGCCCCGGGCCCCACCCTGATTAATAGAACTCACATCTCAACAAGACCCCTGCCTCCCTGGCCCGTTTGGCTCAGTGGTTAGAGCGCCAGCCTAAGGACTGGAGGGTCCCAGGTTCAATGCCGACCAAGGGCATTTACCTCAGTTGCAGGCTTGATTCCCATGCGAGAGGCAACCAATCCATGTGTCTCTCTCACACTGATGTTTTTCTCTCTCTCTCTTTCTCTCCCTTCCACTCTCTCTGAAAAAGCAATGGAAAAAATATCTTTGGGTGAAGATTAAAAAAATAATAAAATATAAAAAATAAATAGAAGACTCCTCCCCCACACTTGTGAGACACACAGTTTAGCATTTTGTACATGGCAGGCATGTGGGGATTGTTTTACAGGTGTGATCTTATTTAAATTGCATAGTCTCAGGATGTGAGAATCTTTACTAAGCCCATTTCACAGAGAAGACAACTGAGGCTGAGGGGGGTTAGTTCCCTTGGCGGTAAGTACTGGAGCCACTCTTCAAACCCTGGCCTTTGTGATCCCAGGCTCCTCACTTGGTCACCTGCTGGTTGGAACTCAGCTGCCTCGGCCTCAGCAGAAACTGTGTGTTCATTTTTTAAATCCCTGCTCTCTTTGTGGAGTCCCAGAGAATTCTCTGCTTAAGGGTTCAAGGTGGTATCTGTGACATGGCAATTTCAAGTCCCCTGTCCCCTAGAGTGTTTCTGAGACACTGGAGAAGATAGCCAGCTGGACGAGGTCTGAGAAGCCAGACTGCTGGATGCCCATCTGAACTGACTAAGATCAAGGTCAGCAGCCCCGACTCCCACCACAACCCCACACAGCAGGTGACGGGAGGCTGACACTGAGCAATTGCCAGCTCCCTACGCTGGCCCTCCCCTCCCAGCTGTCCCCCAGAACAGTCAATTCTCTGACCTCAACAAGCTCGTGAGCAAGAAGGGAAGAACAGGGGGGACAAAGGAGGGAGAGGGAAATTCATAAATGATGACGGGCGCATGAACCTGACTGCAACCCCAGACCAGGCCCTTCGCGGTGTTCTCATCAGTCCTGCCCGCAGCCCTGCTTCTCTGCAAAGCACCATAACCCTACCACAGGCAGCCCTGCGCTCCCTTCTCATGATGTACCCATTTCATGAATGAGGAGACATCAGGGGTCAGATGTGCCACTTGCCTAAGGTGACAGAATAAATAAGGAGCTAGACTGGGCTCCAATCCAAGTCAATCTGACTTGACAGCCTGGGTTCTTTCCACTCAGGAATTTGCCTGAATTTGGGGCAGGTACACGGCAGCTTGGGCTGGGCTCTGGGCACGCACTGCTTCACGTAACCCTCTCACAGCGGCCTCCGGGTGGGTGTTATCACCACCATTTCAGTTATCATTCCAAGGAGGTAGGGTGGTCTCATGACTTGTCTGGGTCATACGGCTAGAGAGCTACTACAAAGCTGGGATTTGAGACCAGGTCTCTCTAACCTGAAGTTCAAGCTCTTTCCTCTTTACTGCCAGTCAGCCAAGCATCAGACACAAAGTGTTTTCCCCCAAGAGAGGTCAGGGTATACTGACATGCTAGGACTTTGTTGTGGAAATAAAATATAAAAGGTGAATGCGGGCCAAAACGGGGCAGCAGATCACACCCAGGTTAAGAGCATATTCTTTACAGTGAGGTTCCCCATGTTTGGCTATTTATTAGCTGTATGGCCTTGAGCGAGTTACTTAACCTCTCTGGGCTTCCGTGTACTCACCTGTAAAATGGGACAGATAAGAATATCTTCCTATAGACTGTAAGAATTAAAAGTGATCATGTTGTAAAGTGCTAATGCAGAGTTAGGCAAATACTCAATACTCAATGCCTGTGGGTTCCCATCATCAGTGTTCTAACTATTTATTTTCTGGGCTCATAGTCACAGGTCATCAGCAGTGTGTCTAAGACATGCTGTGTGTTCGGGATGAAACTCCGACTGTGAAATGTCAGCCACAATTTCACATCCCCAATGAAGAAGTGAGAAAGATGCTGGAGAGCAGCCACCGGGGAAGGCAACTCTAACTCCAGCTACAGGGAAAGGAAATTGCAGATACAACAGGCTGCGAACTGGCTGTTCTTACCCCTCTCGCTGGTGTGATTTACCTGCTTCCTGGCGGAGGCAGCAGCCCCACCTCAGACAGAGGCGAGGAGCCCTCCTGCAGGCCCCAGCGAGCAGGCAGGCGGTTCTTCACCTCCCAGAGGCCAGCCAGCCTCTCCTTGACTTAGAACTTGGGTGAGAAATCTGCATGGAGTGTGCCTGAGCCCGGCCCCCAACGTCTTCCTCTTCAAACTGAGCCCAAGCCTCCAGTGTTTTCAGACCTCCACTTGCCCTGCCTCCTTCGACCCCATGAGGCACGGGATTCACATTCAGCACTGAGTGGCGCAGCCCTCAGGCCGGCTCGCCTGGCGGTGGCTGGAGGCTGAGCAGGAGCCACTCTTGTCCTCGCTGATCCGAAGGCCAGACCTAGGAACTCATTTTTCAAAATGCCACGTCCTGTGTCAAGCAGAGGTTCTGACACATCCCATGGAAGCGCCTCACCTTCCCCTCATTCGGCTCCAGAAGGCCGCCCACAACACACCAGCCAACACCCCCACCCCGGGACCCGGGGGCTGCGGGGTCAGGCCTGGGTGCCGGGTCAGGAGTGGCTGGGCCACTGCTTGGCTGTGACTTCCTCCGTCTCAGCCTTGGTTTCCCCTGGCTGAAAATGGGGCAAGTGGGGACTAAATCTTTTCTTTTAATAAACCTTTTGCTTTGGAATAATTTTAGATATACAGAAGAGTTGCAGAGATAGCACAAAGGGTTCCCAAGTAGCCCTCATTCTGCTTCCTCCAATGTTATCATTTTACATCCTGTGGACGTTTGTCACAAGTAAGAAACCAACACTAGCACACTCTTATTAATTAAACTCCAAACTTTATTTGGATTTCACTCGATATTTCCCACTAAGGTCATTTTTCCAGTTCCAGGCTACCACATTGCATTTAGGACTAAATCACCCATAGTCTCCTCCCAGTTCTAAAAACAAAGAGGCAGTAGGCTTTCTTGGTGAAGGGCTCCGGGTGTGTTAATTAGCAACTGAATTATGTGCTGTGTGACTTTAAGCAAATCCCTTACCTTCTCTGAACTTCAGTCTCTTCCTCCGTAAAAAAGGGATGATACCAATACTGCTTTATAGGGGTGCCATTGGGTAATCACTTGCTAATTTATGTGAAGCAGTTAGCGTGGCCCTTAGTATACCATGAGCACTCCTTAGATCAGTCTCAGCTGGTAGGAATCACAGACTGAATCAACCAGTCCAGCATGCTGTACATGTCTTGGCTCAAAATCTCCCAGCAAAATGGCTGCTTGAAAAAGAAAACCGTGTGTTTCTGGCCTAGCCTATCAGACCCAGTGTGGAAAGCACAAGCCTGGGTCATGCAGGCCCGGGCTGGAGTCCTACCCACCCACTCACGAGCTGCGTGACCTTGGCCAAGCTATTTAGCCTCTAGGCCTCAGCATCCACATCTATTAAATGGACACAAATCCCCTGCCTCACAGGGCTGCTAGAAGATAGAAAGAGACATGTGCCATAAAACGTGTAGCAGTACTGAGGGGTAATAGTTGGCTGCCTTTTTCTCTTCTCATGTCTCTTCTGGGATCCACTGAGTTATTGACTGTGCTGGGATCATTAAAGCACCACTGAAATCTGATAAGGGTAGTTCCCAGAGGCTGGGTGGAGGTGCTGCTTCTCCTTTTTTATTTTATTTTAGGGGGAGATGGATGATTAACTAAACAGTTACCCCCCTTTTCCCAGCCAAGTCATGTTGCAAAGCCAATTCCATAATCTTTGTTGCTACAATGCCTTTTCTTGCCCAAAATGAAATTAAACAAGGAACCTAATCATACTGCCTTTGTCTAGTTTTAAAAGGAAGCATAAAGCTATTCCTATGGTCACTCTGACAAAGAGCATTATAGGGCCTGTTTTCACAGAATCATAGGATCCTTCTGTTTTCACAGAATGGCAGCTGACAGAACCAAAGAAATCAGAGCATCACTCCTGTTTAAAGATGAACAAAGCGAGAGCCTGAGCGGCAGATCTGCTCATTCAAGGTCATAGAGCAGAAGGGCTTCACAAGAGTATTTCCACTTCCATGTTCTTGGCTGTCTGATTTGTAGACCCATTAGGCTCTGAGATGCTGCAGGACATCCATCCATCCATCCATTCACCCATCCATCCATCCATCCATCTATTCACTCATCTGTCCTTCTGCCCATCCACCCATCTATCTATCCATCCACCCACCTACCTACCCATTCAACCATCCATCTATCCATTCATCCATTCATCCATCCACTTACCCATCCATCCACTCATCCATTCATCCACACATCTCTTCATTAACTCATCTATCCATTTGCCCATCCATCCATCCATCCATCCATCCATCCATCCCTCCCTCCATCCATCCATTCACCTACCCATCCATGTTGGCATTGAACACCCTCTTGTGGCAGGCACTGTGATGGGTGCTGGGGAGCCAGGGTTGAAGGAGACTGTCACAGCCCCTGGCCTCATGGGGCTTTCCATTCAGTGAGCTAGGACGGAGTCTGTTTTCCCAAGTGCCCACCCCAATGCCTGGCACATGGTAGATACACAGTAAATGTTTATTGAATAATGGATCTTTTGTCTTCTGTAACGCACCCACGTTTATAACTCGTGCACTGGGGTGTTTTGGAGACGTTAACGGGCCTAACGTCTCAGTATTCGAATTGGTCTTAAACCACCTTCTCTAATCATCAATCTTTTTTTTCTCATTTTTAATTTTTTTATAGAAGGCAGATTTAGAATATTGTAAGAAATAACAAAGTTACAGTTTTAAAAATCTGTCAAGTGCTAAAGTAATAAAATAAATAAATAAGATTTTTTAAAATTTAATGTTTATAGACATATTTATTTTAAAAAGTGTCATTAAATAATGTTGATACCCCTTACTAGTTATCAAGGTCCTTCTGTGATTGTATATGGATGAAAAAAAGAGCTCTGTAAACACACACACACAGACGTAAAAGTTATTTTTGAAATTAAAGGCTAAAACTCTAGAATGTTATTTTAGGTATGATTTTTCTAGAAATGGGAAGCTGCTTTTTCTTAGAAATGATACTGTCTTTACAATAAACTTTAATTATTAGCTCTTTTAAAAATAAATAAATAATGTTGAGACATACCAGGAAGGGGTTTAGGCAAAGAAAGACACATCATTTCACCCCCAGAAATAAAGACCATAGTGGGAAGTTAACAACCAGCCTGGGTGTGGTAGTTTTCCTAACTCCAGAGGGTCTCTAATAAAGAGATAGCAGAGGCAGAACTTTACTCTGTGACCCCAATGTAGTATTAAAAAAAGCACTGTTTTAATAAACCTGGTGTGTTAAGGGGGAAAGAGCAAAAATCCAAAATGGTTTGATGGTGCTGAAAATCTTACTGACATATTAAGGAGAGTTTTTTGTGTGCTTTTCAAGTAAAATAAAGTTAGTCTTCTTGTCTGGCTGAACTGGAATTCCTGTCATTACAAAGTTAAAATTTCAAGAAAATACTGTATTTTTCACTTTTTCTTGTGGACAGACACAATGTAAATAAGCAGCTGCTATATTTCATCTCAGTGAAGCGATATGCCAGTATTTAGGAAAAAAGATCTTAGATAATTGCCCTATGTTATGTAGTTTAAGTCTTTGAAAATAGCACTTAATGACTCTGGCTCTGGCTGATTGGCTATCTACAACAGCAAAGTGAAGGTAAGTTTTGACAATGATGAGGTCTCCCAGTGAAAATTAAATTTCCAGTTGAGTAAATACAATCACTTTACTGAAAAGCCTACCAACATCAGCAGCACTTGCTCTGGGTCCACTTTCCACTATCAGTTATCTTTCACAAGTTTGTGCCAAGTATCTACCCATTTCTTTATGTCTGGACTCTGACCCTGGATTAGTTTGTTTGAAATATGGAATCAGTCAGAGTAATGTATATAAATGTTAGCTGTATTAAAAAACAACTGTGTGAGTCAATAAAATGGATTTTCAAGATAAAATGATATATCCATAAAAAAAATTAAGCACAAGTTGGGCTGGGGAGAAACAGGAGAAAACATTACTCTTACAAAATAATAAAAATGGCCTTTGTAAAGCAGCCAGCTTCCCACTCGTGCCACACGCTATTTCCCTTTGGTAGGAGCTGCCCAGATGAAGAAGGCAAGGGGCAAGAGCTGTAAGGGAGCTGAGATGCAGGCCAGACAGAAGGAGCAGCCAGGTTGACCAGCCACGTCCTCAGGCAGCCCTAATTTCGGGTGTAGTTCAATCCCAGCAACAGAACAACTCACTGAGCCCAGTGTGCACGGACCTGCAAGGAGACGGAGAACGCCTGTGGCAATGGTGGGATCCAAGCTTTGGCAGGTACAAGGACAAGGCCCAATCGAAGCCTGAAGCGCATCACACCTGGACTAACGAAAGGTAAATGCCACAGACAGGTCCAGAGCAGATCAATCCCACTATCGGGGTTTCCAGGATCAACAAACTTCTCCTTGAGCGTCTCATTTAGAGTGAAGCTCGTGCATCTTGTGACCACATCAAGTGATCCTGCCCTTTCTTGCTTGTTCCAGTACCTGTCTGGGGTTTAGTGATAGACCGTCTCCACAATCCCAGTGTGCGTTACGGTGAAAAGGGCACCATTATAAACCTGTCCCTCTGCCTCATCACCAGCAAAGTCGTTCCAGATGCTTTCTGTTCAAGTCACTGGAATTTTCTTGAACTGGACTTCATGTTCAGACCAGAAGCCTGTGCTACCTGAGGCTGCCATGTGGATGGTGGAGGTGGGGCTAAGCACACAAGCAATTACAAATTCTGCAGCAAGCCCTGGCCTACAGCTCCACTGGTTGGAGTGTCGTCCTGATACTCCTGGTGTGTGGCTTCAATCCTCAGTCAGAAAACATGCAAGAATCAACCAATGACTGCAGAGGTAGGTAGGAAAACAAAGTGACATTTCTCTCTCCCTCTCTCCCTTCCTCCCTTCGTTCCTCTCTCTAAAATCAATAAATTTGGAAAAAAATTAAATGCTGTAGCAAAACAGTTATCCATCCTGGCATCCAGACTGCTCGCCCATCCTGCTCCGCTCCCCAACCCTCAGTCCTGCCAGAAGATTCGATGTGGTGCTGTGCAGAGATGGAAACAGAATTGGGCAAGGAGTCCAAAGAGCCAAGTTCATGTCCCAGTTCTGAGCTCCTTAGTCCTGAGTGGCTACTGAAAAACACTTGAGCTTCCATTTTCTCATCTGTAAAATGGAGCAAATAATCTTTGACTTGCCTGTTTCACTCTACCATTGTGAGGGTGGGGCAAAGGGGGAGGGAAACTTCTAGAAAGCACAACATGAATAAGAGGTTGAGATATTACTTGTGTGGTTTACTCTAATGATGGAGGACACAAGGAAAATAGAAGGGACCAGCTTTTTAGCCAGTGCTCAACACTTTCATTCCAAATCTAAATGTAAGTGATTGTGACTGCCCCAGATTTGTTCCAATCTTCAAAGAGATTAAATTTATGGATTTGTGGCATCATATGTCATTCCAGCCTATCCTGACCCATATTTCTCTCCATTAGGTGCATGTAACAACAGTACAAACAGGTGTTGTAACCTTAATTGCTTGAAAAGTGTTTTGAAATCCTTAGATTAAAAAGCTAGGTGAAGTCCAAAGTATTAGCCGTATTAGTGGGCTGTATGCCCAAGGAGTTATTCTGAACCTCATCTGGGTTGCCTGGAGCAGGGGGACCTTGTAATGAATGTTCTGAGACTGAGGCCTGCCCCAGGCACTTTGGGGCTTAAGGGCCCTATTCAGGGGATGGCCCTAGACCAGGAATTATCAACCCACTGCACACTGGTGTGCCACAAGAATTTTTAAAACATGCAATACCTGACTATTAAGTCAGGGGCACTGACCTCTTTTCCCTTAGATTGCCAAATAAAAAAATGACAACAGCCAACACAATAGTCATCTGGTCTTAATTAATCAAAATTATACCTATTTTTTGTCAGATCGGCAAAAATCTATTTTTTTAGTGTGTCACTATTTTAATAATTTTAATAATTAGTTCATGTGTGCCGTGAGATGGAAAAGGGGGAAAATCGTTGCCCTAGACCAGGGGTGAGACATCATTTGGGCTGGCCCTGCCAAGGCAACCACAGGCGGGACTCAGAAGTCAATAAATCTAGGAGCTTTTTTCACAGCTAATTTTTAAGTTTATAATTTTGTATGGCCCACGAATGATGTTATAAATACCCAAATGGCCCTTGGCAGAAAAAAGGTTCCCCACCCCTGCCCTAGACCAACCCCAGTGTCCTGGGTTCTGAGCTTACCCAGGCATTCGGCCATTTCCCACGTCCTTCTGATGTGCCTTTTCCACTTCTTTCCTGAGGTTCCTGAGTCATGAGGCCTGAGTTACACTTACTTGGGTGTCATAGGTCTGCTTTCCCGGGTGAGCTCAGCCTGAGTCTTGGAAAAGAGGACTTGTGTCATTGGGAACTTCTGTGGGCCTCTTCATTTAAGCCTCAAGTTGATGACTTAGCCCTTACTCTAATTTTTACAGTTAAAACTTACGAGAGAAAATTCTGTCCTATGGTGGTAATCCTTGGGAGGGGTGCCAGGCAGCGACTAAAAGCACCAGAAGGGGCTCCTGGGGTCCTGGCATGGTTTTATTTCCTTTTTTTTTTTTTTAATCATCACCCAAGGATATTTTTCCCATTGATTTTTAGAGAGAGTGGAAGGGAGGGAGGGGGAGAAAGGGGGAGAAGAGAGAGACATCGGCTGGTTGCTTTCCTCACATGCCCCAGCCCCCCGCCCTGCATGAACCTGTGGCCGAGGTATGTTTGCAGGGAACAGAACCCTCGACCCTTCAGTCCAAAGGCCGGTGCTCTAACCACTGAGCCACACAGGCCAGGGCTCTTTTGTCTTCTTAATCTGACTGCTTGTTACGCCAGTGTGTTCAGTTCATGAAAATTCAGAGCTATACACTTACATGTGCATTTTTTCTGTATATTTGCTACCTTACAACATAAAGTTTTTCTTAATCATTCTGGATGCTTATTTACTTGATTTAGAATAGATTCAGATGTAATAGTGAAGCTATAAACCTAATGAAATCCAAATCCTTTCTTTACCTTTGTGATTTAAATGTCTTTAGCTTTTTACTTCCATTTTTACACTTACAGGGAAAAAAAGGAAATGCCTCAATTAGCCATTTACTTTAGTCTCACAGGTGGGGGGAAGATGGTTCTCTCAACAGAAAGCTTTGGGGTGCCTCCAGGCATATATGTGGACATCTGAAATTACAGCAAAATTCTGTTGGATACACATATATACACATATATTTTTCTGAGAAATGTCCATAGCTTTCATCAAACTCTCAAGGGTCCCTGACCTTAAAAAAGACCAAAAGCCAGGGGGATTCTTACAGCTCAAGGCTTATTTATGTTTGTTCTTCTTCGAATGCTTCTCGACTCTAAATTCAACCCACAGCCCTCGCCAACCTGATTCCACCAAACAGGCTTCACCCATCAAAATGAATGTGCCCACTTTCAATGAAAAAAGTGAATGGGCTCTGTCAAAAGTCACGTATAATCATCATATATAATAATCATCATCTGTTTACTTCCCTTTCCCCCGTGAGATTCCGAGCCCTGAGGCCAGACCTTCGCATCCCCCGGCATGATCTGTACAAGGCAAAGGCAGGCTGGACTCAAAAGAAATTCACAGCGCCTATTTACGAAACCAGATTTATTAAAATTTCTCTACAAGTCAAAAATGGCCATCTCACTGTTCACATATATACACATGTACAGGAAGGGTCTAGTGTTTCTAGCTTCGCCGGCAGAAGCCCCGGCCAGCCCGGCCAGAGTCCTTAGCCGGGTAATGTATCACAGATACAACAGTCGAGCAACCACGAGAGCGTTAGTGCGACAGAGGCCTCTGTCCTCCCTCTTCTCCGAGTCCCATGATTCTGTCAAGGTAATATTGCCAATAATCATTCACATTTCACGTGGTTTTAGACACGCAGGTTATTCAGACATACACAAACAACAGAACAAGCCTCAGAGCCAAAACAACAAAAAATATCGAACATATGTATAAAAGGTAAAATATATGTACAAAGTACACAGTACATGAGGTATACACGGCATTCTTAACAATTCATGTTAGTAGTTTGCCTAGGCATAGCCCTTGAAGATGACTGCCTGTTTTTGTGCCATTTCTCAAAATACAGTATGTTTGGTTTACCCGTTTAACCACCTAATTTCTGTCCTGTCCAAGACATTGACTGGTATTTCATCTGTATTTGTTTTTTAATGCAAGTTGCAGTTTCTCCGTTAAGCTCTATCTTTTGTAGGGAGTGAGTTCCAGTCTCTGGAAGCATTCAAACAGAGACCGGATTCCCAGGTGTAAGACAAGCTCAAGGGGGGTGGATTTCTGCGTTGGGAGGTGGCAGAAAGAGAAAAGAAGTTGGACCAGATGACTTTCAAAGTTCTTCCGACTTTTAAGATTTGGGGTTTGCTATTTCCTCCAGATGCTGAGTATACAGATGTATTCACAAACCACACCACATTTGAAATATTAACAACCCATCATGCAAAACTGCAGACGCACACACAATGCCAAGGGCAGACCATATCCATGGAGGTGGGGATTAAAGTATAATTCTGGAACTTGGTCTGAGAACCATCCAAAATTCACTTTCTCTACAGTTTAACATTTGCTCTTGGGAGAGGGGAGTGGAGAGACTCCATATCTTTCTCCTCTTAGACAAAACACTCCACCCTGAGATGGTCTGGGGGAAAAAGTAAAAGATAAATGCTAACATATTTGAGAGGAACCCAAAAAGCTACCAGTTTCCAAGTGCTCAAATTATTTTTAAAAATCTGCAGTCTCTGTCTGAGCTCAGAGTTCTGAAATAGCCAGGAGTTCGAATTGTTTGTGACACTTCACCATCAGCTGGTAGGTGCTTTTAGAGTGAAGGGGGAGAGACGTTTCAAGGTCAGAGAGAAGGCATTAGTGCAAATGAGGTCTTGGCGGGAAATAGAGGAGAGAGTCTGGGTTCATGGTGCAGGAGGCTCCTATGCTCCTGAAACTGTCTGCCCCCGACACGGAGCAGTCATTGCTAAACGTGTGTGAAGAAAGGGTGAGTGTTAAACCAAACCATAAAAAAAAAGAACTCTCCACTCAGAGGAGCTGGTATAGCGAGAGTCTAGCTACCAAAGACAAGTTCAAAGATGGCAGGTGTATTGGCCCAAATGATTTGTCACCCTGTTAAAACAGGTTATTGCCCCCAATGTCACTGTGAGATCCACTTCCTCTCCCTTTGGAGGTTCACGTCACTTGAGCACGTGCTGTAGGATATCCACACTCTGTGCCACCTATAAAAGAGGCGGACCCCCGATCTGACACTGGGATAGGTGGCGACGGCTCGTCAAGAAGGGAGACAGCTTGCAGGGCAGCCCATCAGAGTGCACGCTGCTCACACCAGTAAAGTCACGGTCACAGCCAGTCCGAGGGGCGCCGCGTCCAGTTCAGCAGCTACAGTCTTTATGCCATCACGTGTCTGGTTGGCACCACGTCGAAAGGCCTGTCCATCTTTGGAAATGGAAATGCCATGTGTGAGAATTATGAGGTTTCTGAGGTTTCTGGGATTAGCAGAAGAAGGAACTAACGTCACTGTCCTCCTGGTACTCTGGGACAATCTGGTCTGAAGTTCCCGTTTCTGAGTCGACGTACCCAGGTTCCAAGATGGACTCAAACCAGGGATGGAGTAAGATCTCCGGGGCGGTGAGTCTCTCAGAAGGCTCCCGCCTCAGGAGGCTGCGAATGAGGCACCTGGCTTTGGGGGAAATGTGGTCAGGAATGCAGAACTGTCCACGGCGGATTTTTGAGAAAAGGGCACTGGGGTCTGAGTCATGGAAGGGGTATCGTCCCACCAAAAGGGTGTACAGCATCACCCCAAGGCTCCAAACATCCGCCGCCTTCCCAGAGTAGGTCCCCGTGGTGTTCAGAATCTCAGGGCTCACGTAGGCCGGGCAGCCGTGCTTGTCTGACAGGGCATCGTCTTCCCCCTTGATTATGTGCGTATCTTCCAGACTCTCCAGTCTGAGCTGGGTTCTGCAGGAGAGAGAACAAGCCATTACTTCCAGATCAGCTGCTATGAACAACAAAGCCTTCCCCACAACAGCACTGTCTGCCAAGGCCCAAGGGGTGCCATTTACCCCTTCATCCAGTAAGCAGTGCCCTGCAATCACCAGGACTTGGGATTTCACAGACCAATACAAACTGCAATAGATGTTTCCAAAGTATGGAGAGAGCGCCGAGGATGGAGCATATGATGCAAAGCCCCAAATACTGTTCTTTACGCTGGGGCTAAGAAGAAATCTCCTCATGGGGCTTACACAACTTACAAAGTGCGTGTTGCAGAAGTGGGAGCTAGTCTCCAGGGAATGCTGACATGATAGCTTTCTACAAAAGCTACCGAAGAGCAGTATATTCTGTTCTTCTGGGAGGGCCTGAGCATCCTACAAGCCAATCTTGTCTTTATCACTGACAGCCAGGGCTACCGGACCCACGCTTTGCAATACAGAACATGGAGACCAAAGTCACTATTATTACGCACAGGTTGTCAACACTCCTACTTACTTTGATATATACACACAGAGGGAACTCTGACCACCTGGGCCTGATCACTGTGATGGGAAATGTGGAAGGAAAGTCCATTACGTTTATTGAGGTGTTTAACTGCAAAGAACCCTTCGCCTGGACAGAGAGGTTATATGGACAAGCAAAAGCAGCTGGTGAATCTGAAGGATGCAGGGGCCCCCAAACACCTACGTACATGGTACAGCAACACCTGAGCATATGTTCCCTACACGGGGGCTTATCTGTCCAGATAACAACTAAAGTCTAAAAATCTTTAGTCCAAGGCTCTTTTATGAAGCTGCAGGGCCCTCCTTATGTAGATCCAGCCACCCAGCTCTCTCAGATCCACGTGGGAACCTCTGCTATCTGGCGGCAGCCTGTGCCACTCTCTGCTTCTCAGAAACAGCCCTGTTGCAGTAAGTCACTTGTTGTGAAGTTAAACACAAACATTTGGTACTGGCTAATGGGTCAATTCCTTTTCCTCTCAAAGGTCTGGTTGGATTTTTTTTAATCTTCCTGCCTTCCTGTTCCCTGGAGTGTAGTATGCGTGTGCTAACTTCGGTATGTCCTCAGCCTGACCTCCCGGCGTTATGTAAAATGCCCATTGGTTCTGTAAACGGAAAATATGACTCAACCCGCACTGTCTGCCCCTGATTGGCTGCTTTTGCACTAAAACCCTGCACCTGTGCTGGTTACACGCTAGCGTCAGCCTGCCATTGCTTAACCCTCGGGTTGCCAAACTTCATGCACATGACATTCGCCTGTGCAATGCAGATTTCAAAAGCCAGTAAGGAGGTGTGGAAGGCATGTTTCAGAAAATACATCACCATATCAGAGGAGACTGTGCCAGGAATTGGAAACTTCTCCATTGCAAACACTTTGCTTCTCTTTGCTAATCGGTATGTTCCAATAATTATTGCAAGGTCAGATACAAAGCCATGCTTTCTGGTAACTCAACCCGGTACTTTTTCATAGGGTTTGGAGTTAAGGGTGAAAAAGCACAGGTGGGGGGTCAGCCTTGCACGAATAGCTACAACTAAATAACACACAGCCCCCTCCACAGTCCTACAATATTGCTTTTAATCCTTCCACGGGGGATGGGCCCACCTCTTGAAATCAGGTAAGCTTTATCTCCTGTGGCGTCCTGAATTCTCCAGTCTGAAACCTCAATTCTGAATCTTAAGGTCGCATTATATTTTTCTCAAGCGCATCTTGTCCTTCCTGAGGTAAGCCGCAATCTATATTTAGCAACCTATTCCAGCCAACTTCCATTTATTATTCAGTGTGGCTATTTACTGAAGACACAGCCAAAGAAGATGTCCAAAAAGTCACCGGAGAATGTGAGGAAAATAGCGGGGGCCCAGCCTGAGACAGAACAGGAATGTGGTGTGGAAGCAGGCAGAATTCTGCAAATACAACAGTCTAGCTAGATCTGCAACACCTTCTAGGTACAAAAGAACCCCACTCGGTGAAAACAAGGAATTGAAAACATCCTCTAGGAGTTGAGGCTGTGAAGGGCAGGCTGACATTTGCACCCCAGAAGAACTGACCTTTCTGACAACAATGGAGAATAAACCTGATCTTGGGCTGGAAGTGGGGAGGGCTTCCTGTCATCACATGACATCCCACAAAAGCACCAAGGTGTCCCCAAGCCTCATCCACAAGAGTTCAGAATAAGGCAATCTGGCCATGGCTCCACAGGAGAGGACCTCTAAAAACTAACTGGGACAACAGAGCCATTGGTGTGATTTTGAACCAACACACTGCACGGAACAACTCAACCTGCACCTTCGTTTTGGTTCCAGAAGGCCGCAGGAGGGGCTGTGGAGGCTGCTCACCTCTCCTCCGTGGAGAAGACGAATTTCCTAAGCTTCAGGTCCCCCAGCACGATGGCCGACTGGTGACAGTGGGCAACGGCAGAGACAATCTGCTTGAAGAGCCGGGAAGCCTCCTCTTCCCGCAGCCTCTTCCGGCTTCGCACGTAGGAGTGCATGTCCCCAAAGTCCTTCTCAAAGAACACATAGGCCTTGGTTTCCCCAAGGATCACTTCCACGATGCCGGTGATGTTTCTGTGTGATGGCAGCTGGATGTAAGGCCTGATTTTGTCCTGGTAGTGTTTAATGGGAAACACCTGCAGAGAGAAGGTGACCCACTTAGGAGGCAAGAAAAGCAGAGGCCACCTCCAAAATCCCAAGCTGGGCTGCAGTTCTCAATCTATAGGCTTTGGTTGACAGTAGGGTACATTCATTTACCTCCCCTTATCTCTGCTACCCCACCTTAGGCAACCCCGGCTACCCCGAACATCCCAAACTAGCAACATCCAGGGCTCTGGTCTAGCAAATATCCACCAGGTTACCATACAGAAGGTTTGAAAGAACTGTCTTCTATATATGTTCCCACTTTCCATGAAGCCACCAGCTCCAGAGAGCTGAGCCTCCAAGTCCCCATCTTCTGTGGCCCTTCCTTGTTGGTAGGCAGTGCTGCACCAAGCTCCCCCCGGGATGTCCAGGAGCTGAAAACCAGGCCCTGGGAATGCACAGCCTCCTGTAGACCCAAAGTTCTCAGCACAGAGACAGCACTGACTAGAGAACTGGCAGAGCTATCATTAGTCAGAAGGAACAGATGACTTGGAGAGGGAAGACTGTGACAATGCAGCCTTAAGCAACCTGCCTACAGTCTGGCTCAGGCAGAAGCAGCTGAGTAAAAATTCTCACAGGCGGGATATGGCATCCTCTCCATAGTTTTTTTTGTTTGTTTATCTCCCCTCGCCCCAACTCCCACCTCCACCTGCACCCAGGAAATGAGTAGTATCTCTGCCAAAAAGCTGGCTGGTCTCTTTAAGAGCCTTTTGTTTGGCTCAGTTACTCATATCCTAGGACTCAACTGGAAACGGTGACACACGAGTTGTCACCATCTGGATTCAGCTATTATCTATCTGCTCAGAGGAACTGGAAGAGGTTGCACAATGGCCAGACTCACCCCACCTCTGAGGCCTGGCTGCTCTGGCATCAGCTATTAAAACCGCTCTGCTGCCCCCTCCTCCCGCTCTGCCCCACCCCACCCCACCCCACCCCACCGCACCGCACACACATACTCTTCCCAAAGCAGCTCTTAGCCCCCCAGCCATGAGAAGAAAAGATTTTCCCCCCCTTTTTAACTGGGCTTGACCGTGAAATTTCACTCCGGTTGGACGGTAGGTGGCAGCAGCAAGCCCAGGAGGACGGGAGGGGTGGGTCAGGTGAGCTGCGGAAAGCCCAAGAGCGCCTGCAGCAGGGGTGACCCCATCCTTCGGGGGAAAGGAGAAGCCCAGGGGTTCTCAGGATGTCTGAGACGGGGGCTGACGTTCACAAAGGGGGGACTGTGGGAATGGTCTGCGCCTACGGGCGCTGGAGGAGCGCACGGAGGACCCGGCGTCTAGGGGTATCTCCTCCTGGATGGAATCGCTTATGTTCAGGGGAGAAAAAAAAATCGCTGGCCGGAAAATAAAGACATGAATGGAAGGGAGCATTCCTAGACCGGGCCAGCTTTCCAATATTTCTACCCCGGGCAAGTTTCCCCGCCCCGGCAGAAAGGCCCTCCGCCTGCCCCCTGGGGACAACGGAGCTCTGGCCCCAGCGCGGGTTCAAGCTGGAATCCCCAGGACCCGAGCCGGACACCGACCGCGGAGCCCGGGTACCTTGAAACCCGGGCGAGGAGCAGCCGGCTGCTCCCGGCTCCGCAGAGGCACCCCCTGCAGGGCGTCCTTCCAGGACAAGGGGCGGGGGAGCGAGAATGAGAGAAGGGGAATGGCACGGCCCTGGAATCCATTTCAATTCCATAACTTATATGGAACGCCACGCGCTGCACTGGGCGCTAAGGAAACGCTATAGAGACAAAGCAACTGAGCCCTGCACTTCCTCCTGACCACCGAGCCCCCATTATATCGGAAACCCCTCAATCCCCAAAAGGGTGAGCCTGGTCAAGCGCTGCCTCGCCCGGCTCAAGTCACTTTTCCGCCATGCCACAAACTCCAAGCGTTGGTGGCACCTTCGACACCCACTGGCGCGGGCAGGCGAGACCCCAAGCACCGAGCCGCCCCCCCCCAACCCTCACCCGCCAACCCCCGGGGCTCCTACCTTGCAGCGCAGCTCGCGGCCCGTGTGGATGCACAGCGCCCGAGACACATGCTCGCGCTCGGCCAGCGGCAGCAGCAGGTAGTCGGCGACGCGGCTGGGCCCCGGCGCGCTCCCAGCGCCGCCCGCAGAGCCCGGCGCGGCGGGAGGAGGCTGCGGACTGCAGGGAGAGCCAGGGGGGCTGAGGTAGTCCTGCGGGCTGGAGCACTCCGAGAGGCGCGGGCATTTGGCCGCCACGGCCGCGGCGTCGTCCGAGTCCAGTAGGCGCTTGGCCGGGGCGCCCCGGGCCGCCGGGAGCAGCAAGGTCGGGCCGCGGGGCTGCGAGGCGCCGCTCATCGCAGAGCGCACGGGACCGACCCGCATCCCGTCCCAGGACGGGACGGTCCCGGCTTTGTAGGTCCCGGGATCCGCGAGGGAAGGTCGCTGCGGGCTCGGCGCCGGCGCAGCGACTTATTCCAGCCCACGAGACGGAGTTTCAGACGGAGCTAGGCTCGGCCCCCACGGGGGGCAAAGCAAGAGCCGCTCCCGGGTGCTGCGGTTGCACACGGGGACCACGCCGGCCGCGCGTCGCGGGGGCGGGGGCCGGCTCGGGTGCCCGGATCCTTGCAGGCACCGGCTCGGGGCGCCTCGCTGGGGTCGGCCGCCGCTATTGTTGTCGAGGCCGCCTACAGTCTCAGAGGCCGGCGTTCCCGAGGTCCCGAGCCGCGAGGACAGGATTCCGCTGGCTCGGCAGAAGGCAGGTCAAATGCACTTCCCAAAGCAAGAAGTCCGGAGTGAAAGCCCGAGCAACTTTTCCGCGGCGCTCGGGATCCGGCGCGCCCCGGAGCTCCCGGCGCGTGTACGCAACGAGCCGCGCTCGGAGAGAGTCACTGAGTGTGTGCACCGTTCCGATCCCGGCCGGCGCACTCCTCCTTCTCCTTTCCTCCACCTCCTCCGCCTCCCGGTGACTCACGCTGTATATACACACACTCACTGGCCGGGCTGTGTAAACAGTTGGGAAGCCGGGTTGTGCAATGAGGTGGCTGCGACGACTCGGGCCTTGCCGCCAGCGAGCAATCACCAGAGCGGAGGGGGAGGCGGAGGGGAGCAGAGGTGGAGCTGGGTCCGCGGGGGCGCTCGGGGTGGCCGGAGCGCTGGGGATGCTCTGGGCAGCGCGCGCTCGGGCGCAGGTGGTGCGTCCCCGGCCGGCTGGGGCGCGCGCACACGCCCCCGGGGCTGGGCTGGGCAGGAGGCGGCGCGCGCCCTCCCGCAGGCCCCGAGCTCTGCCGCGGATGCCCGGGGAGGGGGCGGGGGGAAAGTTCCCGTGACGTCAGGCTCCCGGGGAAGTGGGCGGGGGGCGGGGCCGCGGGGGACGAAGGGACTGCTGATTGGCGCGCGCCACCCATTCACACCTAGCACAATGGGTTCCGGGCGCGCGCGGCGCGGCTCTGCGCGCCCGGCGCTCCCCCGGCCGGGCCGTTAAGCCTTTCGCTGTGGGGATCCCCGCCACCGCCCCGCGCCTAGGAACCTCGGGCTGGAGCCGCGGGCGCCGCCGAGGCCGGGGTGCGGCGGAGGGAGGGAGGACGGGGAAGGTGATGAGTTCCAGAGCCAGTCACTCACCCCCACGCGGCAGTTCCGGGGATGACCTGCGCGCGGTAGTGGATGTGGCTTTTTCCCTTTTCCTGCCCCCTCCCAGCTCTAGTCCCCAGCGTCTGTTCGCTTCCACAAATAGAACCTTCTGTTGCATGAAATAAAAGCAAACACTGGGCTGGTGCGCTGCCTCCGCCTCCAGGGCCTCCCGCGCCCGCCGCCGCCCGGATTGAACGGAAATAGCTGCTCCAGGCTCCCCGGCCGCCCCTTCGCGGTGACTCGCAGAAAGAGCTTCCTGAGCCGCGGCCGGTGGGAAACAAAGGATGTGGGGAGCGGACGGAAGAGGCCCACGTGGCCGCCTCCGGATTCCTGCCTCCCCCGCCTCGGAGCGGGTCGGGGCCGGCGCCAGCCTGCCCTGCGGGGGGCGGGCAGGGCGAGCCAGGCATTCGGGCCACAGAGATGCTGCCCACCCGGGGCGGCCCCCGAGGTCGCGCGCGCTTTCGTGCCGCGTGGTCGAAATGTGTGCCAGACCCTGCACAAAGCTCCGTGGAAAAAAGCTTAAAATCTGTTCTTTTCTTTCGAGAGAGAACCGGGTCAGCTTGGAGTCCTTGGACACCCAACGGAGACAACTTAGTATCAGAGTCCCTGTGCTTCTGCTGAACAATTTTCTAAAACCAGGTCCAAACCCAAGGATAAATCCTTTCCATATTACGTCTCCATTCATTCAATAAACACTAATTAAGCATCTACTAAGATCTAGAAGCTGGGGTTAAGAGATGAAAAATAAAATAATGCTAATATCTAACATTAACTGAGGTCCCTAATGTGTCAGGCACTGTTCTTAGCACTTCACACATATTACTTCACTTGGGTGTTACAACCACACTGTGGGGTTATTTACTTATCTTTTTTTTTTTTTTTTTTGCCCCATTTCACAGAGGAAGAAGCCTGCGAAGACTTAGTTACTTGCTGTGGTCAAATCACTAGTAAGTGGTGATGTGCTCAAGCTCATAAGCACTCGTGGGGACTCAAAGGAGAGATTATGATTTGTAGGGAGAAAAGAGAAGTTAGGAAGGACTCCGTCTAGAAAGCATTTGACCTGGGAGATGTGTGGGATGGAGAGATTGTTGCTCAGGGGCGGGGTATGAATGGTGGGTGGCTAGGCCAGGTAGGGATATGGGGAAGGGAAGGGCTGCCTCAGAGGCCAGGGTGGCTGCAAGGGGAGCAGGGAGCTGAGCCTGCAAAAGTCCTCTGGGAAAATGTAAAAAGCTCCAATGCCATGCTGAGGGGTTGTGCTTGGTGCTATGACCAGGAGAGAGCCCCCCTGAGATTTTTGGTCTTTCAAGTTTATTTTGTGCCAGTATTTAGGATCACAGAGCTGCCAGCTTCACAGCTGCAAACTCAGCATGGTTCATCAGCACCCTCCCCCAAGGTGCACACCTCCTTCACTGCCTCTCTGCAAGAGGCATCACCACCGCAGACCCCGGGCCAGAATCCCTGAGAGTCATTTTCCCTTGAATCCACCCTTTTCTTGTTCCCCACAGCCAATGGGTCACTGGGTCCATCTTAGACCTGTTTGCTGTCAGAGCCATCTCTGTCTTCCCTGCTCAGCTCCCTGGGGCTGCCCCTTGCAAACTGTTTCCCACTTCCCTTACCCACTGGTTTCCAGCCCAGTTTGCCCAGCGGGAAGCCCTGGAGGGAGATGGGAGGGTGGGAGGAAGAGAGGGTAATGGCTAGTTCTTCCTTTCTCTCTCAGTTTGGGCACTGGCTGTAGCTCCTCTGTGGCTCCAGCCCCCCTAGAAAGCCCCTTTGTATGGCTGTTGCCATGTGGTGTGAGATCCCCCCTCTAGAACTAAAGGATTTAGTCGTCCCCCCCACCCCCCACCAACTGCTGGGGTGCCTTTGGGGAGCTTTTTCTGGAAATTGCCTTGACTGGGAAGAGCTACCTTGTCCATGGTCACACTCCCTTTCCTGGAGGTTGCATCCAATGACTGGTGATTGTAGGATTATGAAGGCCTGGCCTCCTTGCCCCAATTTGAGTGGACTCTGAAGGGTGTCCCAGCTTCAGACCATGCCTATGGGGTCAATGAGGCCTTTCTTGACGTCGCCTCCAGCCCGCTTTTCTCTATGCCCAACCCTGTTCCTTCCCTTCCCTTCCCTTCCCTTCCCTTCCCTTCCCTTCCCTTCCCTTCCCTTCCCTTCCCTTCCCTTCCCTTCCCTTCCCTCCCCTCCCCTCCCCTCCCCTCCCCTCCCCTCCCCTCCCCTCCCCTCCCCTCCCCTCCCCTCCCCTCCCCTCCCCTCTCCCCTCCCCTCCCCTCTCCCCTCCCCTTCCCACATTCCCTAGTAACCCCTGCCCATGCTAATCTCCATCTCTGAGTCAGCTTCCTGGGGTATCCAACCATGGCACCCCTTCCCTCTTCAGGGTCCTGGTGCACTCTAGGCACTCTGGCTTCTGGAGTCAAGTGGCACCAATATTGTCCCTCCAGCCCGGGGGTGGCAGTGGCTTCCTGATGTTGCTAATTCTGGGTTGGCTCCCTGGGCCACTGTCGTTTTGTTCTTTTTTGTTTCTGCTCTTCCAACACCTTTGTAACAAGTTCCCACATTAAACTCTCCCCCTTGAACTTCCTGACCTGTGCTCCGTTTTCCTGACCGATACAAACTTCGTACCTTTCCCATGCTTAGGACCTTCTGGGTTTCTGCATAAGCTCCTACCTGGGCCATTCATTCACCCCTTCAACATACACGGAGCACCTCATCCGCCCGTGCACCTGCTAGATGCTGGAGGTCTAATGGTGCACAAGACAGAATGGTCATTTATCTCCTCAATCCATTCCCCACACAGCTGTCAGAGCATGTTGTCTAAAATTTGGACTTTTTCACATCAGTCTCTGGCCTCAAACCTTCAGATAAAATTCAGCCACCACAGTGTGGAAAAGTAGGCCCCACTTCCCTTCCCAGCCTCGCCTTTCTTTTCTTCTCACCTCCACCCTACGCATGTCGGCTCCTGGCAGGGCACTAAACACATCATGCCAATTCACACCGCTCCACTTTTGCCTGTGCTGTTCCCTCCGACTGGAATTCCCTCACCTTTCCCTGCCAGTCTAATGAACTCCTATTCATCCTTCAAAACACCACCCAGATTTCCCTCAGGACAGAAGTCAGATGTAAATGTCCTCCCAGGTGCTGTTGAGTGCTCTTTCTGTCATGGTACTTTCCACTCGGCTGTGTTCACAGAGGTCAGGGGCTGCGTCTCATTCAGCTGTGTATCTCCCGGCCCCAACCCAGTGTTTGCCATAAAGGAGAGACTTAGTGTCAACCAAATAAATGTACTCAAGGCCAGAGGGTCACCCCCAGGGAAGGTAGGATGTGAGTTGTTGGGGAAAGACGGGGCTTAAGCTTTGGAGGTCTCCAGCCTGGATGCCTGGGAGGATAGATGGGTACTCTTGGCAGGGCCTGAGGTCAGGTCAGCCAGGGGGATAAGTGAGCTAAAATTATCTTGATTTCTTTGTTGGGGATTTCCCTGCTGGCAAAGTCTGGACTGAACTTCCATCAGGAAGTTTGGACAGTGATTTGAAGAAGTTAATTTCTCTTTATGAGCCTCAGTTGTCTTACCTGTGAAATGGACATAATAAAGTCCTGCTTTTCCTCCCCTTTGAAGTTCTTACGAAAGCAACTAGGTTCAGAGACGTGAAAAGTACTTTTGGGTTATCTACCCCTACACAAACATGATCATCAGATATGGGCAGGCCTCGATTTTGGGTAAGTTCATTTAGCCAACAAATATTCATGATAGTCTTGCATATGCTGAATTGAAAAAAGACCTTTACTATGAAAACCCAAGTTGACAAAGACAAATATATAAGTAAATAGGATGTTAATCAGGAAGTAGTTCTTCCCATGTTAAAAGGGTTCTTTGCTTTATAAAAGGGTCTATGTGATGCCATTGGCATGCTCCTTTGGTGCATTTACAATGTGGCTTGGTAAGAATGTAGGAACCTTGGGAGCAAGAATCATAGCTGGTTGTGCATGTGTAGGAGTGTGGGTGTGTGTCCTTTGTAGCCTCAGCATAATGCTGAGCTCACACCTGATGTTCGATACATGTTGAACTGGGGAAAACATTGATTTCTCTCCAACTTTTCAGGAAATCACATATTGCATAACATGGGGAAACCTGTATTGATTTTTCTGGATAAGGTTGGGCTACTGATGAGCTCGGGCTTCATTCACTTTCATTCACACCCAGGTAGGTGCCTAGGGGCACCATTAGGAAAGTTCTGAGTGTTCCCCGCTCTAAATGCTGGGAAATTCTCAACCAGGGAGCAACCAGGGCTCCCAGTTTTCATCTCCTTGGTGCACGAGGCCTCACAGCTGCACACAACGTGCCTTACACTCCCTGACGCTAAATTCTAAACAAATGAACAACAACCAAAAATTGGACATATCTAAGAAAGGCAATATTAGTGTTTAAGACAAGGTTCCAAGAACTGGGGAAGAAATGAAAATTTACTAAGTTCCCTCCATGTGCTAGACCCTGGCCTATTCTCTTGTTTAATGTTCAAAATAATCTCACAAAATATTTATTACTATCCTTTTACGGATCCACCAGAAGGCTCAGAGAAGTTGATTAGTTTGTCTAAGGTCACACAGCTGGAAGGTGGCAAAGTTAGAATTGGAACCCTGGTCAGGCTCACCCCAAACCTTGCTCTGTCTATGTCCAATCTGCCAATGAAGAGAATTCTATTCTTACTTTATTTGAAGCACATGCACAGGAAGCCCTAGATCCTTGCAGGCCTCCCCATAAGCTCTGTGGGACCTGGACAAGAGTACAAACTAGAGTCTGTGACCTGATTCCTGTTCTCTCCCCAGTTTTAGCCCTCACCTTGTAGGGCATCCAGGACATGTCCTAGACATCCCAGCCAACATATCCAACTATCTGCATACGCAGTGCAGCCCTTGGCCCTTCCATGACCACCCACAGGCCTAGAGGTGCACGCAGCAGGGCCAGGAGATCACCTAGGGAAAATGGACCCAGGAAAGAGACCGCTGGGCCCTAGAAGGAGGTTCTTGACATTGGGGCAGGGAGTTCCAAGGTTCTTGGGTATCTGGAATTTGGACTAAGTGGACAGGTGCAGGGTCTATGTAGGCTTGTTTTTGGCCATGTTGGGAGGGATGTGGTTGGTAAAGGGCCAGGGCAGGACTGGATTGCCCAGGTCCAAGGCAGGTACTTGTCCCCACGGAGGATTCCTGGAAGCTTGACCGCAACTGTTTCACCTCTTTACATGGCCATTGCTTCCTCTTACCTTTACCAAAAATGCCATATGTGTGAAAACACTTTGTCTTATGTGAAAAGCTTTGTGCACGTAAAGTGTTCCTTCCATCACCAAAAGAAAGGGCACAGGTTTTCATTTCAAAAAAGACCTGGGTGCAATGCCTGCTTCTGCCATTTGTTCACAGCGTGTATTTGGGTAGATCACTTTCTCTTCGGGTTTTGCTTTTTTCCCTTTTTTGCATGAAGATGGTAAACTGGTGGTTTTTAAACAGGGTTGCTTGGAACCCTGGGCCTTCGTGGTGGCTGGCACCTTGGGAAGAGAGCAGGAAGTCGATGTGGGATTCTGGGCTATGCATTCCCGTTTTTATCAGATGTTCTACATGATGCTTCTCTGTAAGAGTTTGTTTGAAGACAGGCTTCCATTGCTTTAGAGGAAAAAAAAGCCTGAAAACTACTGGTCTTGGTGATCCATCTCTAACGTGATTCTTTTATTTAATGTCAGGAGTCACAAGACAAGTCACAAAACAGGCCAAATCCAATCTGCAGCCATGTTTTGTTAGGCCACCACAGTGTTGCTGGCTCCTTCAGGAGTGAGGCACACACTGTAGTTCACCACAGTCCCCACCACTCCCTGTTGTCTAATACCTGCCACCCCACATTTGCATTAGCAGCCTGGGTCCTAGAGATTTTTCAGTTGGCCTCCTCAGAATTGCTCCCCTGATATCCTCTCTTCCCATGAAACACGCTGGATGGCAGAAAAGAGAGGGACCTTTAGGCTGGAACAGATGTCGCCCAACCTAAGGGGAGCAGTGGTCTAGGTATAAGGGCTGCCCTTCTTTTTTCCTATCTGCCCAGTCCAGAAAATGACTGTGGCAGTTTTAAAAATATAGCTGCAACTTCTTTGCCACTTTTCCTATTGAGAGGCAGAGTTTGTTGAGTCTGCACAGGCTCATGAAAACACTGCTCTGGGATGTCCAAGGCTGGGTCATAAAAGGCTATGCAGCTCCTGCCTTATTGGCTGGGACTCTTGCAAATGGAGCCCTGTGCGGCCAGGTAAGAGCCTCGTCCACCGTCTATTGTCTACCATGCTGGAGAGGCCACAGGTAGGCCCTCCAGGTGACAGAACCAGGGGAGCCTGTCTTGTAGCTGTCCCAGCCCAGACCCCAGACAGCCATCTGTGCCCCCCACTGAGGCCCCAGACATCACAGTGCAGACAAGAGTTATCCCCACTGTGCCACTTCTGAATTCCCGACCCACAGGATTGTTTAGCCCTGTGTTTTGGGGGTGATTGGTTACATAGCAATAGATGACTAGAACATTCTGGAACTATTCTTCATAAGTTAGGAAGTTTGACAGGCAGGGTAGCCCATAGGATACCTTAAGATGCTAATTAGGAAAGGATGCCCCATCCTCTGGACCGGACCATCCCACAGAGGGGCAGGGGCTCAGCCAGCTGAGAGCAGGCCAGATTTCACAACCGTGTGCAAAGGGGACCTGCCGACCAGAGACACCTTCTTCTGTTCTGCTGAGACCAGTGTGAGCTGAGCAGACAGGAAAGAAGGCATTTTCTTTCTTTTCTTTTTTTTAAAAAAAGATTATTTTAAAAAATTTTTATTGAAGTTATTAGGGTGACATTGGTGCAGCCACTGTGGAAAGCAGTATGGAGTTACCTCAAAATATTAAAAATGAAACTGCCTTATGACCCAGTGATCCCATTTCTGGGAATTTTTCTGAACAAACCAGAAACACCAATTCAAAAGAATCTATGCACCCCTGTGTTCATAGCAGTGTTATTTACAGCAGCCAAGATCTGGAAGCAGCCCAAGTGCTCATCAGATGAGTGGATAAAAAAGCTGTGGGATATTTACACAATGGAATACTCTGCAGCTGTAAAAAAGAAAATCTTACCCTTTGCAAGAGCATGGGTAGACCTGAAGAAGGCATTTTCTAAGCACATACAATTGCCTGGTAATCTCCTTGAGTATGTCTCAGGACTTGGGGAGGTCCCAGTGCTGAGCCCTTACTAGCTCTGCCTCATCAATGAGTCATCTTGACACAAGCATTCATTTAAATATCTACATATATATTTACACACACACATATCCTATAGGCGCCTTTTCCCTTTGCTTATTAAAAAGTCCCCACCCTACTGCCATCTGAGCTGACGTCTGCAGGCTATTTTGAATGAATTCATCTTGCCTCTTCAAACATACCATTTTCCTTCGCTCAGCTTGAGCTAGGCTGTGCTGGCAGCCAGCCAAGCACACCTCCCTCTGTTCTCAAAGGAAGCCTGGCCCCATGCAAGGGACTATTTGGTTTCTGGGATTTTCATTTTAAAAAAGAAACAAAACTCTAGGTCTGCTCTTCTGCCATTTTTCTGGGGAACACTGCAGTCCGTGAACTGAAAGTTTAAGTGGGCTGGGGGCAAATCACATTGGATCACCCATTATTTGTGGCATGTCTCCACATGTCCCTTCATGGGAATTGCAGAGGGGGTGGGAAGGCCATCTGGGCCTCATGGCAGAGAGGCCAAGGGGCAGCAGCTCTGCCAGCTCTACCACTTTACACAAAACTGGTAGACAAGAACCTGAGGTAGTTGTCCACACAGCCTATAGATTCAGTCAACCTCCTTCCCTGGGAGAATGTCTGGTCAGAGACGATTGGCCTTTGTTGGGGAAGGGGACCCATCTCAGCTGAACACCCATTCTATGTCACTCACTGTGCTTTGCATACTTTATCTTGTTTACCCTGGCAACAGCCCTACAAATCAGTATTATTTTCTCCTTTTGCCGACTGTGGAGAGAGAGGCCCAGGAAAGCTAAGTAATTTGCCCAAAGTCACACAGCTAGAAAGACTGGGAGTTGGGCTTCAAACCCAAGGTTGGCCCACCTCAGTCACTTCCCTCATTTTTTCTCTGCCTCTCTCTCTTTCTCTCTCTTTCCCTCTCTCTCTCTCCACTTCTCCTCTTTAGAAAACTGTAGAGTAAGTGTCTCCGCTTAATCTGTGGGGTGAGACTGTGTATGGCCTCATCTGTGGGTTTGAGAGAGAGAGGGCTTACTTAGCTCATGCAAAACATGATGCCACTAACCAAAACTTGCTTTAAGACCTTTGGGGAGTGTTCCTGTTTTGTACATTGGGATGAACCTGAACTGGACTCTGGAAGGAATCTTTGTCCTTGACCAGAGTCACTGGTCATTCAATGCATATTTATTGAGCTCCTACTATGTGCCAAGCATCACAGTGGACACCAGAAGCAGAGAGCAGCCCTGTCCTCAGTAAGCTCCCAGTGGAGTAGGAGGAAGGCTGCGGCCCGGAGCACTGTAGCCTGAGCAGAAGGAAGTAGATACTGGACGAGGGAAATTCCAGAAGGAGAGGTCAGTTCTGTAGAAGGCCTTGCATGACCAGCCTCCGGAACCTGACATTGAACTTGTGGAGCGTGGAGACATGTCAGCGGCAGATTCACTTGAACTGGTTCCTGCAACTTGATACGTAGTGAGAGTTATGAGGGTCCAGGCGGTCGGCAGGCAGAGGATGAATGTATCAGCAGATAGATGAACACAGTTGCTCTGCTGAGGCTGTGTTTGCAGTTAGGGCCTTTAAAGAGGCAATTAAGTTAAAATGAGGTCCTGTGGGTGGGCCCTAATCCAATATGACTGGTGTCTTTATAAGAGGAGATTAGGACACAGATAACACCCATTGCAAGGGATGACCATGTGAGGACATGGTGGCCATCTACAGGCCAAGGAAAGAAGTCCCAGAAGAAACCAAACCTGCCCACACCTTGATCTTGGACTTGATCTGAAGTACTCACATGAGATCATGCAATTGGGAAAAGACGCACATTTTAGCCTCCAGACTGTGACAAAATGAGTTTCTATTGTTTAAGCCACCTAGTCTGTGGTGTTTGTTATGGCAGCCCGAGCTCACTGATACCGTTGGCAATTGGTCCACTCCTGGGGTGCAGCCAGGGTGGCACACAGCTGCATGGGAGAGGGAAGCCGGGGTCTGCAGAAGGAAGTCGATAGATGGCTGTTGGACAGCCAGGCGCGGTGACAGTGACAGAGGCGTGGCTCACCCCATAGAGTTCCATGACACTTCTCCTCTGACCACCTCTCTTTCTGTTTACACGAGCCCCCTTGCTATCTTTCTCCAAACATCAAGACAATTGCTTCATTAGATTTCTGCTCCCCAAATTACCATCACTCTCCAGGTGTTACTCCAATTCAGCTTGCTGGGAGTTTGGGGGGCTCCTCCAGCTCTTCTCTCACACCTGTATGGTCGCTCCACCCCACCCCCATCTCCTCCCCTGAAGGCCAGTTCTACTTTGGCTCATTTCCATGTTCATGGGGAATAGCAGGGTGCCAGTAAATGTTTAACAATTTGTTTGGGGTTGTAGTATTTTTCAGTTTCCGTGGTATTAATACTCCCACCGTGGCCCATTCTAAAATACCCACATGAGGCCCCGGAGCACAGCACTGAAAGAGATGTGCACAGCAGGGGCCAGGACACAGCTGCTTAGCAGGCACCTCCTGCTGCTTTCAGGGGTGACCGTGGGCAGTCCTCTTATCGTCTGAGAGTCCGAGTCCCAGATGTTTGCAGGAAAATTGTTTATAGGGTAGGAGAGGGTTAAAAATGTCTTAGGAGCTCCTGGTGGGAACCTGCGAGCAGAGAGCATGGGAAAATCCCGAGGGTGCCGGGTCCTGGAAGGGCCCCTCCCTCCCTGTTCCCAGCTGCAGGGATGAATGCCACCCTGGAGAATCAAGTGGATGTAGGACTCTGCCAGGCCCAGGGGGGCGAGGACTCTCACTGCCCGTCCCCAGGGAGGCTCCCTCCCCCATTCACCTCTGCACAATCGCTTCCTCTGTTCCCTGAGCTCTGCTTCCCTCAGGGTCCCATCCAAGCAAGAGCTGTGATAAAGGCCACCATTGATGAGCACTTCCTCTGTGCCAGGCACTGGGCTGGGTCCTCCAGATCCATTTTCTCACCGAATTCACACCACTGCCCATGGACATGAAGGGTGTAGCACCATCTCAAAGATGAGGTTCACAGAGGTCAGAGGAACGGTCTCAAGGTCATGGTTGCAGGGTCATGGTGTCCAAAACTGTGGATTTTCCATGGTGCTTCTGGGGTCAAGCAGGCCAGACAGAGTCACAGGGTAACAACAACGCCAATCATGGTGAGTGCTTACTGAAGGCTTGACTTTACAAGTGAGGCCCATGCACACATTGACCTCCCCGTGAGATGGGGGAAAGCCACGGCTCCCGCTCTGCAGATGAGGAACATAGGCACAGATTGGGTATGCAACTCGCCCCGTGTGACAGCTGATTCCTAGCAGGGCTGAGAGCTCCTTGGGGTGCGGTTGGGGGTTGCTGGCAATCCATTCATGTCCTCACCCCACTCTCCAGTCTGGCTTTGGCTCTCTTCATATCTGCCCGGAGAACTAGTACTTTCCTGGGGTGTTTGGGATAGATCCATGGTGAGGTCCCCTGTTCCTGCCACAGGCACTGTCTGGGCCGTGGGAGAGGAAGTATCTGCACCACCACCCCCCCCCCCCCCCCCCGGGCCCATCCTCTCGTTGGCTGAGCCAGCACCTGGGCGGGGAAGAGGGTAGAATGGGGCTATTCAGAGAGCTTTCCTGATGCAATAACTGATTGCAAAACCCTCACATCCCTGAGCATTTTGTGGAGGGTGGTAATTTTGAACTGCAGCAGGAAACCCCAAACTTACCCAGCCGCCAGAACAGGGCCCTGCAGGTCAAAGGCTGGTCCAGAGGAGCAGTTACCCCAAGGCTGGCCCTAGAAAAACAACAGAAACACCACTACCAACCCGCACTGTGCCTCTAACTCTTTCACACCCCTAATCACATTTGATCCACAAAGTTCTCTTGGGTGGGAGGGGCAAACCCAAGTCTCAGTTTACAGATGAGAACGTTGATTTGCCCAAGGTCACCCAGAGTAAACAGCAGCAGATGGGGCTGAAACCCGACCTTCACACTCCTGGTCTGGGGCTCATTTCTCCACAGTGGGGTCCACACTGGGGGCAATGGGTGATGCTGTTGGGAGGGGTCAGAGACCAGCAGAAGTGTCAGGGAGAGAAGAAAGAAAAAGAAAGAAAGAAAGAAAGAAAGAAAGAAAGAAAGAAAGAAAGAAAGAAAGAAAGAAAGAAAGAAAGAAAGAAAGAAAGAAAGAAAGAAAGAAAGAAAGAAAGAAAGAAAGAAAGAAAGAAAGAAAGAAAGAAAGAAAGAAAGAAAGAAGAAAGAAGAAGAAGAAGAAGAAGAAGAAGAAGAAGAAGAAGAAGAAGAAGAAGAAGAAGAAGAAGAAGAAGAAGAAGAAGAAAGAAAGGAAGGAAGGAAGGAAGGAAGGAAGGAAGGAAGGAAGGAAGGAAGGAAGGAAGGAAGGAAGGAAGGAAGGAAGGAAGGAAGGGAGAGAGAGAGGGAGAGAAGGAGAGAAGGAGAGGAAGGGAGGAAGAAGGAAGGAAAGGAAGGAGGAAGGAAGGAAGGAAGGAAGGAAGGAAGGAAGGAAGGAAGGAAGGAAGGAAGGAAGGAAGGAAGGGAGGGAGGGAGGGAGGGAGGGAGGGAGGGAGGGAGGGAGGGAGGGAGGGAGGGAGGAAGGAAGGGGAAAAAGAGAAAGGAAACTGTAGCCAGCTTGATTCAAGTCCAAATCCTGGCTCTGCAGCACCAGGCAAGTCCCTTAACCTCTCTGAGCCTTACTTTCCTCTTCTGTAGTAAGATAGGGTAGGGTCACCAGTTTGAGGTCTGGAGTCAGAATGCCTGCATTTAAATCCTGGCTGCACTACTTATAGCCTGTGTGACTCTGGACAAGTCACTTAACCTCTCTGTGCTCAGTTTCCTTATCTGTCAAGTATTTAAAAACCCACCTACAGGCTTGCTGTGAAGATTTTCTTAGCTAATCAAGTAAGGTTCTTAGCACAAGCCTGGGTTATGGTAAGCAGTCAATAATATTAGCTGTTCTTATCTGCAAAATGTAGGGGAAAAAGAGTTTTTGGAGATTAAAGAAGATAGCACATTTCTGCTGAGTGTGTGTGTGGTGTGTGTGTGCTTGGAGGAAGTGCAGGAGGGCTCTCCACAGATTGGACTGGAATCTTCTGGAAAGGAGGAAAGAGCAGGGGAAGGGGACTCAGGCGGGCCCCAGCAACTACCTGGCCTTCACCTGTGTGCTCTGTGGCCTCTTCCCCATGAGTCAAGCTCCACTTCCTTCCAGCCACTCCTTCCCAGCAGCAATTCCCTTGGGAGAACTACCTCAAGCTGGCAATCTCCTTGGCCAGGGCAGTGAAAGGGCAGAAATGTAAATACGCACGGGCCTCAGAGTTTCATAACTGCCATGAGTCACTTCTCCATATAGGACACACGGCGAGGGGACGAGGGCTCCCGCCTTTCCAGCGAGGCCGGACCTGTGCCTCCGCCGGCCTTCCTTCCCCGGGCCCTTTCCCCGCTCCGGCCACCAGCCTGAGGTCCTCTGGATGTCTGTGCTGTCTCCTGTCACGGTTCAGAAGAGGAAATGGAACCTGTCAGGGCCCTGGTCCCAGTTCCCCCATCAAACACCCTTTCTGTCTCCTCCATTCCCGGCTCTCTGTGACCCTTTCCCAGCTGCCTCCGAGGCCTGGCAACTTGCCATGTACTAGTTCATTCTTCAGTTTGTAAGTAACTGAAATTACATATTATAATAAATAGGGGTTTATATTCTCACATAAAAGAAATTCAAAGCGGAACAGGAATGGCTGTGATTTTGGCGGTACCTACTGAGGACGCAGGCTCGGAGGACGACGGTGCCAGCCCTTAAGAATGGGGGCAAGGGGGCAGCTGTGGGGCCCATGGACCCAGAGATCTTCCACCGCCTCCCCAGCTCTATGTTGGGAAGGAGAGAGTTTCCAAGTCTAGATGATTCCGTTTGCTGCTGCTTCCAGAGGCTTCTTTGGGGAGGAGGGGGCACCTAAGGACAGTCTTGAAGGCTGAGCAGGGCTTGCCAGGCTTGAGGGGGAATTCCAGGTGAGGACAGTGCAGAGAAGGCCCATGTCAAGAGGGCCTACGCTGTACAGGACTCCAAAGGGCAGTTTCAATGATTATGAGCGGTTTGGGGCTTGGGTTTGTTTTTGTTTTTCTATCATTTAATTGAGATTTAAGCTACAGCTCAATTTTGCCACCACTATTAGAATAGGGAAAACCAGAGGTCAGTCCAAGTTCAGCCACTGGTGCAGATTCCTAATTCTAAGCCTCCGTTTCCTCTTCTGTATAATGGGTTTGTGGCAGAGTTGTCCAAATGACGAAATGAGAAATGGACATAAGTTTTCAATAAACATTTTTTATTGAACTTCTCAAAATGGTACCTTGCCCACATTGATGCCAACATATTTTTCTTTCTCTGCATCCTGAGCCTACTCTCAGAAGCAGGGAACCCTGAGGTAGACTAAGGCATCTCCCACCCTCATCCAAAATACACATTCCAATGTGAGGTCCAACTGTCATCACCCCAGGGATGGTGTCCCCAGAACAATAAGTGACTCCAGCAGGACCAGCAGTTGGTGGGTGCTTCAGCCGGATTTGGGGGAGACTGGCCAGCCAGGCAGGTGGTGGAGGGGTCTCCTACACCTGACCTCTAGGGGCTGGAGCAGCATTTCCTCCCAAGAAGGGCCCCTTCCCCTTGCCTTCTCACCAGCACATGGTGCCCATTGGCCTGGCCAACTCACATCCCCTAAGGCAAAGTTCATCCCTCACCTGGGCAGTGCCAAGGAGACTAAGTCATTCACCCAGAGCAGCCATTGTCCCCACTGGGAAGTAGTCAGATTTGGGGGAGGCATTGATTGCATTCCCAGAAGTCCCTGGGCCATCCAGTGACATTCCACATGTGCAGGTCACCTCTCTTCACCACCGTCATCATCACTGTCATTATCTTCACCATTGTCGGCATAGCCTTCCTGTCCTGAGCCCCCGCCAGTAGCAGGCTCTCTGTGGGCACGAGGGCACTCAGACCTCACAAGGCCCTGGAAGGAGTCTCCCCGCTCGCTCATTCCTGAGCAGTGTCTGAGTGGTTAAGCTAAACCGCCAAGTTCGCACAGTTGGTGAGTGACAGAGTCAGAACTTGCCCTGTGGAATCAGTATCCATCTGGCCGCTTCAACCCTCATGGTGACTGCGCCCTGTTGCCCAGAGCCAGGATGTGGGGTCTGAACTCGAACTTCCCGGGCGGGGCAGAGGGGAGGCTGAGCCTTTTCTGGAACTGCCCTGAGGGTGACTCAGAGAAGCCCTTTGCCATCCTCTCTGCTGGAAACACTGGGTCGATTGTGGACCATTGTGGCTCTCCCGCACATGAATAAGTGTGAGTAACTGTGGCACAGAAGAGCTGGGAGGGGGGTAGTTCCTGGGTGGAGGCAGGGACAGGGTGGTTCTTGAGAACAGGAGGTGCCCCTTCCCAGAGCCACAAGGCCCCCTGGGCACTCAGGAGTGCTCTGCGCCAGATCAGAGGGAGACAAGCAAGAGCGGGAACCGGCAGAGGCAATTCCAAAGCCCAGGCCCTGGGAGAACTTTGAAATCGCCTCTGTGGGCAGAAGAGGGGACTTGGGACAGTGAGGAGGTTGCCAGGCAGAATTGGGAAACAGGTGCTATGGAGACCACAGACCCGAGGGGCGAAGGAGTGCCAAGGGGCAGATGAGGGGTTGCACCTGGGGAAGGAAGGAATGCTTCTAGATTTATGGATGCTGGCCCCTCTCCGCCAGCCTGCTCCCGCAAGGTGTTACATGTGTGTGAGCGGCCACGGGGATCAAACGAGGCGACCCGGTTCCCATGCAGATGCTGCCACTTGCTGAGAGTGGAGGAACTTGAGCAACCCCTGTGGGCACAGAAAACACAGGCATCAAGGGCAGCACAGCTCAGAGTAAGCCCCAGAGGGAGGGAATGGCTCTGCGGGGCGGCCAAACACTACTTCCCAGAGCATTTACCAAAATACTTTCAAGCTCTGGAAGTGTGGCTGCTCTGAATCAAGTTGGACTACATTGTAAAATGCACATAATCTAAAAATAAAAATAAACACTAAAATGGGTCTCCTGGATCTGGCTGGTGTGCTCAGTAGTTAGTGCGTCCGATTCCCGGTCAAGGGCACATACCTGGGTTGCAGGTTTAGACTCCCGGCCCGGGTCAGGGCCCATGAGGGAAACAACCAATTGATGTGTCTCTTTTACACCCATGTTTCTCTCTCTCCCTCTCTCTCTCTGCCCCACTGTGGCTCCTAGATGATTGAAAATCACACACGTGCCAGTATCCGTGGCTTGCATTACATTTCCATCGGATAACCCTGACCATGTTTGATTCCTAGAGCTTGGATCAGAAGACGAGATGACAGCCTGGCTCCCCTCGTTCACAAGTCCTTCCTAAACCACCCAAAACGTCGTGGCTCAGGACAAGCATGATGTTGCTGACAGTCTGAGTCAGCAGTTTGAGCCAGGCTCAGCTGGGCTATTCTTCTGCCATCTCAGCTGGTCACACTCAGTGTCCATGGTCATCTGGGCAGCTCTGATTCATAGGAGTGGCTGGCTGTTGCCAGGGTGATGGAGAAACTGGGCCAGGGTCCCTCGTGATCCATCAGGACAGCCCAGGATAATTCACTGGGCGGTCCCGAGGTCCCAAAAGCAGGAGAATGGAAGCTGCAAGTGCTCTGGAGGCCTGGGCTCAGCATTCGCCCAGCGTCACTCCTGCCACGCCGACTGTCTAACGTGAGTGAGGTTCGAGGGTTGGGTGAACAGATGCTGCCATAGTGAGAAGTGCTGCAAAGAACGGTGGCACTTTTGCCATCTATTTGTCCCAGCTGAGTGACCCCAAACAAAGAAAAATATATGCTCTGCTCCCAGATCCTGCCCTTTGTCAGGACCTGACTATACTGCCACGGGCCCAGGCAGTTTTGCCCGCAGGGCCTCTGCCCCCGTAAAATAAATAAATGAAAGAAGTGAAAATTATGTTTTGTGGCTACATCGGTATGACGACCAATGTGATCTAGGCTGGATTCATTATCACGTGTTCGTTATTATTATATTCATTTCTTCTGACTTTACGACATGAAGGCTGAACCCCTTTTGCGGCCCCGTAAGTCCCGCGGGCCCTCGGCACTGTCGCGTGTGCTGGATGGAGAAGCCGTCCTGCTGTTTGTGGCTACGCAGCGCAGGGCACCCAGGCCGAGTGGCTGAGACCCAGCCATTGCTCAGCCACCTGGGAGTTATTCAGGGTGACAGGGGGCGGGCAGGCGTCCCCTGAACTGGTCACACGTTTCTCCAATTAACTGTGTTTCGAATACCCTATAAGCACATCCGTACTTCGTCCCTCCTTAAGTTCAGCAATGAGCTATTGCTGGGCTCCCAGGGGAACTGCTGGTGGCCAGGCGAGACCAGGAAGCAAAGTCAGGGCTCCCAATGGTGACGACAACCTCACAGACCCCCACCCCCCACTTTCGTAGATCACTTTACAGGCCAGGAAGGACTCTCCCACGCTCTCCTGCCTTCCAGACCCACATCCACTCTATGAGGTGAGTGAGGCAGATGGTTCCACCCACCTTTCCACAGATGCAGAAACTGAGGCTCTGAGATGAAAATGACTTGGCCATTTAGTGGCAGGTCTGCCAGGGGCCCAGGTCCTCTGATAAAGCACGCTGGGCTGGGTACCTGACCCCACATCCATCCCTAGTGGCGCGATCTGGTTGTAACTAGCACAACCAACAACCCTAACGACGGATGCTTCTGGTGACACCTGAGGGCTGTCCCCGGAGGACAGGCCCTTCCTGAGTGACTTGTGAGAGGAGGTCCCCTGAGGGGCCGTGAGCTTGGCCACCGGAGTGGGTGGTGGGGGAGGGCTGCCTGGTTCTCTCAGGGTCCTGAGGAAGTAAGTTCCCCAGCTCTTCCAAATCAGAGCTGCTTTTCGCTCTCCTTCCCATGTGCACACTGGTCTGTTGTTTCTAACAATGTTACCTTGGCACTGTTTACTTGGAGAGCATATGAGAAAGAACTCAGAAAGAAGAGCCAAAGCCCTGTTCCTCCCGCAGCCTTCCAGCAAGGCAGCTAATTTGACCTTTCTGTGACTCAGTTTCCTGAGCCTGAAATAAGGCCGGGGGCACCTGGTCCTGGTCCTAGGGATCCTCTGTGGGAATTAACTGAGGAAAATGTGGGGAGTGTCTAACCCATGTTCAAAGGCAGGTGTTAGGCCTGGAGATGCTCAGGGGAGGGATCCCTCTTGCTAATGTTTCACTTGCCCAAAGTGTCCATCCAGAGAGCATCATGGGGGCCAAGCTGCCCTCACAGTGGGCTGGCCTCAAAGCCCCTTCCCCCTGCCTTGCTCCCAGCCATCCCCATGTGGCCCCTGTGGGTGAAACATGGAGTTTGTTACCTCGAACAAATATTCTAAGCAGTGTGGACATATTTCTGTGACAACATGAACAATTGGGTTTCTTGCCCCTCAGAGGTCTGTTGGGGAATGTGGGGTCCAGCCCTGCCCCCCAGAGCCAGGCCTATGTAAGCTGAGACAGGAGGTGGGGGTGGGGGTGGGGGTGGGGGTGGGGATAGGGGTGGGGGAGCGGCCTGGGGCCTGCATACCAGTCATATTTCCCACATGCTCCCAAAGCCATTTCCACTCAATGCTAAGGATGTTTGAAGGTCCCATCCGCCCTGGAAACCATTCTCTTTCCAGCCAGCCTGAATGGTAAAGACCTGTTTCCTGCCACGATAGCCTTGGGACCTTACTTAAGGTCAGATTCTCAGGGGAGGAGAGAAGTTCAGAGCATGGACCGAAGCAGAGGACTGTGGAGGAGCAGAGCAGGGCCAAGTAATAAATCCAGTCAAGATGGGCATAGGTGGGGTGAAGTCAGGGAAGGCTTCCTGGAGGAAGTGAGAGCTGAGCTGTGTTCTAGGTTTAGGACAGCGACTGGGAAGGTAGTTCCAGGCGAAGGGCTCAGAGATGCTGAGAGACCCTGTGGAGCAAGAAAAGAAGGGCCAGCCTGGGGAGGAACAGGGCTCCAATGGGGCTGTGTGGCCAGTGGGAATCCTCCACCTGATTCGAGATGGTGCTTGAAAGGATCATTTCCATTTTAAGATCTATGCATTTGTTGTCAGGGGTATGAGGAAAACAGAGAGGACATCATGCCTGTCTTTGACAAGTTGCCTTTTAGCATTTTTAAGTGAAGTGGAAGGGTGCGCTAACAGCATCAGGAGCTGATGAGGACATGGGACACTGGGAATGAGGTCCATCGCTGGCGCGAGGGGAAATGGGGCGGCCACTTTGGAAAACCACTGGGCAGCATCTACTGACGTCAAGCCCAGCACTCAGCAGCTGGAAGGTGCCCAGTGCAGAGCTGGGACTGAAGGAAGAAGGGGAGGACGCCGGCGTTCACAGGACAGGCCGAGGAGGAGCTGCCCGAGCAGTGGGGTGGGGCGGCGAGACTGGGACGCAGGCCACAGGCAGCGGGGGACTCAGAGGGATGCGGTTTAGACACCCACTGGACAGGCTAGACCATTTGTGTTCCTTCTTTCACCCCCTTTCCATATTCATTCATTCTTTCTGTTATCCACAAATCTGTGCAGTGCCACCCGTGTGCCAGGCGCTGCGCTGGGCATTGAGTATTTGTTCGTGAACAGCAAGGCCTGGTCCGTACCCATGGAGCCTGGACAGGGAGTCGGAGAAACAAGGAAACAGATGCATGGAGCTGCCGCATTCCTGCTTGGCAGGGCAGCCACCGTCACTCGCATTTTACAAATAAGAAAGTGGGAGGTGACCTGCTCAAGGTCACCCAGCCTTTCCATTACCGCCACCGAAGTCCAACCCTGAGCCCCTTATGCGGGCTGATTAATACCTTGGGGGAAAACATGCAAGGAAGCTTTGAGAGGCAGGCCCTGGTTTGGGGCCTTTTAAAACCCCTCTCTCTGCTGGAGCTCTGGGCCCTGCTCTGCAGCACTGTGGACAAGCACTGGAGGGTCAGCCAGGGAAAAGAGAACCAGCTCGGCCACTTGGCAACCTGTGGCCTAGACAGAGCATGTGGATGGCCACAGTGAGAGATGAACTCCCTATGTCCTAAGCATCCTCCAACTCCCTGGCACCTATCCCTGGGTGACACCCACCCAAATTAAGGAGACAGGAGAGAAAGAAGACAGCAACCATAGCTTCTCCTCTGCCCCTCAGTGGTTTGTATCACTCTAGGGGCTGGGAATCTGGCTTAGAAGCCACACCTCTGCTTCCCAAGATGGTGCAGATCACGCCTAGAACTGTGCAAAGAGCTCCCTCCCTGCAAGCACACTGAGCCCACCTCATCCCACACAAGTCAAGCATCCCGTTGTCCACATGCTGTCAAATCCCAGACCCCCCACAATGGGGTGATAATAGCCCGTGCTGGACTCTCCCTTCCTGGGCCAAGGGCTTTAGGAGTTTCTTCTAATTTATCCTGAAACAGCCCTGGGAGGTAGGTATTTGGACTGTCTCCATTTTACAAATGAAACACTGAAGCTGTGGAAAGTTCATTAACTTTCCCCAAGTTCAGATGGCTCATTAGTAGGGGAGCCAGGATTTGAACTCAGATCTATTGGAGGCCAGAACCTCAGCGCCCAACCATTCTGCTGCACTGCCCACCTTCCTTTACAGTTCTCCCTTTAGTGTGTATAATCCACGGTTCACAGAGTGGTCAACTTTAGGACATTTTCACCACTCCCATGAAGAAACTCCATACCTTTTAGCTGCTACCCTTTAACTACTCCCCTCCATCACCTTCTAGCCCAGGCAAATCCTAATCTACTCTCTGTCTCTATAGATTTACCTCTTCTGGACCTGTCATGGAATCATTAGGTGTGAGAGCTTTCTTGGCCAGTTTCTTTTACTTAGCACAACATTTTCAAGGTCCGTCCGTGTTGTAACATACATCAGAATTGCATCCATTTCATTGCCAACTCTGATATGGAGAGACCACATTTGTCTATCCATTCATCCACCGAAGGACATTTGAATTGTTTCCACCGTTTGCCTGTTATGAATAACGCTGCTATGAACATTCACGCACAAGTTTCCCTGTGGACATATCTCTCCTGGGCATATACCTAGGGGTTGAATTGCAGGGTTCAGATGTTCTCATTGCCAGTGTGTTGAGGGAGGTGAGATCAGTCCCGGTTTTCAGATGAGGAAATAGAGATTCCAGAAAAAAACCAGTGACTTGCCCGAGCTGTACAAAGAAGAAGTGGCTGAGGAGGATTTGCCTATAGTTAGGACCGATTTCAAAAGCCAAGCTCTCTCAGCCTATTCCACTGTGCACTGCAGGAGCAAAATTCCACAACTTTAAGACCTGAAAGAAAGAAAAAAGATGCTGCCAGAATTAAACCAATGATCAAACAGGGTCCCTGCCTCTGAGTGACCTACCATTACTAAGCCACTCAGCAAACTTTATCCAGCACCTACTATGTGCTAAGCTTTGTGCTGGGCATGATTGTGGCCACGAAGGTAAGGGATGTGCCACCCTGATCAGCAAGGAGTGTGAACCCTGTTGAAGAATGCCCTGGGCATGTCCGTGGATAATGCTGGTGGGTAACAGGTGCAGCGGCCGAGGGAGGTGCTCAGGACACAGGGCAGGAGGAGCCTCCTAAAGGCCCCAGCAGCTGAGCTGGGCACAGGAGATGAGGGTAAGCAATGGGTGTGTCAAGGTCAGGGGCAGTCTGTTCAAAGGCCTTACACAGGGTTGGTGGGTCAAAGAGGAAGTTGTGGGCAGAGACCTGGATATGAAGCTGAGCAGCAGGTCAGGGCCTCAGACACCACCCAGAGGAATCTGGACGTGTTCTTTTGAAGTATCTAAAGCAGGAACTGTGCAGGGTAATTTGAGAGTTAGAAAAACACCTCTGGAGCAGCAAAGACAATGAGAGGAGGAGATGAAAATGGGAGCAGGAGATTGGGGCAGGTTGGAAGACTACTGCACCAGTCCCAGCAAGAGGAGAGCCTCAATAGGACAGTGGCTGTCGGGAGGAAAGGACAAATGAGAGAGGCATCTAGCTGTTGACTGGCTCTGACAGATGCAATTTCTGGGATATAGTGGGTTGAATGGTGGTCCCCTGAAAAATCTTCATCTTCTGGGAACCATGAATATGACCTTATTTGAAAAAGGGTCTTTGCAGATGTTATTAAGTTAAGGATCTCGAGATGAGAACATCTGGGTCCTAAAAATCAGATGATCAGTGGTGTCCTTATAAGAGACACAGGGAGGAAGGCAGGTGAAGAGGGAAGTAGAGATTAGAGCTATGCAGCCATAAGACAAGGAACGCCAGAAGCTGGAAGAGCCAGGGGAAGATCCTCCCCTAAAGTCCTGCAGACACCTTGATTTGGAACTTCTGGCTTCCCCAACAGTGAGAGAATAAATGTGTTGTGTTGTTTAAGCCACCGAGATTGTTGTAATCGGTTTCAGCAGCCTTAGGCAACTGATACAGGGTGTTATGCAGGTTCTCAGGGGCTCTCAGCTCTGCTTCCCACCCAGGGACGGAGGTGCCCTGCCCCCGCCTGCAGACCCAGACAGGACAAGGCTGCAGGGAGAAGAGCTCACCGGGGCTCAGCTCCTGCTGAACAAACAATCTGCAGTGTGTTGCCACATGAGGATTAGTCAAATAATTATGAACTCTGACTTCCCGTGAGTAATTCGTCGGCTGAAGGCTGAAGCCTCCCAAAGGATGAGTGGACTTGCCACCTGGTCAGCAAGGACAGGTGACATCAGATACCTCCCAGAAAAGGGCGATGTCCGTGGGAACCTGCAAGAAACCCAACCAGGCGCGCAGGTGGCACACCCCACACATGAACCAGATGGGTGAACTTGAGGCCACCGGCTAGCCGCCTGCCCTACACTCCCCTCCCCCACTGTACCGAAATATTTCTACTGTGCCAGAAAGATTCAGGGGTTAGCTTCAGGTCAGAGGGCAAGCAGTGTACCAGTCAGGGCTCAGACCCAGGCTTCGGACCCACCTTTGCTCCAGGGCTGGGCAGTCTCTGAGGGTCCATCCAGGCGTGCAGGACTGGGCCAGCTCAAGGTCAGCGTCAGCCTGCCCGGAGCATCCCTGGACCCCACCTGGGAGGATCTGATCCCTTCATCTCCGGATAAGGCAGCAGTTCCATCCCGGGGCTCCACCTCCATGGCCTCATCTACCCTCAATTACCTCCCAAAGCCCACACCAGCCATTCTGATACATGTGTCACGGTATCTCACTATGGCTTTAATTTGCATTTCTCTAATAATTAATGGCAGTGAGCATCTTCCAGTGTGCTCATTTGACATCAGTTCATTCTCTTTGGCAAAGTCTGTTCAACTCTTTTGCCCATTTGTTAAAATACTTGTGTTGTTTGTTTTCTTATTTTGGGGTTTTGCGGTTTCTTTATATATTCTGGGTACAAAGCCTTTATTAGATACATGACTCGCAAATATTTTCTCCAAGTCTATAGCTTAGCTTATCATTCTCTTTCTAGTGTCTTTTAAAGAGCAAAAGTCACCAGGCCGGGCGTGGCTCAGCGGTTGAGCATCAACCTAGGATCCAGGCGATCGGGGTTCAATTCCCCGTCAGGGCTCATGCCCTGGTTGAGGGCTCGATTCCCAGTCAGGGGAGTGTGGGAGGCGGCTGATCAATGACTCTCATCATTGATGTTTCTATCTCTCTCTCTCCCTCTCCTTTCCTCTCTCTGAAATCAATAAAGATATATTTAAAATAAATAAATTAAATAAAATAAAAAACAAAAGTCTTTTAATTTTTATGAAGTTCAGTCTATCCATTTATTTGATGGGTTATACTTTTGAAGCCGCATCTAAGAAATCTTTGCCTAACCCAAGGTCACAAAAGGTTTCTCCTATATTTTTTTATTCTAGAAATTTTATAGTTTTAGGTTTTGCATTTGGACCTATGCTCTGTTTTGAGTTACATTTTGTGTGTGGCACCAGGCAGGGTCCAAGTTCACTGCTTAGCATGTGGACATCCAATTGTCTCAGCGCCACTTGTTAAAAAAACAATTCTTTGTCCACAGAACTACTTCTGCACCCTTATAAAAAAATAGTTTTCCATAAATGTGTGGGTCTGTTTCTGGACTTTCTCTTCTGTTGCATCCATCTGTTTGTTCATTGTTACAAACAGATGCCACACTGCGCTGACTACTGTAACTATAATAGGACTTGAAACCAGGCAGTGTTAGTCCTCTGACTTTGCTCTTTTTCAAAATTGTTTGGCTCTTCCAGCCCTTTGCATTTCCATATGAATTATAGTGTTACTCTGTCAGTTTCTCAAAAGAAAATGTGGTGGGGCTCTATCCCTAGTCTTAAATATTCACATTATAATAGGGTGTCATGGTTTTCTGAG